>NC_056475.1:5838172-6165672 GCF_008729295.1 Plectropomus leopardus
GTGTGTGTGTGTGTGTGTGTGTGTGTGTGTGTGTGTGTGTGTGTGTGTGCGTGTGTGTGTGTGTGGGTACATGGAGTCATACCAGAAATAATCACCAACCCCCCACCTCCACTCAGGACACAGCCAGGAATTCATGGAGCTGAAAATGCTGAAACTGNGTGTGTGTGTGTGTGGGTACATGGAGTCATACCAGAAATAATCACCAACCCCCCACCTCCACTCAGGACACAGCCAGGAATTCATGGAGCTGAAAATGCTGAAACTGGTAAGGCAGTACAGTATAAAGCACAAAATAGAGACTTAATAACACTAAAACTTAAAATGTTCACTGTTTGCTTCACTTGTCTCTCTTTCATATTTCTCTTCTTGCATTACAAATTAAAATAAAGTGCAAATATATAGCTGTTATGTTTTTCAACCACAATCATTTCAACAACAATACTACTTTTGGTAGGCTGCTACTGATAGTTTAGCCCTCTTGGGTTACCAGATCCAAATCACTGTCCAGGTTATATCTAATCAGTCTGGATATTTTCAGTTTTCCACCAGTCATGGCAGTCATCACTCTCTCTGCCTCTCTCTCTCTTCCTCCATCTCTCATCCTCTGTCTCCCCACCCTGCCAGGAAAGCGTTGACAGCTCTCATCTTTCATCCATTTGATGTAATTATGCTCCTCTATACACATTTGAAGCTCCCCATTCACATTTACGGTGTGATGAAAGGCCACATAGTGTTGTTTCCCTAACAGCTTGTCCTGCTCAAACTTAACTTCCGGTACAGTATGGTTCTCAACAGATAATCCTTCTCAGAGTGGGAGAAAACAGGGCTTCAGTTGCACCCCCATGCTTAGTCATGGCTTTTTCCCTAACCTCCCTGTACAAGCCACCAAGGGTTGTGTGAAGATGACACTCAGCCAAGGTAATGCGGGGGACACAAAATTGGACTGATTATAGCACAAACTGGCAGATATAGGGTGTCAGGATGGATCCGGAACAACAGTGGGCATGCGAAGCACCAATATATGATCTATCCAACATGAAAATTTGTTTTAGCAGTATAAGAGCATTTTCAGTAGCAAAATGAATTATAGGGTTTGGACTTGCACCAGGTCTAATTTTAAATATCTTAGGCAAAAACAAGTCAGGTAAATCTATTTCTAAAAATGATTCAATTGGATTTTGGAACAAATTTCCTCGGTCTGTTAGGGTTTGGGTCTGTCATTTTGGACCTGATAAGAGATGCCTTTAATTTACGGGACAGCTTTTAGCATGAAAGGGGGGAGAGAGTGGTGACGACATGCAGCAAAGGGAAACCAAACATGCAGGCGCTGCAGCAAGGACATAATCTTTGAATATGAGGTGCCGGCTCTACCAGGTGAGCTACCGGGAGCCCCTACAACCAAAAGTTGTTTACTTAAAACCACAAATTTCACTTAATGGTGCCATAAGAGGAAAGGCCGATTGCTCATGAATGTTATATGGTGAATGTGGATGTCTGTACAAGGTTTCAAGGTCATCCATCTCATAGTTGTTGAGATATATAAGTTTGGACAAAGAGGTGGACTGACAGTTTGCCACCCAGAGCAATGCTGGTAGTGTTGCCAAAAACACAAACTCCATGCTTAAAGGTGAATAAAACATTTTGAATTTCCTGAAGTTATCTGCAAACTTTATATTTCAAGTCCCTTATACTACTACGATTAATCTCCCTTCACCTGTTATGTCCAGCGGTGTGGCTCTAGACATATTTTTTTAAGAGTAATAAACAATCATCTGATTTTTCAGGAAATATCTTCCTATATTTTTAAATCAACATTATGTCTTGTGGAGAGGAAAGGTGTACTGAGTGACCTGCAGTGTATTTGAGTGTAATGAAGTTACACTGTAAGAGATACTGTAGGTTGTGAGCCTATAGAAAAACTCCTCCCTATCTCTCTTTCTCTTTTAATGTCTCGGCTCTGGTTTGTTTCACTTAATTCTATCTCCTCATCTCCTGATCCATCCATCAGTGTCTCTCTTCATCTCTCACACACTCTCCCTCACGCACACACCCTCTTCCTCTCCCATCCCCTGCTTGTCTCACATTGTGTCTCTTTGCAACTCATTTTCACTCCCATCATCCCCTCCTTTCTCTCTCTCTCTCTCCCTTGATGAGTGAGTGAATGAGTGAGTGTGGGCCAGTGGGCATAGCTGCTGATGCACTCCTGGTCATTAATAAAAGTTTTATACACAGTCAGGAAATGCATTTGAGCCCCGGTGGCTGGAGCTCCTCTCAGACACACAGGAAATGGGCGCTTGGCCGACAGCCAATCCTGCTATTTCAGGGGTTTGTCCGGAGCCAATCAAGCTGGGCCTGGTCAGTTAATGGATCAGTGGCTCTACTCTTCTCTACACCCAAATATCAGCAACAATTAGAAGGTGTGGGGGGTGACTAGGGTGAAGGCTTTGTGAGAAGAAAAGGAGCACAACTTGAAAAGTGGTGAAATTAGGAAATAATCCAAAAAATCAGCCACATTGACCTCAAAATAGCAATAATTTGCACAATTACATGTGTGTCACATACAGCAAATGTGTTCCTCGTGCTTATATCAACATGTGTAGTTTAAAATCTGTAACACAAAGCCAACATCTGATGCAACTTCACGAATTTCAATGACTCAGCTGTGCGCCGTGTCACGTCGATTTTTCAAACTGGTTGTCAGTGCAGCCTACGACTAACCAAACCGAATGATGTGAGAAGAAATTTCATATCTGACTGTTCTTCAGCCAGGCACTTCAGATGAAAGCATGAGGCAAGTCTGTGTGTGTCTACGTGTGTGTGCGTGCGTGCGTGCATGCATGCAGTGTTGGTCACGCGAGAGACACACTGTAATGTGTTGTGTAAGTTGACACCATGTGCTTCTTGGGTGGGACGCCTCCTCCTCATCCAGCAGGCGTTTGCTACTGCAGTACAATGACACACACACACATACACACACACACGCACACAGGAAGAGTGTGTCCAGAGTGGAGTGCCGGCAGAAATGAATGACTTTGTCAGCTGTATGCTGTTAACCAGGCCATTTGACATTGATCCCTGCCTGACCCAGAACATCTCCCCATCTCTCTCCCTCTCTCGCTCCATTCTGTTGTCATTTTTCACTTAATTGGCATGAGAGTTGCATGCTTCAGAAAGATATATTTCAGGAAATTCATTCCACAAAAGACTGATGCACAAACACTGTGTCTGCATGCATGTTTGTGTAGCTGTCATCAACTCTCACTGCTTTTTTTTGGTAGTTTTTTTTCACACATTAAAACTGTTTAGTGGGTGAAATTTTACAGAGAAGGCCAGAGATTTTTATAACTAAAACAATTGTTTTATTGAAACAAACTATAAAGACAGTGATAATGGGCTTGGCCAATATTACGGTAATATGGCATACCAAGGTATTTAGAAATCCTGATGTTATGTTTTTCAGTACCATCAAAATTACAGACACTACTGCACAAAAATACATTTTGTAAAGGTATGAGGGAATGAAAAAATAGATACCACCCAAGCCTAATAGATGAATTCAGCAACAAAGATCAACAGGATATAATCTTTATACATTAAATAAAATGGTTTAAAAATGTATCAAAAGTAAACCAACGAGAGGCAGTTATATATTTCATTTCATTGAATTATACGGATATATTTAAGAAATATCTGAATAAGAGTTTGTATTTCGTTGGTAGTATTATAAAGGTTGCCCTTGTCAAACAAAGGCTAAGAGTGTACAACCAATGCTAGCTGCTCGGTGAGACAGGCCCAATGGTTTAGAGCTAAATGCTAACTTTATCATGATGACATGGTCAAAATAACAGTGTTAACGTGCTGATTCAAAGCACATGATGTCTATCATTTCCGCCATTGTAGTCTGGGGCGCCAGCATGCTAACATTGCAATAATCACAACTGAAGCTGATGTTGACGTCATTCTGCAGGTATTTGGTCAGACACCAACATATTGGAAGAATTTAAAAGTGCTGACCTGATGCTGGTGCTAGATGAAAAGTCAGAGGATAACCGAAGTAATACAAATCATCATGAGGGCAGCATGAATGTCTGAGCCACATTTCACCACCGTCCATCCGCAGTTATGACATTTCAGTCAAAACTACAAATGTCAGCCTCAGAGGAAAAGTCAAACCACTAAAATTGTTAGGACATACGTTCGAGGAACCTTTTACCAAAATTCTGTGCCTTTTAGTCTTTTCTAGTCTTTTTTTTTAACATCTTTTTAGTAGATGTTGAGATTTCCTGGAATATGTTTATACTTTGACCTGGTAGTGGCACTAAAAGAAAAATAACAGGGTCACTGAAGTTAACAGGACTCATCCACATGGATAAAATTTTCACACAATCCAACAAGAAGTTGTTGAGATATTTGAGGAAAAAAGTCTGGAATGTCAGCAAAAAAAGCAGAGGACTGACAGATTAACAAAGTGACACTGGCATCCATAGAGCCAGAGCCAGCTAGACAATTATTTTATTTCTGCCTGAGCATAACTAATCTCTATAGACGGATATCTGCACGTGTGCAGAATCTGTAAACAACGGGATAAGATTTTGGTATTGGAAGTACTCTGATCTTTGTTTGTAGTCTGAGTAATATTGACCAAACATAGTTTACAATACAATAAACGAAGAATGGGAAGCACAGCGCATTGGCTGAAATTTGATTACAGAACCCATCAGCTCTCGCCCAAAAATGATTTTGCATCAAGTTAGCCTTTCTTTTTTTAATCTGCATTCATATGTATGTATGTATATGGATGTTAGCTAAAATTAACAGTACAAGCACAGCTTGCTTACACTTGGAATTTGCTGAGCTTTAGGTCAGGCATGACAAGACAGTTGCTAAGGTGTTTTCTTGGTTGCTAGTGATTTTCAAGGTCACAGTATCAGTGAGAAGCTGTATTGAAATACATGTAAACTGAATGGAAAAGTGTGGAAAAATGCTGAAATATAGTACAAGCTATGGTCCGCAGTGGATGGACAATATGCAAATAGTGTACCTCATTCAGAGTATAATAACTTCAGTAGTTTGGTAACACCATTTGATTTGAACAAAATGCTCAGGCTGCTAAAAGTCTGGGGTTTATATCAGTCTTTCATTTTTTATGCTTTTCTTTTGGTCATGTTCATGTTATGCCAATTTGATTTACAGCATGATAAATATGCAATGTCTCATGACATTTCCCTACTTTACAAGTTGACGAGGATCCCTGAATGCTAAACTGACCAACACAGAATGGACTGTGGACACTGAGGGCTGAAAAGGGCACACTAGATGTGAACTCTTAAGAAGGACAAAACATTGCTGCATTTGGAAGAGAATTTAAAATGGGAAAGGAGCTGTTAGCCTGCCATACATTTTCATAAATAAAGTAAATTTAGCCCAGTTAATGCTGGTTTTTAACTTGTGATACCTTTTCTATTATATCTCTGAATTACCATGTGGGTGTTTTTAAAATTTCAACTCAAAAACAAGTTAGACCTTGCAATAAAAAAAAAAAAACAAGATTTTTTTTTTCGATAATCACATTTGCTGTCTTTCTTCTCAGTGTGTCTCTATCAGCAGTTTGTTTCATCTCAGATATTTTCCTCAACAGGAAACAGAGCTCCCCCTCCACCCCCATTAGGGACCAGTGTCCGGTTACTTTAATGTGTGTGTGTGTGTGTGTGTGTGTGTATGTGTGTGAGTGTGCACACACACACGTGCAAGCTTTGTATGGCTATACTGGTGTGCCTTGCTTTAGTCCGGATGGTTGCAAGTTGCTGAGTAAGGGCACAGTCCAAAAGAGAAAAAAGCACACACAAACACACACACACACACACACACACACACACACACACACACACACACACACACACACACACACACACACACACACACACACGCACAAGCATGAGCATCCACTCACGACAAAGGAAGAGGTTCATATTACAGTCATGCAGCATATTGTCAGTGATGTCACTTGTCCTTATGGAACAAATGAATGAATGAAAATCTCCTCCTCTCTTTTGGTAAGAATATAACTTACAACAGTACTGCCAAAATATGTTGAACTACATATAAATATAACTATTCACAATACAAGTCAACAAATATTTGCACAATTTGCACATGACAGCATCCATAAAGTGTTCTCAACAGAGACACAGCATAGTTTGCTGTCAGTTATGAGACAGAAATTCACGTTACAAAAACACCTCCTAAATAAACTGCTGCTGTGATTGAAATTACAAGAGGAACTCAGCTCTTTTGCTTAAGTAAAAAAAAAAAAAAAAAACCCGAATGCATTCAAATTCTTACACCTAAATAAGAGCACAGAAGTATTATTTTCTCAGTGTACTTAGAAGTTTCAAAAGTAAAAGTACTAGTTATTATGTAGTTAATTATATTTTGTGACTAATCTTTGTATGTGAAAACTTCAGAGGTGACGTGTCATTAGTCAAAAAGTTTGTGGACTCTTTTATAAAGCATTACATTTTGTTAGTTATTTTTATGTTAAATGATAATCTGCAAAGTTAATTACTGCCGTCAGATAAATGTACAGGAATTAAAAGTAGAATACTTCCCACTTAGATGTAGTGAGTAGAGGTATAAAGTAGCATAAAGCAAAAATAGTAAAGTACAGTACAAGTACCTAAAATTTATACTTAAGTGCATAACTGCAGTTAGTTTCCACCACTATTCCGTTTTTCACGTATTTACAACTGTCTACATAATGCACTTGCTAACTTGATAGTAAGAAGTAAAACAATATTTCAGACACATGGAACATCAACACTTTAAAAGGTTTGGTGTCCAAAACTACAAAATAAAGAATGTTTCCTGAGGTCAAAGTGACCTCGGATGTTTGTGCCAAATTTGAAGAAATCCCCTTGGGGTGTTCTTGAGATATAGCATACACAATAATGAATAAGGGCAAAGTCACAGAAAACTTAAGCTTTGAGCACCAAAGTCTAACCAGTTCATTGTTCAGTCCAAGTGGATGTTTGTGCCAAAATTTGAAGAAATCCCATCAGGGCGATCTTGAGATATTGCATTCACAAGAATGGGACAGACATATTTACCTATGTACACACTGACAAACTGAAATCATAATGCCTCGGGCCACAAAAAAACACAAAAACAGAATTACAAAAATGGTCCAGACTGACCTGATTAAACTTAATATAATCTAGATATGTAAAGTGATCTATGGAGCACCAGCAGCACAAACTGAAATCAGCATCTCTCTGATGCATTGTCAAAAACAAAACTATTCCAACTCTAATAACTAATAACTTAACTAAATTCTATACAAAGGCAGCATACTTTGAGCATTTCTAATTTTGTTACTCATTGTATTAAGACAATAAAAACTGTCTACTCTATTC
The DNA here is from genome assembly GCF_008729295.1 of Plectropomus leopardus. Classification (NCBI taxonomy): domain Eukaryota; kingdom Metazoa; phylum Chordata; class Actinopteri; order Perciformes; family Serranidae; genus Plectropomus; species Plectropomus leopardus. Next base: position 5,845,585 of record NC_056475.1, read on the forward strand.
TTCAAATAAACCAAACTAACTTGATTAAATAATAGAAAATGACAGTATCATGTTTAGGTCATCTGTTGTCAACATTTGTTCCGGTAACACAAGGGCTTCTGCCTTGTCATCTTCATAAAGCACAACTGAACTGAATTGATTTCAGTGATGGGAGACGGGAGAGAGAAAGAGAGAGAGAGAGAGAGAGAGAGGAGGGGAGGAGGAGGGGTGACTGGAGTGTGTGTGTGTGTGAGTGTGTGAGAAAGAGAGAGAGAGAGAGAAAGTGCATCCAGCTCTCAGTCATTCATCTCTCGGGGAGAGGAGAGGAAACTACAACAGGACGGGAAAAGAGACAGACCTTGAACAGAAACAAAAGGAAGATTTCTTTTTAAAAGTTCTATGTTCAGTCTTCAGAAGCCTCTCACTTCAACCTGCAGCTGCAGTTTTCCTTTTTTTAATCATCATTTCTTTTTACACCCTGAAATATTGTCCTGCTACATCACATCGCTCCTTCTACTCTGCATGGAGATACTTCCCCTTCTTCTTCTCCTGCTGCAACTTAGGACACTTTTCTCTCTCTGAAAACTGCAGATTTAACAACTAATACGCCAAAACTGCCTGTTTTTGAAAGGATCCCTACATCAAAAGCCCCTCTTGCAACTTAAATATCCTTAATACTTGGACAGAGATAGTGGAGACCGTCAATGCAGCGTGCGTAAAAGGGACTGGTTGTTTTTTCGGGGAGGTGTAGGAGGAGGCGACTTCAGGAGGACGTACCGGGATCAGAGTGCTCCTGGAAGAGCTCCGGGAAGAGGAGGAAGAGGAGGAGGAGGAGGGTGCGTCACGTTGCGAGAGAGAGAGAGAGAGAGCATCCTCCCTACAAACACACACCCTTAAGACAACAGAGCTACAGTAATCTTATAAAATTTCTGGGAAAATCATTTAAGTATTTTAGCTAAATAACCTCTTGCAGTATCATAAAGTAAAATTAAAACATCACAAAAAAAATTGCAAAAGTAAATACAGCTCAAGTTAAATTTACCGAGTTGTATAGACATACTACAAGTAATCAAAAGGTATATTATAGGAATACTATAGTTTATTAGTCAGAGGCACACACGGACACCCAGGACGCCCCAGCACGCCGCCGCAGAATGGATCTCCCACCAATCAGAGGTAATCATAAATTCATCCTGTCGCAATCCGATCTGCTGATGAACTATTGATGATTTGCGTGACCTTGGAATGAAAAAGTTCCTTAGGGAATTTTTTTATGGTATAAGGAATTATTCAAAAGGTTTGAGTGTCTTTGCAAACAGCAATTCTATCTTGAAATAGGATTTTAGTTCAGCTTTTTTACTTAATATATAGGTCGCGGATGTGGGGGTTCTACAGATTTCCCTGCAGAAAGAAAAACTTAAAACTGCAGAGATTTTAAGGGAATATGATAAAGAGACATTAAGTATGGCTCTATATTCTACAAGGCATGCAAAAAAAAAAATTAAATAAACAGGCGATTCATGGCTCTAAAAACTTTGTGGAAGCCAATTGCATGGACAGTTCCAACAGGATTGACTGGGCGTTTGTAATTTTGGAATCCACAAATATTTGCACATACAAAAAGTTATGCCCTATTTTTGTGCAACATTGCTAAAGATTTGTGGTAATTTCTTACCTTAAGAGTGGGATAAAGTTGTTTCTTTCTTTACTGAAAAGAAATTAGAAAAATATCTTGTAAGATCAAGCTGAGATGGACGTACAAGTCCAAACTCACAAGATCTGGAAACACAAAAGTGTGCAGAAGAGGACCACCTGGTTTATTAACTGAACAGGTAATCCCAGGTCATTCCTTAATGTTTTCACCTCCCAAATCTTCTGCAGGCAAGACGAGTAGAAAGGTGACTTTTGATTATGGTAGCCAAATTGACTGTGTGACGAGTGCGGCTAGTGACGACTTGTACAAATGCTTTAAATCATAAACTGATATATATTTCTTCCCCTGCCTGGGTTTCCACCTCATGTATAGTGGCTGTTGGGTGGGGAAATATTCAGGGAAGGATGGGTTTGTAATCGTGTGAACTGGAACCTCCCTCACCCCTGGTGGACAGATTGGTCCAAGCTATCGTTTTATTATCGGTGAAGGTGAATTAGTCACGTTCTGCACAGTCACATGCAATTCATGTTTTTAATGACTTCTGGAGAAAGTTCGTCAACTTTGAGAAAAGTCACATGACACATTTCTGCCAGAGTGAAATAATCATTTTTAGTGATTGTTTGACTGCATGTTAAAATTAGTCTTCTGTGTTTTAGCAGTTGCTGTGTGTGTGTGTGTGTGTGTGTGTGTGTGTGTGTGTGTGTGTGTGTGTGTGTGTGAGTGTTATGGGGACATGTGGGGTTGGGATTGATTGTCCTCAAGGTCGGATGCAGAATGTCAATACCCATCTCCGCTGGGGTGGGACTGGAGAGGGGCGGGTGGAGGAGCAAATGATGGGGCGGAATGATGGGGGGAGGGAGAGAGAGAAAGAAAGTGAATGGGATGAGAGGAGTGGTATTGTTAGGCAGAGGGACTGACCATGGATGGATGGATGGATGGATGGGAGGGGACAGTATGCGTGGAGCAGAGGAACATGGCGGATAGATGAACGAATGATGAAATGGATGCATGGTTAGATGGATGTGGGGGGACGGAGGAATGAATTGAGATGGGGGGATGTTTATGCCACAGCAGAGGAGCTAATGCACTGACTAATGTGCTATAGAACCACAAACTTTGTGGAAAGAGAGAGAAAAGATTCATAGTTAAAGTACTTTGTAAAAAAAAACAGAAAAGCCTGGACTTTCAACTCATTTTATACCTTATGTCTTAAAGTGTAGTCCCTCCAAAGGCCACTAGATGTCACAAGGAAAAAAACAGGATTGTATTTAAGGGGGCGGGGGGGGGGGAAAAGTCACTCTGTAGCAAAGTTCACACTGTTAACCTTATGCATTTTTTTTTTTTGCTGTTTACCTGACTTTTTAAATGTTGTCAATATCAGATTCCAGCATGAACTGGTCCTGAACTGACCTGCATGCACAGAAGAACAATAAATAAGAAGTGACATGCAGCACACTTTCACATGGAAGTAAACATGGAGGAAACTTATGTCAGGGTTTACAGTTTCATGTATGAGTTGATATGCAGTGGAAGCAAGCAAATTCATGAGCAGGTGACACTGATAATAAAAAAAGCCAAATCTCTAATTATGTTTTTTGTTTGCGCTGCTATGAAAAGCAAAACAGATCTGCATCACAATATGACCAAAATAAATAAATAAATGAGCTTTGAACAACTTTTGCTTCAGTCTGAACGTAGCCTTTGGGTACAAATTAAATTCACTGTTTTCCTATTACAAGTGATCAGCAGTTGATCAATTAGCCAATTTTTAAATAATATTTGGCAACTATTTTAAAAATTACACAACTGTTGAAGTCACTTGCCAAGCAAAAGATCAAGACTCTGAGAAAAGTGAGATTTTCATGCAAAGTTGTGAATTTGTGTCAAACTTACGATTATGTGATGGAGGACAGCTCCTCCTAATATAATGGAAACTATTGGGACTAAACAGCAAAAACAAGTAGTATCGTAAGTAGTATTATTCAGACTGATTTAGAACATCTGAAGAATTAAATTTCAAATCCAGGTGGTCAACAGTTCTGACTTCAAGTTTCAGCTCTAGTGTACAGCAACAACAAAAAAAAGCAACAAATATGTGCTTATAATGTTAACTGAAAGTTGGGTTTCACAATGATATCTGGAGCATTAATGTTTGTGTTTTGTATGTGTATGAGCGATGACATTTTAATTTGCTTTACAAAAAATAATCACTAAAGTAGAAGTTGAAAGCCTCACCTCTCTTTAAAAAAAACAAACAAAAACTGTTCAATTTAAACACAATCAACTGACAATTGGACAGGAAGCTACAATATTTAACAAATGATGGAACTACAGAGACAGATGTTGCCAACAGTTACTCATTCATGGAAAGCAAACTGAAAAGCCAACATAGGTCAAACACCACTTGATGAATAAACGAGGGAGCAAATCATGCTCATCTAAAATTTCAGGAACTTGCATCACACTCCCACTGTTGCCAAACTCTGACCTTGCAGGATGCAGCCTGCTCTCCCAAAAGCTCCTGTAATGACAGTTGCTTTTTGTCTCTTTGGACAGAAAGTGAGAGGAATATTTTTTTCTGACACAAAAGAAATTGGAGAAGCTAATTAAAGTCAACTTTTCAAAAACTTTAACACCAAAGGGCAGTGGCAACAGTGTTGTCAGAACTATGGCAATCACTGTTCTGTAAATGTTCAGTGCCTCCACTCGGCCAGTCACTTGCTATTTCATTACCAGCATACCATCATTCCCTTAACACTGCATATGGAAAAGTCATTTACATAAACTCTTTGGAAAGATACCCTGCACTGACCCAGATTCAGTTAGAAAGGTAACTTTTTTTTTTATTGAAATCTTCAATTTTAACTACAGTTGAAACCAAAACTTAAACATAAATATATCAGCCTGAAAATTGCAGTTTGTGCTGCTATCACAAAATTCAAAGTGGAGGTAAAGCACTGCCAACACATTCCCATCCCAAGTCATAATGTATTGCCGCATTAATGTGGACCTGTGCGTCTACATATCACGCTTTAGGTATCAATCGTGCAATAACATGCTGCATCTGACTGACTGCATTCGCAGCTGATGCCATCCAGCAGTGTATCATATAGGTGCGAAAGGTGGCTTTTGGTGCCTGGCTCTTGCGCCGAAATCACTGCAAAAGCTGCAGCATTTGACAACATCAGAAAGAGAACAGGCTTGTACTACAGAGTGAACGTTACAAAAAGTCTTTCCAAGAATAAGAGATTTGATTCTCTGCCTGAACCTGATTAAGCCAGACCCGAAACGCTGGGCTCAGGACGGGTCACAATTTCTTAACTTACTTATTCACTTATTCCCAGACTGTTGAGCTTTCAATAAATGCACCCAGTGGTCAAACATGTGCACTACTGTACGTGTAACCACACCCAAAACTGATGTTGCCGGGTCCTGGAATACAGTTGTACATCACTGCAGCCAGGTGGGAAGTTAAACCAGAGATACTTAGTAAAATTCAGATTTTAATTCAAATTTTAAGCTGCTTTTTAACCCTTTGAAACCTGAGCAAATTGACTTGATAATTACCAAAAACATGGGAAGAAGGCAGAAATTACCCCGAAATTAGCAAGAAATTATTATGACAAATACCTGAAAATTAGTAAGAAGAAACGAGGAAAAAAAGGGAACAAAAAGTAAAAACAGCAAAATGACTCGGAAAAGGTCTTTAAAAAATAATTTTCTAAATCTACTTATTTCTTGAAATTTATTGAACATTGCTTAAAAATAAACTGTATTGAACATTTCTTACCAAGTTGGTTATTGCCCTTTTTCCTCATGTTTTGGGATGTTTGAAAGAGATTGCACCAATTTGTTTAGGGTTCAAAGCTTTAAATAATTGTGAAATTCTTCTGAAAACAGTAAAAGAAAAGTGATGTTGCTCCAGGTTTTAAAGGGTTAAATAAAAAACATTGACAATAATTTCTGAAAAACAGTCTGGTGAGAAGGTTATTTTTTCTTTTCCAAGCAGTGAGAAAAGACCTTGAAGACAAGATCCAGTACAACCTTTGTGCGACTGAACAGCTGCAGCTATTCCATTAGAATTATTACTTCATGATTTAGCTTGACAACTCAACAGAATTGTTAAGTGACAATCTGGAGTTTATCGATCTGTGTAAATATGTCGTCAAATAATAAAAGAGCCGATACTCCTCACGCTTTCCTTTTCTTGTTTTGACATTCTCCATCTCTCTCCACACATCTGGCTCCACCACTTTCATTTAAGTCATTATTAATCTCACCATCCCTCATTCATTCACTGCCTCTTTCCTTCCTCTTTTCCTCCGTCCCCTCTCGTTCTCCCCTCCTCTCTCCCCCCTGCCTGGACTTGCTGGTCGGCAGTGTCTATTTCAGTCTTTCCGTTGGGGTCAGATTCGGCACATCCGGTATCTCATCCAGTTTATTGTCATTCAATCCTGCTGTGCTCCCAGAGGGCATCAGGAGGAGGACCCCTGGGTCTTAGTGCCTGACGGGCCCCATACACGCACACACAGTCACACACTCAGAAAATCTGGCAGCTCTAAATGCTTTGACCCTGAGAATCTGCTGGTTTTAATGTATTTACACAGGAAAAAAGTGATATTTCCTCCATGTACCAGAAGTTTAACAGAGACAATATTTTGATTCCTTCTTGGATTCATTAGATCAGAATCTGACAATCTGACAAACAATCATCCTGACCTGACGGAGACTCAAAAGGGTCAAAATGTTGTCTCTGTTGAACGTTTGTGACATGGAGTTAGTGTGCAGGTGTTTCTTTTTCTTTGTTTTCTGATAGCCTTGCACCTATGGGTTGTGTGCATAATAACTCCCTTTTAAATGTTCGTATAAACATGTTATTTCGCAATATTTCTTCTTTTACACTGTTGTTAAAGCTCTTTGTGAGGACTTCACACACTAGTGACACACTTGTCAGACTTTGCAACTACATTTACAACGTCTATTACTCCTGTTACACTTTTAATGGCATTAGACAGCAAACAGACATATTTTTTAAACACTAAATCAAAAATACACAACTTTGGATTTGTAAAGCTACAACAAACGATGACGAGTACAAACCTGAAGTGGAACTATGGGGCGCAATGCTTTTGAAGTGGTCATGGATCCATTTTGTTTCTAAAAAACAGAGCCTGGACCCAGCTCCAGGGGCAAAGGGGGTCCAAGTGATCTCTAGTCTGATTCGGTTGGGTAGGGTCCTGTTCTTTTGCCGTAGGTCTTTGGAGTGGTCTGTGTTAAGGGTGGGTTGTGGTCTTTTATGCTAGGACTCTGGAAATACAAACTATGTTTTGTGTTTTGCTTGTCACAGTGATTGGCACATCTAGGTGATTGTCTCAAATGTGCAGTCGCATTTTGGATGTGTTTCCATTCATACACCCTACAACGGTGGTGCAATGCTGACATACTGTCAGTGTCTTATACAAAACTCTCTCTCCGCTTAGCTAAAAAGAAACTTCCAGCTCCAGTCTTTCATTTGCACTTGTCATAGTGTGACTGACTTATACACTAATAGGCTTGTAATGCTAACCTCAGCACATTTAGCTAACTGTGCATAGCAAACAAATCAGTGCATAATTCTCACTTGTGAACTTTGGTTCAGCTTTTCGTGCATTAATCGACATACCGTGTATCCTGCATGATTGGACAGTGACCCCTGTACCGTGCCATGAATACATGAACCACTACAACCCAACTCCGTTTTTTTGCACATGAGCTTGCGTAGGTTCTTCACTGGTCTGTTTCAGAGCATATCGAAAATGTTGGACCCAGTAAGATGTCTAGTTCTTAGCATTCTGAAATATTTTTGGCAAAATTTATACAGCATGCTCTAGTTTTATCGATAGGAAAAGAACGTGGGTATCGGACTACTCTGCAAAACCCCAAATTACCCTCAATGGTAACATTTTTCACTACCAGTGCTGATGTAAATAAAGTTTTTGCTTTTTGCAAGTTGTGCATTCCAACATTAAGCTCATTGAAAAATGGTGGTCATGGCAAATAAGCTATGGTTATTGGCCGGAAACTAAATAGATAATGTTTGGAAGATTGTGGTTGCAGTTATTTATATGTAATATTTAAACACTCAGTACTGATGTTTTAACACCAGCAGTAGTAATAGTAGTAGTAGTAATGCTCACATCAGGATCAGAATTTGCATACAATAATATCTCTTATCTAAATAGGTTAATAGGGACAGAACTGAAGGTCTCAGGCTCATTTCAGATGCCCAATTATGTGCAAAGTCCATCCATCACAATATTTTTGGCTTGGCTACTGATCCAGATATTCTTTAGAGTCATTTTTTTATGCGGTTTATTTTGGAGGCATGATGTTCTCATGGCAGTTTCACACGGCATCGCTATGGCGCTCAGCTGAGAATCCCACCTGCATTGATCTGCTGCCGAAAACTAAATACAGAAAAGCAGCTGGTACCAAAAGTGAGTTGAGCGGTCCGAACCATGCAGTGGAAATAAGGCATTAGTGGGAGTGGAGTTGCACTGGAGGAGCTTTGATTCATGACCTGCACCCCTGCCTGGTGTTGTTGGACAGCTTTTCCTGCGGTCAGAACTTTTTGTCTCCCTGAATGCACATAGATTAAATATTTATCTTTTTTAAAAAAAGATACATTTTCCAAAACGTATTGTTTTAAAGTACTTGTTGGGTTATTCAGTTGCTGTGATGGTTATTGCTGCCAAGTCTTATTTCTTATAACAAACTTCCAATGCGCTCCTTAAAGAATAATACTTCGGAGAGAAAGAGAGACAAAAAGACCAAAAAGCAGTGAGGAGCAAGAGACATAAAGGGAGTGAAGGACAGCAGAAGATGGATGAAAGTGGAGAGTGAAGGGAGGCGGTGAAGGTGATGCGAGGGGAGGAGAGGATAGGGAGAGAAATGAGAGGAAGGGAGGAGAGAGGAGACGACGACAGGAAAGAAGTAGAGAGGGCAACCCCTCCTCATTCCAAGGCAAAGGGTCACTGCAGTCAGTTTTAAAATAGCCTGAAACCATGATGTCACTGGTGAGAGATGCAGTGATGCTCTGTCCATTAAACTAAAATCGACCATCGGCAGGTTGAGTCCAGACTCAGCGGAAGTTAGGGAGACGAGAGATCAGCACAGCTTATAGGTTGCTGTTAACTCTTGAATAGGAAGCTTTGGACCTGAAAATGAAATTTGTACTTAAAAAGGGCACAGCTTTTTAGTCAGCTACAGAACAGCACTATCAGAAGACCATAAATAAGCTCATGAATGTCGCAAAACACTCCACCAAGTAACAAATACATGTGTTTGCTGTTTTTTAGCTCCAGTTCATTTAAGTATTTAAGCTCATGTTTGAATAATAATATACAACATCTACATACAGATAGGCTAATTATACTGCTAAGCAAAACATTCTAATTTTATATTATGTTGTTGCTTTTATAGTTTCTGCTTAATTTGACACAGGTAGAGGAGCAACTGGATATAGTTAGAATGAGAAAATTATAAAGATAGAGGGAAATAACAGGGTTTCTGTTGGGTTCACTGAGTTAAATTTCAAGCTTTCAGACTTTTTTAAAACACAGAGAATGATATTTAATTCAGTTTCATTTCCCAGCCAAGTATTTATTACATTTTCACTGTAAAATCTGACAAGTTTATTTTACTTAAAAAAAAGATTGCCTTGAAAAGGGAAATCTAATAAAGCTATTATTGTAAAGATGTACATGCACTGTTGCTGCAATCCCACCTTTAGTTTCAGCCTTAGCAATATCGTCATTGGGGGGAACCAAATCTGCTGGGGTTGAGCCATGTTCTGCTGCATTGACAAACTACATGCAGAACTCTATTTAATGCAGAAATTATACTAAAACTGATGGTAATAATAATAATGGCTTTTTTCAGTTTAGTTTAGTTTGTTTTATTTGGAAATAATTTGTTCAGACAGTGATTTGTAGTTGCCTATTGTATAACAAATTTTTTTGGTTTATATTTATGGTTTATATTGGGGGGTATTTCAACATTGGAGGAATTTATATAATAATTATGTCAGCAAGCACTCAGATACTTTTTTCATTAATGACTTTTTAATACTCAGGCCTCTTTTTAGGGAAACTAAATTGAGTGATTTAGTCCTTACTTGTAAGTTACAGTGCAGACAGAAGCCTCAGTTCAAACCTGGCAGTGTAAATGGTGATTGGGCAGCAGAGACAGTGAGTGTATACAGTGTGTGTTTTTGTGGAACAGAGTGATGGAGTGTGTATCTGTGTGTGTGTGTGTGTGTGTGTGTGTGTGTGTGTGTGTGTGTGTGTCAGGGCAGAGGCTCAGTCATGACTGATACTCCCTCAGCACAAAGGTCCATCCTCAGGTTACCACTGACGGCCTCTTGAAACACCAGCTCTCTCTCTCTCTGTGACTGTTTCTCTCTCTTAGTTTGGATCGCTTCACTGACATTCATCTTTTCATTTTTACACAATGCAATCTTTAGGAAATCATCACAGAGGGAAAGACACTCATAAATCTAAAACTTGTTTTTTTTTAAATGTGATGATGCTGTTGAGCACCAGTTAAAGAGAGAGACACACACAGAGGACGGATCCTGTCTCCTCTGAGCCAGATGGATTATCTAACAAAATAAAACACTCACTGTCAGCCATGTTGGTTCAGTTTTATTCATAAACCTGCTTCCCCTGAACCACCTTTGCATCTGTGGGAGCATCAATGCTGAGGAATGTACTGCATGTGATATGAATGCAGATTAAAATAAACTGGTGGAAAAGATGACTCCAAAATGTACCAGAAGAGCTATTGAGGATTACTGAACTGACCTATCTATTAAACTCTGACCCAGGAACCCAAACAGCAAAAAAGGGTCTGTCAGTACATTTACACAACGTTAGAAAAAGTAGAATTATTGCTATGTTAGTCCAACTGAAACCATACAAAATCAAATTTCTAGAAGTCAGATTATCACACTCAGATAAGAGTTAGAGGTTGATTTACTCACTCATGTAGACATGTCAACTGGACCTGTGCTGGGTTTTGACCCAGAAGTCAAGAAAATTCATAAATTCATAAAAGAAAGCTGAGAAAATCAAAAAAAGAAGAAGGGAAAAAAAAACAAGACGAATGTACAAAGTAAAGTGTAGAGTACATACAAAACATGTAACCTGGTGCCACTTGCTTAATTGTTTGGTATGTGATGGACAAAAGGTCCAATAGCAACTAGCTGAAAGGGGGCATATTGCCAGGCGGGCATACTTTGATCAATGAATCAATTCTCCCCCGATGCTTGTATACTGGGACAAGGACAGTAGCCCATCTGAACGTCCTAAATAAGCTTTAATTTAACTGTGCATGTAAACATACTAAGTGACTCTTGGTCTTCTGTAATAGAGGTGCTGGAGCGTTTTGCATATCTGTGCCCATCGGGCCCATTGTTTGATAATCTGCTTGTGAGAAGACCAATTTTTTTTTGACAAAAATTTGTTGTTTAGAAAAATTTTGTTATTATGGAAAAAAGTGTTTTGCTTTGAGTCAAACTTTATTGTCAGAGTTATCTCTACCTCTTATAGCAGAAACACAACCAGCACTTTTTCAGGTGTAACGGAGCAAGGGTGGTTTGGGGAAAAAAAAAAAGAAAAAACCTGCATTTACAAATAGCAGACTTTTAGATCAAATATTCTCTGATTTAAATCAGAAAATTGGCCACCAACATTTCAAATAGTGGATTGCATAGTATTTGAGGAAAAACTTGTTACAGGGGCCATATTTGGTAAAGGGGGTGGGGCTATAGAGGAGCGAGGGGTGGCTCCGATGCATAGACTGTAGTAACACCTCACAGACAGCCTGTCACTCAAAACCACCACACACTTAATTATGCATAAAGTTAAGCCTTAATAACATTTAAATAGGTGAGATATAGTATATAGCGTGCATGAATGAGGAAACTGGATCAGAACCATTTTTTGTACCAGGCTGTAAAAATGTCTGCTGTAAAGTTGAGAATTTGGGAATAGTGTGACACCATTGCTTAGACTTCATCCCTTTGCACACGCACATGAGAAACAAAACAAACTCACAAAAAACTCGCTCCACAGGGAACCTTTAACACACGTGACATAAAAACACACACTACCCTCAGCTCCACTGGTAATATGAGAGGGAAGGGTGCTGCCCGCTCCGCCCTCCACCATCCTCTGACAGACACACACACACACACACACACACACACACACACACACAGAGCTCTCATCCCAGCTGTTGTTGCCAGAGGATTGATAACAGACACTCCCCAGCAGAGCCAGACTGAGCATCATTACCCAAAACAACTGTGGCAGTCGGCACAGCCAATCAGTGGAGCCAATTCAGGTACTGGGGCTGACATCGGAGCCAATGAGACAGATGTTGACTTCCTTCCCAGTTCTTGCTAGAAATAGTGTTTTAAAAAATGTATAAAATAGTCAGTATTTCTCAAGTTGGTATCTTGTGGGAAAATTTAGTTTGAATTTACACAGCCCAAGAAAATGTTGGCATTGTAAATTTCTGCAAACTACAAATCCGTTACATTTGCATGTTTTATACATATAGTATCAATGTTTCTAGTGATGTTGTAAATAGGCTGAGTAAGGTGAGATGCCTGCGAATCTGCAGACCAATGCTCCAGACCATCAGTCGCTGCTGTTTTTCTGCCAGGGATAGTCGTATAAAAATGCCTTTTTTTAACTGAGACATCTCTGAGTTTCCAGCAGAGATTCTGACCCGAGGTACAGTTATTTCGAGCTAAAACATGACCTTTTCCTAAACCTAACCAAGTTTCAGAGTATTAACTTAAAAATAATGTGTAAATGTAAGCTATCTGTAGTTTGCAGAAACGAACAATGCCAACTTTTTATTTGCTTTGTTAATCTTAATTTAACCAGCATAGATGGATTATTTTTGTTAATTTTAGACATTTTTTTTATGTTAAAAAGTTTTTAAAAAAGATTTGTTTCCATAACTCCAGATGATGCCAGAACAAAAGTCCACAATCCAAAGTTATTCAGTTTACAGTAATAAAGAACAAACTAAAGATGCTGATCATTACGTTTAATAAGTGAAACCAGTCGATTTACAAGTGACAAAACTGTTTTTGAATTTTTGGATGATCAGTTTATCAGTTTATTGTTTCAACACTCTCTTTTAGATGACTTTAGACTTGAGGTAAACCATAACGTTTTTTTTTCCTATCCAAGGCGCCGTAGTCTCTATCATTTTTGTACATGACTTGCATTATTTGTGCCGCAATTGGGGGAGTTGGCTCAACCAGTCAGTAAATATGAGGTCATGGAAATGCACGGCAGGCCTCTTCTTTTTAACAATTAGATGGTCTGATAGGCGGGCAGAGTATGAGCGAGCCGCGGCCACCGCTCTGCCTGATGAGATTAGTCACCAGGACTTCTCCTCTCTCCTCCGACTAATTTGAAAATGCATCCTCATCTAACCAACCTGGGCCTTCTTATCTGCTCCTTTATAGCTGGACCTCTGGAAGGAGGACAGATACAGAGAGACGCTAGAGGGGAGAGCACCTTCATGCTCAGGCTTTGTTGAAAAAAAAAAAAAAGACTCTCCTTGGAAAGACTGGAGGACAGGAAGAGAGTTTTTGGTTTGTTTTATTTTTGTTTTTACAATCTGGCTTGCTAATCACCTCTCCTTCCCTTCCAGTGATGGATTGCCATTCTTGGGTTTCATCCACGTCCCCCATCCCTTCTGTTAGCTGCTCTCTTATTGCTTTTGCACTCCATTTTCCTGAGGCCACTTGTTTGTCTGTTTTTCTACTCTCTGTAATTAACTGTGTTGCTGCACATTGCAGTGCAACAATACGATGTGATTGATAATCGATTGACATTTTCAGTGACATTTGACATATTTTACACAATTCTGTAGCAAGAAGTGATCCTGAGCAAAAAAAGTGTAGTGTTTGATTTGATGTCACACTGAACCGTTAATCAGTTAATTTCACAGCTGAAACGATTATTGAATTAATCGATTAGAGAGAGAGAAGCTGATCAATTTTGAAAGTTGATTATCCCTTAAATATTTTTTTCTATGCAATGCTTGCACCGTTTTTTTGTTTTCTAGTAAAAGAATTATATATTTTAGGCCTGTTTGTTTGACAAAACAAGCAATTTGAACTTGTACTCTGGGAAACTGTAATTTTTCAACAATTTTTTCACGTTATAGACCAAAATGATTTCTTGAAGAGTCAATTAAGAGTAAATTAATAGTACACAATGCCAACAAACATTAGCTGCAGCCCTGATATGAACCAACACCACTGATAGTGAACATCAATGCTGTTGCTGCTGAATTGATGTCCCGGCATGCACAGGGCAAGAACACACCCGGCTGGATGTTATGAGGACAAAAACAGACTGTGACTGCCGAGCACTGTGATGTCATCTTTGGATTTTAGGTTAATAATTGATTTTTGGTTTCTGCCTCTGCCCAGCAACTGCTCACAGGGTTCCTGCTATATGTGCAAACTACACACATCTTCCCCTGTTTTACATTCCACAATAAAAAAAAGGTGGGATTTTTCTTTTCTGTAAAGGGGGTGGAACAAAGAACTCCCACACCCTGTCTGCTAAACATGCAATAATAAGAAAAGTTTTAGAAGAAGAAAACAAGGAACAAGCTTGGAGATGCATGCAAACATCTTCTTTTCAAAAACATGGTTTCTCTTTCAGTTTTAAACCCGTACTGACAGAAAGTTAAAGAAGTATTTCACTGATACCACAAGAGTCCTCTCATAAAACTAGGCTGTCTCTGCAGTAGAAAGATGCAAATACTTTTGAAATTGGTGCTAAATGATGAGAAAAAACTTAGAAAAAGGATGCTTTTGCTCAAGAGGTACAAAACCTACAACTACCAGAGTGCAAAAACAATGCATAGTGCATAGTGACCCTCCCTTACTTATAACACCCATCTTAGATCTGCAGACACATTTTCAGGTACTTTTGCAGAACAATAATCCAATCTTAAAAGGAAGCATGAAAACAAATGACTTGCTAAGACCAAGCAGAGAAACACAAAGGTCAGATTGTTGAAAAGAAACTACTTTGTATAACATCCATCTATGTCTGAAAGCACACGTGTTTATGGCTGTTCAGAATAGTCACACTCAAAGTTTGAGAGGGAAATTTGAATGACTCCTTCTTTCTCACATCCACACACCTGGCCAATCACTGGGTGTGAATGTCGAATTGTCATTTTCTTAAAGTTACAAAAAATGTTTGATGAAAAGACAAAATGTTTTTTGTTGTTCTAGTAGGTCAGTGTAGATGTGAACTGCAAGAAAAATGATCCATAAAAATTTATCTGGGCAAAAAATCTTTGATACATTAACAGTGTATTATGGATTCACATGGACGTGGCCTGAGATGGTTATTTGCTGCCGCTTCCTCTTATCTCCCTCCTCCATCTAATCTCATGATCTGTGCTGCTTTAAATGCATTTCCATTTGGCCTCATTACTCTCTGAGAGGACCGGCACCATGTGAGGAGCAAGCCAGCTATCTCTCCCCCTTGGCCACTTGGCAAGACTGCAGTTTCTTTGTGTATGTACAGCTGAGCATGAGTGTGTGTGTGTGTGAGTGTGTGTGTGAGTGTGTGTTGGTCAGGGATAGTTCCTACTGTTTTTCATAGCACACACAAATACAAAAAAACACACAGTTCTGTCTTTTCATTCAGGGATCATGTGATGTCTGAGCAGGGAATCAAATCAGCTTCATATTCAACTAGACTTAGAGCTTTTATTGAATTTATTCTTTTTTGCTCATATATTTACTGCAGTTGAAGCAAATTTACATTCACCTCTTAAAGCATTTAGCTACAGTATTACAATGCACTATGATGCTACTTCATGCAGAGAGCAACCTCTGTATGTACCTTCGACTATTATTTTATTTCGTTTTTTTAACATATTGAAACCTTTAACCCCCTGAAACCTGAGCAAATTCGCTTCATCTCAAATCAACATGTCAGGCAATGAACAACTTCACACGAAATTACCCCAAATTAGCAAGGAATTAGTAAAAAGTGAAAAGAAAATTACCTGAAAATTGTAACAAAACAAATAAAAAATACAAAAGCTTGAAAAAGTGATAAAAATGTAAGTGTAAAACTTAAAATATATAATTCTGATTAAATAATTATTTTTTTATTATTATTATAATATTTTCTTCTGGACATCTCTTGTCAAATTGCTCATTGCCTTTTCAGCCATGTTTTCAGATCACACCAATTTGCTCAGGTCTCAAAAGGTCTAAATGAAAGATGTCCAAACGTAACACAAGAAACTGGTGTCGTCCAGGTTTCAATGGGTTAAACCAAATCTACTCAACACTGTAGATACACTAATGTACACGGTTTAATTACAATCAACTTTTACATCACGGTATACCTTGAAACCTGTATATTGCTGCAATTAGACTAGGAACCATGCACCTGTCAAGAGTTTTATTAATTATTATCAAAATACTGGAAAAATTCATCTCATCTTTTAGAAACATGTACCAGTTACTCCAGATAATAACACTTTTCAGTGGAACACAGTTCAAAAGGAAATACTCCAATAGTTTTTACTCAGAGTTTTTCAATGGTTTTTACTTCTTTAAATGGGCAGATATTGGTAACCAGTAAAGAAACCACGTCCTAGCATCTCTGTATGGCTCCAGCATTGATCTATGGCTGCTGCCTGGATGGTACCACAGACCACAACCAAGTAAACTTTATATG
The DNA here is from genome assembly GCF_008729295.1 of Plectropomus leopardus. Lineage (NCBI taxonomy): Eukaryota > Metazoa > Chordata > Actinopteri > Perciformes > Serranidae > Plectropomus > Plectropomus leopardus. The sequence continues at coordinate 5,862,010 of NC_056475.1, forward strand.
CATCAAATGATCTTCTAAAATACTGCACCTTTTCAATGAGATTTTGCTAAATGAGAACCATTAAACTAACTGTAACCATCCCATAGTAGCCAATCTGCTGATTTATAGACAGAATTAGTATTAAACCTGTGACTGTACAGTTCCTTTCTGGTCTTTCTAGCTGCTTGGTGACGCTGCCCGGCTCTCTGTCTGCAGGTGGGTTTCCTCCGTGGCAGCAGCAGCTGTGTTCAACAGATGCTAAATTACAGTGTGGACCTCATGGCTGTATCTCTCTGGCTCTGGCAGGCTAATAATAGCGTTAGCCTGAGCAGCGGAGAACCTCAGCGGTCATGATGACATGGCTGATGGTTGTGTGGATGCTGCGCTGCCAAAATCCATTTTTGATCAAGTGCCGCTTAAATATTGGGAAAGTAATAGGCTACTGTTTGCTGTATGTAATGTGGTATCCGCTCTCTGCCAATAATTTGTGATTTTTATGACACTTTAGTTGCCATATTCAGTACTTCTCAGAATGTAGTATGCTTTTTATTGCTCAATAAGCATATATAATGCTATAACTGGAGTTGGTGGCGCAAATCAATGACTCAATGAGTGTTTGGTCAGATGTTCTGTTTTGATTTTTTTTCACCTGTTTAAAGAAAAATAAGATTTTAAGTGGTAAACCTCTTTACGCACAGCGTTTGCGTAAGTCAGTGTTTGTGTGCTGTATTCTCAGAGCTCATCTGTCAGTCAAGCATAAGGCAGGACTATGATTTCTTCCTTTGGGTTTCCTGCTAATGCAGTTTGACGTTCTGTCGGTCATACTTCTTGGTGTCTAGCCATTGTGGCTTTGGAAAAAAATAGGAAAATCTTTTTCTGTTTTAGAGCATCAGTTCCCATGAACTGAGGATGTGTTTAGAACGGCAAATGGAAATCTTCTCATGGAACAGAGAACGGAGAAAAATTGCCCAAAATCCTCTTGTATCATGTCATTTCGAGTTAAAATAAATGCATGCATTTTTATATGAAAATGTTCTGGATTATAATTGCCAAACATTCACTGGATGTTGTATATTTTTTAACATTGAATAGCCTTGTTTTTTAGATTATTTGTCAGAACAGGCTATTTGAAGATGTGCATTTAAGCTGTAGAACCTTTCATATGTTTATGTAACTAAGTCATAAATTACAATGAATTTTCATCAAAACTTTGTGATAAACATGGTTATAAATATGACATAAGAGCGCTAGGTCTGAATTCTGAGAGAATTTGAAGGCTTTTAACAGCAATGTTTCAAATAGGTTGCTTTTCGGCTTTACTTAGTAGCTATGGTAAGATAAAAACCACACAAACAGCATTAATGTCATCATCACTAACCATTGTTGCTTCCTGTCTCTGTGTGTTTGCAGGTTTATCTGATGTGCCGTGAGCGTTGGGAGCACCTTGCCCCAGCCCCGGCCTGCAGCCCCGGTGCCACCCAGCCTGGCTCACCAGGATGGACCCTGCTCATTCTTTTAGGATGGAGCTAGATGGGCTGGACCTCCAGCAGGTCCCAGTGCTGTCGCTCGACCAGATACGTGCCATCCGGGCCAACAATGACTATGTGGAGAGGCCTGTGGCACTGGAACCGGCATCCCAGTCTGGATTTTTCTATGCCCATGATGACCGTTACCCTCATTATCCCCACTACCCCCAGCCTTCCTTCCACTCGGCCCTGCCCCGCAGCCAAAGTCAGCAGCAACATGCTCACATGTCCCACCTGAGCCGTTCCAGTACCATAAGCTCTTCCATGTCTCGGACCAGTGCCACCTCAGACCAGCGGCTACTGACGGGTTTGACACCATCTCACTCTGGCCTTGGTCCGGTGATCCGTTCTCAGCCTAAAGGAGAACTCAAGTCTGACACTTCCTTTGGAAAAGGCCTGACAGAGGACGAGGCTGAGGTGGGCCGTCATTTGTTCATCTGCGAGCGGTGTGGTCGCTGTAAGTGCCAAGAGTGCTGCGCCCCCCGCCGCCTGCCTTCCTGTTGGGCCTGCGGACAGCGCTGTCTGTGCTCCGCTGAAAGTGCCGTGGAGTATGGCACCTGCTTGTGCTGTGTTAAAGGCCTGTTCTACCACTGCTCTGCCCAGGATGACGAGGATAACTGTGCTGACCGGCCATGCTCTTGCGCTCCAGCCCACGCCTGTGCCCGCTGGGGCACCATGGGGCTGCTGGCGCTCTGCCTGCCCTGCCTCTGCTGCTACCCCCCTGCCAGGCTGTGCCTTGCCATGTGCCAGTGTGCCCACGACCGCACCACGCGCCCCGGCTGCAGGTGCAGTAACACCAACACTGTGTGCCGCAAGATTTCAGCCTCTAACCCTAACCCTGGTCATCCCTCGCTCCGCAGCAAGGCCTTAGAGAAGCCGTTATGACAGGCCTGGAAGGGGGCCAGGTAAATACATTTCCCCTAAGCCGTCGCCAAAGCAACGCTGTCGCCAATCAACAGTGCCACAGCTAAAATTGTGACGGCAATGCCATTGTGATCCATCTACCTACATACGAAAAGCCAACCAACCCACCAACCCACCGTGAAGTGTTGTTCACCTAATGTACCTTGAATTTACTTCATCTCCAGCTCAGGAGGGACCAAAGCTTTACTGTGCCTGTTCATGTTGGAGACTTAATGCCTAAAAACAAATCTCAGCCTGAAGAAGATGCTGTCGTGCTTTGCTGGACTGCCCTTCAACCTTAACCAAGACATCCAGACAGGAACCGCCTCTCTCTGCATTCTGTGGTGCAATGTGGACGTATTTGAATCTATTTATTTACTGTTGACCCTCCTTCCTCCCCACCCTCTGCAAAGAGAATGCACAGAGCACTGAGATGGGCGATGGCCCAAATCAGGAAGGAAAGATGCCTGTGGCGATGTGTACGGTCTATGCCAACAGAGTTTCTGTCCTCTAAAAAATGAGAATCAGGAGACGCATGGGAGATCAAGGACTTAGACCACAGTGACATTCAGAAAACTCCACAAAAGGTTGAAGATGAATGCATGAAGAAACCAACGGTGTGCCTCGGTGCATATCTGACTGGGACTTTTAGCAAAGCACCAAGGCATTAAGTGAGAACAAAAACACTTGTAACACATCTGTAACAACAGTTTGACACCAAAAAAAGGGACCATGCACTGTATGAACTGAGTGAATTTCAATGCTATTAAGCTCATTTGTAAAGGAAAAGCACTGTGAGGTAGATGGACAATGTTTTCCCCATCAGCCAAGAGCTGAATGGGGGATTATTTAACCAGAGGGAGGGTGCATCCATTGTCATCAGGCAGCGTGTGTGTGTGGGTGTGTGTGTCTGTGTGTCCTCCTACTGTTCAACAACCTGTGTATGTAGAAGCGGTGTGTATGTTGTTTTGTCAGCATAAGAAGCCTCCTTTGTCTTATTTTTAGCAGTGCTGCTTCAGTGGAGCTCTGAGAGTCTGGTCGGGTTTCCTCCCGAAGTCAGCCTGTCGCCAAACCTCCCTCCTCTGACCGACCTCCTTCACTGCCCCCACCTCCATCCTTCTCTCCTCCTCCTCTGCTCCACCAAATCCACTCATCCTCGAATCAAATGCTTTTTTCTCTGGGCCATCTTTGTGTGTCACTTTCATTCAGACAGTCGGTTGGTACCTTTATCCTGAATCACTTAATATGGAAAAGCAATAGATTCACAATCGTAACACAAATCCTGACACCATGGAAGTTCAAAGATAACATTTGCACAAAGCTTCACTACTTGAAAAAGTTATTTTGCTTCAATGAAATTATACTAGGGAAACTAAGCAAAATGCTAAGTTTCCCACCATTCCTACCAAACTTCAGCCAAATTGTCCAAATTTGTAGAAATATTTGGTTATTTCAGTTATTTCCATCATCTTGCTACAGTATGCAACAAGCTATGTTGCACCTCTGCCTGTTCACAGTCATCACAGCTGTATGAGGTAGCAGTAGCAGCCGCTTTTCAAAATGCTTTTTTGGGGGGTGGATGCTCTTATAGGTTGTCAGGGCGATTGCAGTGGGATGGTGAGAAAGCAGCTGTTATTCACAAGAGATGCTCTGCTTTCGTGAGGCATGCTCTTGCAGGTCGATTGTAATAGTGATTGCTATGGTGGTTTGAAAGCAGATTTAAGTGTAATCCAACGTGACTTTTAGCACTGAAAGCAAGCTCCTATAGGTTTTGGGTGTTAGGTGAAGTCCAGAGGACTGCTAATCCAATAGGACCAAATAAAAGTCTGTTAATGCTCATGATACTGAAATTGAAAAAAATCAAAACAAGCTATTGATTTAATTGTCACGTTTTTTTGATTGTGGTGGAACTTGCCGCAACAACTCCAAGCAAACTAATTACCCTGCAATTGAGGTTAGCACAACACTCTGCTAGTTGGCCATTCTAAAATTGAAGTTGTGCGGCTTTGATGACCTTTGAGTATCCCAGCAGTCTGTCAGGGATGACCCCACCCATTCTCAGAAGCTCAAGTGGGGAAGATGCTTTGAGAATATGGCCTAAGAAACTTTATCAGCTTAACGAGACTTGACTCAGGTCTATCAAATAAGAAGTCCTTTAGGGCTGCTAGAGAGTCATATTTAGTTGCCCTCTACATACTGCTCTATAATGTGTTGCTTCCAGGACAGAAAATTCAAATCTTCCAGCAAGTGGCTCAAAAAGACAATTTTTTTTTTTTCTCTTTTGAAATTATAACACAAAAAGAAAAACAACCTAAACCAACCAGCGAAAGCCAGCTGACAAGAGGCGTCTATTTCCCACACACCCATATATCCCTCCTGCCTCATCCGTCTCTCCTCTTACGCTCAGAGGGCTAAAAGCCTCCAGTTCCTGGTCCACAGAGAGTTGATCAAACAGGCAATTAGCTTCATGATAGCTCTTAATGGGCCGGAGAAGAATGGAGCGTGGGAGGGAGGGAAGTGAGGGGACAGGATGAGTGGAGTTGTGGTGTTTGGCAGATGGACAGCTGATGGGGAGAGAGGGATGCTGGGAGGAAAGAGAAAAGGGAAAGGTTGGATAAAGGGCAAGAAAAGAGAAAGAGAGGATGTTGATGTTGGCGTTTGGTCAGATGGAGAAGATGCATGCTCGAAAAAAGTGAGCAATGTAACTTTTTTAGTTTTTTTCCCTTTGGTTGCTTCTGCTAAATTTATTCAGCACTTCAGGTACACAGATCAAATGTAATGTAAATGCAACAGTGCATGGCTTTTCTCGGAGTGAAAAGCTGATAAAAACAACACACACACACAGCTGTCAGGTGTATGAGTGTGTATGCATGTACATGTATTCAAGCGTGTGTTCATGTTTGGATCCATATGGGCTTTTCTCTGTGTGTGCGTGTCAGGGTGCATCACATAAGCACAGACACACACACACTGACCTGATTTGTTAAATCTTACTTTGCTATATTTTTATATGTAAATATGGGCTAATAACTGTATAACTATTTTTATTCTGCTTTATTTTGTTTCTATGAGAGTGATATTATTATGGCCGTCTTCCACAATAGTGACTATTTACTTATTTACTGTCCACTTTTAAACAATTTAGGCACTTTTGGGGCAACTCTGAGAGCAAACGTTGAACATAAGAAAATGTTATTGCATTAATTCATAACCATGGCTCTGAGTATAGCTAAGCACGATGGCTTACTTTTGAACCTACCGAGACCTAAAACATCTTTAGCATTAAAAAGCTGAGCTCTTTTAATTCATCCCTTTTCTCTCTGCTGGCATGGAAGCAAACAAAAGTAGGATTTGTCTAGCAATTATTCTCAGATATGAAAAATCAGTGAAAATATAGCAACCTATATTTTTTAATTCAGGCATTTGGGTTTATTTCTCACCAGTATATTATCATGAAATAATACAAAAATAAGCAGGGCTCAGTAAAGAGTGAGATACATTTTTTTAGGGTATTACTGTTTGCTTTCAGTTTGTTGTCCCAAATGTTTCTGTGCTCATCACTGTTTCACTTTGATAGGCAGGTTGGCAACTGTGGAGGACACACGCAGTTTAAATATACCTTTTTTTCCTTTTAATGTTGCAACTTTCTCCACTTTAAAAAAACAAATTCTCACCCCCAACTCGATAATACAAATGCTTGGTCGGTGGCCCTTCATTTCAAAATATGGCGCACTAGGTACCCCTCCTGCATCAGGTTTGGACGTTCAGGGACAGTGTGTCAATTAACCCTTGTTACATAAATAATTTCTTTTCAAAACAGACTTCAATTTTCACAGGAATTGTACAATTTTCGCTCTCAAATGCATACACTCTTAAAAAAAACTTTGAATTTAGGTAAAGAAACTTTTAGGTTCACTTATTTAGGTTTAGGCAACAGTTAGAAAAAAACATTATGGTTTGTCGTGAAAAAAAAAAGTTTGTTACGAACATTACATAACGTCACATTACATAATGTCACATTGCAAACGTCACTTGACATAAGTCACTAGTTAGTATGCTAACTATAGTAGCACACTATGTCATATTACTATACTATAAAAATAAACCAACTGACTTTTAGTTTCACACTCAACACATCAGCGGGCTCCGGGGTGAAAGTCCAGTGATCTTTTTGACCAATCCACCTCCCCTCCCGCCCACTTAATGCAGATTTTCTTGCTCTTCATACCACAATCGTTCCCCAGAGTGTCAACAAAGTGCAAAGCCACGGCCTTCTCACACAACCACTAAAGGGTACCACGGTGCGTTGGTGTCTGATGCCTTGGGCCACTCACTAAGCGTAGCTATTTGATGAGTTAGGAGTGAGACCTGGTTGCTTTTTGTGTTACTTATAGCATTATTTAATTAATATTATTGGCAACCAAAATTCATAATCTATGACACCTATAAATGCAAACAACTAAAATGACATAATGTCCACAACAATGCTGATGAATTTGAAAACCTAAGTTTTTTAAAAAAAACATTTTTTAACCACCTAAAGCAGAACAAATGGATTGGATTGGATTGGAAAATGCCAGTCCTATCTTGTCATGTTGACAAAAAGGAGACACCAAGCTTTTCCAAAATACTGATGCAAGATGGGAAAATAAAAAAAATGCTGGCATAATTTGTCCTGCATGCATGCTCTATGGATGACAACGCTTCAAAACCACTTGGCAGCCATATGCAGGCGTGCGCGTAAAACTGACCTGCCTGATAGAAGAAAACAAACACATTTCTATTGTTGTGGTGTTTGAAAACAACAATGTGAACAGAAAACTTTGAAAATGAACACTTTGTTTTCAAATGTAGCCGCATTACTGTGGTCATGGCCTTAGATGGCTTCTACACACACACATACACGCACACACACACACACACGCACACACACTGACACACACACAGTCTCCTCTTCATTGGCTGGATGACTTCAGTCAGATTTTGGTGCTTGGAGAGATGACTTGAGGAACATTCATTTGTACCCGGATTGTTTTCTATCAGAACTACGACAACATTACGGAGGAAAATGTTGCATACGTTTTAACTATTTATGTTTCATCTGTATTCAGAATAACTTTCAAATATTTACAGTGATAGCGGTCCAATCATAACCGGTTTAGTGGCTAATATTTTGTATGTACTACAGATACACACAGAGTGGTGAAAGCACAATATATTTTGTTTCCTAAAATCATCTTATAAAGTGCAAGTAAATACATTTTTACTTACATTTTAAAATGACCCAAATTAAAATTAAGGTTTTTCAAGGGCACTGATGAAGAAGTTAGTTAGTGAGATAATGAAGTTGCATGTGGCACCAATAAATTAAAAGGAAGTAATTAGAAATAAGGGAAATTACAGCTATTGTGATGACAACACTTGCAACATCTTTGAGTAGTTTTGGGGGGGGATTTATCTCTTAGTCAAGTCAAAAACTTTTTTAATGGCAGCCTTTACTAGTGTGCAACCTCCACATTAAACTGCTGTTGACTGCACTGTGTATCTCTGTATGTACAAAGAAAGTATCCCATTATATAGATATTTTAATTTCCTAAATGTTTCCGAAACGTTTCTGACATTCCTCCCTCAGATCCAGAGCTGGTGTCAGGAACCTGTCTGATGCTGTACGTACGCAGGCTGCCACTATAACCACTCAACTTCTCCTCTTGTGTCTTAGCAAGCATCGCTTTTGGTACAAATTGGCATCTTGTATGTTGTAAAAGAATTTAAGGAGAGTATATGGAACAAATATATATAGAAATCTATCTAAAATGAATATATTATATATGGAACAATACGCATTTCACACTTTCTGTTTTATTGCTGATATTGCTTCATGGATATTTATTTAAATGGTTGCAACAATAGCGGTAACAATAATCTTGAGGATGGTGTTGATGAGCGAAGTATTTATTTTACAGTGATCAGAGGAGATGGAGAGCACCAATGTTGTTATTTGTCTTTTGATTTGGTTTATTTGTTCCTCTTGGTGTGGTGTGGCTGCTGCTACCCTCCTGGCAAAAGATGAACCAATAAAAAGGAATTTCCAAAAAAAACAAATGTGTGCGTTGACTGACTTTCTGTCTAACTGTTCCATCTCATCACCAAAGATGCATTAATGACATTTAAATCCTTAATATATGTTGTTTGGACATGAAAAAACTGCAGGGTTCACACACCTTCTTTGTTGGTTTAAAATGTCTGGTGTTCAGTAAGCCAGCCAAAAGGAAAGAATATAGATGAAAACTTCGGAAACCTCAGGGAGCTAAATTCTTGTTACAGAGTCATTTCTGTCCTCTTCTTGAGGAGGCTAACTAGTTATACTTATGCGACAAAGCTTGCGCAGGGAGCTGCAAAAACGTGCTGCATGACTGCACCGGGCTCTGCAGATGCCGCAAAAGTCTGACTACTCATTAGAGCTGGGAGGTGGGATTTCCAGAGCAGTACTTCACATTAGTTACAACATAAACAACAAGAAGCACAACCAGTTTGAGGAAGGGCTAGCAGAGCAAGTCAGAAAATATTATCACCTGTATGAGCCCACTTATAAAATCATTTAAGAAAAACTAATGTGAGTCATAATACCTGGAAGAATGCTGTCAGAGTATACCCAAAAATGGCGGCTTCTCAGAGACATATTTGTAAAAATAAAAAAAAAAAAAGAAGGAAATTTGCAAAAAGCAGTGCAGGGGAAAGAGAATACTGACCCTCTGCACAATGGACTTCAGGCTTTTAAACAAGCATAGGGAAACAGAGGGCAAGAATGGAGCAACAGTGGAGTTGAGCAAACTTCAATAGTGAGTCCCCAACATGCACCACAAAAACTGCCGCAGTACTAAGTATGCCTGGCATGCACAGGAAGTGAACTCGCTATCCTACGTAGAACACTCTGGCACACAGCTACATAGGCCTACATAATTTTAAATTTAAAAAAAAAAAAAAAAATTAACAGAAGGAGCTAAGGTTCTGCAGCACAGTTGCCACTGGTCAGAGAGAGACCAAAGCGATATCAACCCTCAATTAAACCCCCAATGAGGCAGCGAGCAAGCTGGCCCCCTCATTGTGGAAGTAATGGAGTGGTCTGGGATTATTATCTGTAATGTACCTTGCAATTCCTGACACTACTTGTTACCGAACAGTGTCAAGTTTCTGACTAATGCTCAGCTGCCCAATACTGTCTGACAGTTGAAATAGCTGCAGCACAGTGCGTTAAAACCATGGATATATCATTAGAAGCTGACTCCAGGATGGCACCCATTAATCAGACTGAAGACTGCTCACACAGAGCATGCACACAAAAACACTTTTCCCCATTTCATATGCACATAATATCTCTATCTACATAATAAAAAGGGTAATAATCAACCTTGTCGATGGATTTTAAAAAGGATATCTTTTTTACACTGGTGCCATATGGAAAAAAATGCTTTCAGGGCCACAGGAGATTTTTATTGTCATTTTGTAGTGATGTTCTTATGTCCTGTACTTTAAGTCACCTAACAATGCCAAGGCTGCCTGGACATCCCCCACCTTGCAACTACTCAGTCAGGCTTTATACGGTCAACACCACATCAAAACATCTTTACATCGTCTCCAATAAATCCTGAGTAATTATCCATTTTAAATTCTTGGGATTTAAAACTCAATTGTCTTGTTTTACTGATGTTTTAAGAAATGATAAAAATCAACACTGGTGAGATCTGGGTGAAGTCAAACAACAGTTTTATAAATGAGGCCCGCTGGTACTCCACTCCCCTCACTTTACTCTGTTGGGCCCATAAATAAGTAATCAAGGCTGGGTCACACTAATGGCTTCCCAGAGCAGTGGATACAGATGTGTGTGTGTGTGAGTGTGTGTGTGTGTGTGTGTGTGTGTGTGTGTGTGTGTGTGTGTGTATATATAAGAGACAAGAGATGAGGAGAGAGAGGAGAAATTATTAGAGGAAGAGAATCGAGACAAAGTGTGTGTGTGTGTGTGTGTGTGTGTGTGTGTGTGTGTGTGTGTGTGTGTGTGCATGTGTGCGTGCGTGCGTGTGTTTATGTGCACGTGCAGAATTGGAGAAAAAAAAAAGCACAACCTTTCTGTTCATCATCTCAAATCAAAGTGCATTAAAGCCCAGCTCTTAGCATCTTCCACCCTCACACTCTTCCCTCTGGAGCCACACACACACACACACACACACACATGCACGCACACACACCCACACACAAACCATTTGGATGCACTGTATGCACTCGTGTACATACATGAGTAAACAGATAAAAGTGCACACATACACATGGAAATGAACACACACACTTTCTTTATCATGTGTATGTGTGCACTTTTATCTGTTTACTCATGTATGTACACGAGTGCATACAGTGCATCCAAATGGTTTGTGTGTGTGTGTGTGTGTGTGTGTGTGTGTGTGTGTGTGTGCATGTGTGCGTGCGTGCGTGTGTTTATGTGCACGTGCAGAATTGGAGAAAAAAAAAAGCACAACCTTTCTGTTCATCATCTCAAATCAAAGTGCATTAAAGCCCAGCTCTTAGCATCTTCCACCCTCACACTCTTCCCTCTGGAGCCACACACACACACACACACACACACATGCACGCACACACACCCACACACAAACCATTTGGATGCACTGTATGCACTCGTGTACATACATGAGTAAACAGATAAAAGTGCACACATACACATGGAAATGAACACACACACTTTCTTTATCATGTGCAACACACATACACCCAGACAGTGTGTGTGTATGTTTGTGTGTGTGTTAAAAGTGTGATAGAGAAAATAAATAATGCATGCATGTTTCCCTCTGCAAGCTTTTACCAATAAACCCATTCACCAGCTCAGGGCTGTGATATGTGAGTGCTGACCTGGTAGCCTGATACACAGAAGGTTGCTGGTTCAATTCCTCTGCCCACAGTTGTGTACAAGCCTCCATGTTGCTGAGCTTTGCATGAGCTTTGTAGTTACCTGCTGCAGGTAAACTAACCTCCCTGGCCACGTTTTCTGACCTCTGACCTCTGATTAAGAGAGAGGCTGTAAAGAGTGATAAGATAAAATGATACAACATACTTTTATCTGGTTTCTATGCATGATCAATATTGGCAGAGCTTTTTAAATGCTATAGCACTTTAAGTCTAAAAAAACGCTGTTCTTTCCGACGAATCGAGGCAGAGCTGTCGCTCAATCTGCACTTGTCACCATCTTCCACATGTTGTTCTTCTTCTTTCTTTTTTTCGTTGGCATTTATCAACAGAGTGTGCTACATCTTCAGGTCTTAAAAACGTGCAACTCAGAAAAAGACATTGTTGGCACCAAAGTAAGCAATAAGATCTTTTGACATCCCTACTTGAGTATTTCAACTTTATTCTTATCCTCCACTACCTTTTGGAAGCCAATATGATAGTCTTTATTCCACAATATTTACTTTGTCAGCTTTGATTACTATACAAATGTATGTTGTTTAGTGTTTACAGAAAATATAAATATTGATTTATTCTTTTTGGTAAGCTACCCAGCAGTAAATAAAAAACTATAACAGGGAGCTCCACCTTTACCAGCTGCAATATATAACTCATGTACAAATGAATGTGTCACTAATTAAAATCCATTTATAAGCTATAAATTAATCTAAAGTGGGTCATACTGCACAGTGAGTTCTTTTATTTTGGGTAATTTATGTATATCTGTACTTTAACTTAAGTAAGACTTTGAATACGCGACTTTTCTTGTAATTCTGCACTGAGTGTGTTTTACACCACTGCCACCAACCATAGGCCTAAATGACTGTCAGCTCAAGCTACGAGAAACAAATAAGTGTACTTTCATTCACTAAAAAGAAGCTCTCCCTCCAGTGAAGAGACAGGCTGATGAGTGATGCCACTTCCAGCCGTGACCTCTGACCATGCTGGTAAAGCAGTGGGCGTCCAGAGGTGAGGAGCCGCCCGACCCCCTACCCTCGTCAACTTGTGCATCTTCCCTGTGGCCCTTGTTGTTTCTATACAGACGCTGTCCTGGTGCACCCTGGGAGTCAGTCCCACAGCCACTCAGGAACAAAACTGCCTGTCCGTCAAAGAGCCATACAGCTGTCAATCACAGAAAAAACTATTCTTCTGTGTTTACACAGACGATACTGGGGCTTTGCTGTTGGTAAGGAGCAATACTGAGAGAAGAGAGATCGGCCCCACATGCACTCATCGCTTTGGTTTATAGCTGTCAGTGGCTGAGAGAAAAAACACAGCGACACGAATGAAATGTTAGAGGTCAGCATTTCAGGAGGGGTTTAGTGTCTTGCTCAAGGACACTTCAGCAGTGTGACTAGCTGCTAACACTTCCCTCACATACAATATTACAGTGAAAATTAGAGAAGTAGTGGAAAGTAAGTGTGACTTATAGTGGTTAACCACCTCATAATCAATATTTTCAATAATTTATTACAAAAAAGTAAATTTAAATAGTTTTTGTTTGCTTTGATTGATGAGGTTTGCCATACATTTTTGCCAGAAGGATGAATGTCAGCCTAATAGAACATATCAGTCAATACAGACTCCAACCACAATCATTTACGCTAAAATATTACTCAACAAAGCATTTTAATATCATCCTCCTGCGAAGGAATTTGTAGTTCACGCACAAAATATAAGAGGGCTATCAATTCAAAGCATGAGCAAGTAAACACGCACACGTATGCACAACTAAAGTCAATGAATACAAGATACTTAAATAATGCTGCACAGGAATTTTCAGAAAGATTTTCAAACATTTTCTAACATTTTTTTGTTATTTGTGCAGCTTTTGTTGTAGTCTGTTTGCACTGATATATTTTTATTTTGCTGGTGCCTCGCTCTGCTTGACGTCATCTGATAGAAAACTTCTTTTGAAGACCATAAGAGACTAGGGAGATGAGTCCTTTATCCAATTATCTTGTTTTTGGGTGAACTATTACTTTATGGAAGCTAAGTCTAGTTTAGTTTAGCTCCACTACATTACTTTTGCTAATGGAACAAGAAGCCTAAATGCTCCTATGGTTCTGGGAAACATTCAAAGTTCAGTTGTGATTGTGGGCAAGGTCTATGATGTAATGATCCGAGACACCAAATGGACTCAGATGGCTTATGGTGCTGGCAAAGTGTTTAGGAAAAGATAAGAGGTCATAGCTGTGGCTTTCCTGTGTGTGTCTGTGAGAGCTCCAATAGGAAGTTGGGGATTTGCGTGGGTGAAAGGGAGGAAAGGATGAAAACAAGGAGGAGACATGAGATGAAAAAGTTGTGTAAGAGAACACTTTTCACTGCATCATGTAAAAAACTGAAGCAAAGACCACAGAAAATGTAACGTCTAAAGCAAAGTCAAATCAACTCCTCTATAAAACACTTAAAAACTCGAATTACTGGCTTGGGGTTGTATGGCTCTGCAAACCGCTCAAGTTGCATTCATAGTTTACATGTATATATGTGAAATCATGAATGCTTCACACACATCTTCCCCCCACCAGCACCTCTATACGATTAGCACAATTTAAAGGTGTACAGCCAACATTTGTGTCACTGATTCAGTATCTGACCAAATGTCTCCCCTTCTTCTAACATGCTCCATTAACAACACTGATGTTTTGCAGGTATAATGTTCATAATAGGGGTCGACAGATCGGCCTGGGTGATTATTGGGGCTGATTTTTTGGCATTTTGCAGATCATCTGTATTGGCATTTTATTTTAATGATCACCAACAAAATTAATTAATTAAAAAGTGCAAAGAAAGTGTCAGCATGGGAGGAACTTTTACTTTGTAAAACCCCAAAGGAGCTATTATTATTCATTAATTTTTATTTAAATTTTCACTTGACTTTATAAAAAAAAAAGTTGCTGGGAACTTGCTGTATTTGATGTTGAAAGTTTCCGTTTTGATTAAAAACTTGCTAAAGGCATTTAAACAAACAAAGTTTTATTATATTCCAAAATGTAAATATTGACACAGAGATTTTTATTTTTATTGTAAATGCATATCAGTTCCAAATATCGGTTAACGGTCTCGTTAACTACTAATAATCGGTATCGGCCCAGAAAAACCAATATCAGTCTTAATCTTATTTTTAAGCATACTAACTTTTGCCAACTAACATTACACACAAAGTGTAGCTGGAGCTGATGGAAAATAGTTCTGCAGACATTTTGTCACAAACCAAAGTATTTTTACCTGATGATGATGCTAAAAATAAAGTTAATGCATCACCAAGATTACTCTTTTGCAATTCTGATGGAAACATGGGTGCCAGTTCCAAATTCCATGTCAACCCATCTAATTAACAAAAGTTAGTGTGAACCACTTTGGCAATGCTGTTTCTGATGATCTTTAAAGAGAAACAAGAAATGCATTAAGAGACAGTGATCAGTGGGGATTTGTGGAGCTGGACTTGCGTACAGGAAACAAGTAGGAGAGAAAGATCCAGGGAGGGCTTCACACAGCTGCAGGGATGGGGGAGGGTGGGAATGTTATCTGCAGGGTTCAGAAGGTCAGAAGAGAGGTTTTAACTCACTTCCTGTTTCTGCTGCTGGGATGACAAAACTCCTCTCCCTGCCCTCTGGAATTCACATCCATCCCTCCCTCCCACTCTCATTCTTTCGTCCCCTGTCCTGTCTTCAGCTTTTTCTCACTTGAGCAATTCACAATAGCCGCATTCCCATTCAGATATTTTCATGTTAATTATGATATGTGCAATTAGGAGAGGAAGCAGCATCACCGTCTCTTCTATGACATCAATTAAAAACAGTATTAGCTGAGTATTTTTGTCGATCAGTTTTTTTGCGGATGTTTGTTGCTGATCCAGTGCAGTGGTCAAAATGAGAAGTTGGCGTCCGGTCAGACATGCAGCTGTGTTCAAGGACTAAGATAAACCATTTGGTTAAAAAATGTTCCCACCCACTTTATAAAAAGGCGCATTCGAGACTCCTTAAGTTGGTTTTGCTGTTCAGAAAAGATCATCCCAATTGATACAATCCAAAAATCACAAGGGTTTATGGGTAGGACAGGAGACAGATGTTGACATGGAATTTCCCAGAAAGCTAATTTTGGGAAGATTTGGTATTAGGAAAAGGCAAATTACAATTTTAATGGAAGCTTTTTTTGTGATGATGATGATGATCAAGCTGCACCAATATCAACTTTCCCTGTTTGGCTCAAACTGATGAAAAGCAATCACCAGACAAACACATACACAACTACAGACTACAGCTGCAGGAGCCTCAAGCAAGAAATACACACAGTGACATGGCTAATTGATAGCATATCAAGGGCAACATTGCTTACTGTTATTAAAGGGTTTATTAAAATAGTAGAGCTGTTTCTGTGTCGTTGCAAGTTTGTTTGACCATCTAACAGCTGCTCCTATGTTAGTTTGCACTACCCAGACAGATGCTGAGCTGATCATTCACCAGGAAGAGAGCCACCCTAGATACAACCCTTTAATGCTTCATCTAGCCTTAGTAAAGGCAGCAACAGAAAGTTTGCTTATCTGGTGGGTAGTCTGATAAGCAAGCATGTCAGGTATAAAGGCGGTCCTACAATGTGGCCCACAACACATTTATATACACAATGCTGAAAGAATGTGGCCATATGAGGCCTAAAGCACCCCTGACTGTGGTATGAGTGATTGGATCTAATGATGCATTGCATGTAGCAATGATGCATACTGTCAAAAATAAAGCTGCTGTGTTACACAATTCAGAGGCTCAGAGAAGTAAGTTGTGCAAAGATGATCCAAAAACCAAAGAAGTTCGGTATGCTATCAAGAACAGGCTATAACTATATAAAATGTAGAAGACATGCATGATGCTTTAGCTATATCAGTGTTAGAAAATATTTCTTTAGTGTTTAAAAGAGGATTTCTTTTATGTTTAACTCGAATTCAGTTTTCTTAAAATCTTCAGTGCTGCTTGTAAGAGTACAAGCAAGCAACCTGATGTAGGTCATGGCCACATATAACACATACACGCGAACACAGACTCTTAATGTGCACATATCATCAATACACACACACACACACACACACACACACACACACACACACACACCCTTTCTGTGATTTTCAATAGACTTTGTGCATCCTGTAGAGAATGCAGAGAGGAAGTGACTGAATAATTCAGCATATTTCCTGAACAGTAATGGCCTGCTGCTGCTGATGGTGGTGGTGTGGTGTTCAGCGATGGGGTTAAGTGCTGCGTGTACTCAGCCAGCCATGCAACCAACCAACCAGCCATTCATCCGTCCATCCATCCGGGCTGGGTTTGGCCTTAAGTTTATTTACAGCCACAAAGCATAAAAACTGGGAACTTAAAAGAGGTAAAAAAAAAAAAAAAGGACTCTTCAAGAAAACAAAAAATCAATTACAATTATACTACACTAATACAGGGAAATAAAAAAAAAATCATACATAAAAATAAATTAAAATCACAAATATATTAGTCCTAAAAGTCTTTGATCACCTGTGCATGTCAAGCAACCCAATTACACAATTTTCATTAAATTACAATGTGCCATAGTCTAGGGGTGGGCAATACGGCTTAAAAATAATATTGTAATAATTTTACACTAAACTGTGAGAAACAATATATATCTCGATATTTTAAATCTCCTCTAAAGTATGGTAGACTACTAAAATACAAAATTATGAAAACAACTTTATTAAAGCCAACAGGGATAGATTAAATGTAGAATCTTTGTTGCTGTTGAGATTTTTAGAGCCTTTTCTGTCTAATGTAGGTGTGTGACTATTTTGCTATAAATGGGCAAATCTTTGGTGCAAGTCTCTTTGACTGAGATGCCGTTCTCTGACGCAATTTCGGAGAAAACAAGAATGAGTGTCTTTGAGGTAAAATTTCCAAAAGATCATGTTTGATGTCAGCGCAGCATTTTGGCTCTATATTTTGGGACAGGGGCGGGAAATCCACGGCCCTGGGTGTATATATTTAGCCGTTTGGTCCAGGAAGCAGGATGAGAAAGGGGGGTTGGTTGTTAGATATTAGTGAGTCTTGTGGGACGAACCCGGGGTTCCCACTTTCCCACAGTCTGAGCTGGAAAACGCTGGATGGAGGCCCTGACAGCTGGCCCCGCCAAGGACCCTGGGTAATGGACTGCCCGCTGCCTCCACAGGAAGGAAAGGTCACAGTGCAAACACACACGCAAACACACCACACAGGCTCGTCTGAAAATACCTGTGGGATCTTTTCATTCCTTACATTTAAACTGGTCAGATTAACAAATGTTTTGGGAGATCTGTTGGCTGGTCACACCAAATTCATGTTTCATTTTGAGATGTTTTAGTGTTTAAAGCTGCTTTAATCAAGATTTTAAAATGAATGGATCAAAAGATTTGACTGTTTAAGTTCACTGAATTGCTTTTATTTTTCTGGTTCATTGAATCACTGAGCGGGTTTCCATTACTGATTTGCGCGAAACTTAACCAATATTTCTGAAATGTCAATAAAACACAATTGCAAGATGACTGCATTCCCATTGAGTGATGTGTTGTGACTTCTCTCACAATATTATGCACTTCTATTCTCGGGATAACATTCAAAGAAGCATGTTAATGGATGTTCACAACATTATCACGTTTATTCGGCACTAGCTGTCATTAATCACAATCGAAGACGACGTAGGTGTGTTATGCGAGTGATAATGGAAAGGCAAGCCCTTATGCAAAGGATTGGCTACGTATGAGGGATTTCTGGGAGGTGATAGTCCATAATTTCACAAAGGAATTGTGGATTCAAAACTTTCATATGAACCGCTCAACTTTTAAAGAGTTATGTGATGCAGTAACACCTCTTGTAGTGCCTGCTGCATCATGCACGAGGGAGTGAGTTCCTAATGACAAGCGTACAGCCACAGCATCATGTGACATATAAAAGGAAAAGAAATGTTTTCATTGCAGTTTTGTGGAATATGGCTTTTTCAAATCACCTGAAATACCACCTAATGCAAGTATTAAACCTTTTTTTTGTGATAAAAATGATCATGTTTCCATTCTAGATTTGCAGTTTCAGTTTGTGCAAGTGTCATTTTCACAGCAAGCAACAGTTTTAAATCGAAAAGTAATAAAACCACTGTCTGCTACCTGAAACACTTAGAAAGTGGCTGCAGGTCGAAAAGTTCAAATAATCTCCTTTCCTAACCATTTTTCCTTAACCTCCAGAGAAAACATAACGAGGTCAAGGAAAGATGTGAAGGAGACTTCATAAGGACTTAGGAAAAGATGATCATGGTGAGAATCCGACTGCACTTCTCCCCGGCTCTGTGATGATGGGACGGCGGATGTTGTTGACGTGGGTCTGCTGTGATGTTCAAATGATGGACTACAAAAAGAACATCCTCACTGGATTGGATATTAAGCAGCTAAAAGATTTATTTTGTAGTTGTTTTATTTGTGTTTTCTTTAACAAACTTTATTTGCTGCCTTCTTCAGTCCCTTTGCAATGTGGATCTTAAAAAAGTGTGCTATAAACACTGAGCATTAATATTATGATCATGACTCGCCTATAATTATTATTATTAATATTATTATTGTTATCATTGTTACTTCACTCTGTGCGTACTCGCCACGTTGTTTAATGCACGATATAAAGGCTAAATGAGGACAACCTGGTGGAAAATATTAGATCATTACCAAGGTGAGAATTAAAAATAAACAGCAATATTGGCTCCCAGTCACAGACGTGACACATGAGATGGTTGCTCACACTCACCCTCCTTTCCCTCATATTTATTGTCATGAATACTTCTATGATTTTGTGAAAATAGCCTAATAAATATGAAAATATGTACAACATGTTAGATCCACTACTGTACATATGACCATTCTTACGTTTCAAATGTGATGGTAGCCTAAATTCAGGGCAAAGATGCGATTATGAGCCTGTGTATATAACAGCTTAAGAAGCAGCACGCAGCTCTGTAAACAGCTCCATGGTGACGTGATCGTGTTTTAAAGTTATTTCGGCTAATACAGACTGTGGATCTATGATGTCATCGAACTGCTGATTCCCCAAATAGCGGCTAATGTCGCGCGTCACTTTAAAAGTTGTTGCTGAAAATAATTGTGGGGCAGATTCTCTCCTATGGTAAAGGATGGTCTGTTGTATCCTAGGCTAAAGGAGATTATAAAGGAAGCATTGACGTACCTTTCCTTAATATTAGGATAATTTGAACAGCCATGGCAGCTGCTCAGGTACCTCCGGTTCATCTCACTCAGTAAGGAACCTTCCCAAGCAAAAAGAGGTATTTGACCAGTGTATTCGGCCAGTGTTTGGTGGTGTTGGAGAGTAGTTGCAACCTAGCATATAAAAGCTGAAGAGATGGTTATATTACTCTGGAGTTGGTAGAAACCAAAAACAGAGCTTTAAAAAAACCACACATTGCACACATTGCATTATATCTATCAATTTGAGCAGATATACAAGTCTTAACTAATGCTAGATGTGCACTGTCACTCTACACTGTAGAGGCCAAAAAACACAAGTAATACTAGTAAAAAAATGGGGAAAATGCCAAATTACCACATAGTAATTAACTCAAATTAACATCTCTATGGCCATCAATCGAAACATGAAAAGTACTCCCTGTTATCCTGCACTAAAAAACTCCTTACCAGTACTTTCAAGTTTTACATCTGAAAACTATTTACTAAGTTATTTATTATCTCAAACGAACAGGTCTTGCATAGTAAACCTTTAACATATATATATTTACTTTTTAGTGGTATTCTCTAAACAAATATCCATCAATGAATAAGCAACACAGAATGATGAAGTTTATGGGTTTATGGGTGAAAAAACCATCCTAATGACAGTGGCCCCCAAGTGTTTCAACTGTGCAAAAAATATTTGCGTGTTCATGAAAGACCACAATGTTCATAACTGATTCAGTCATTTTTCATACACTTCGATACAGCTGGCTTTTCCATGATCCTTTTATTTCTACTTCTCACATCTGTCTTTCTCCACCTTTTCCTCACTGTATAGTTATTGCATTCTTTTTATATACTTGTCTTCACACTGCTTCACACTTATTTTACTTTTTTTAAAAAATAATTTTGTTCTGAATTTCTTAAGTGGTTTCAGTTCAGTAAAAACTGAAACTCAGAGGTTATTCAGTCTATTCTGAAGCCTGCAAGTTGTCTCAGTATCTAAAGATGGAGACTGCAAACACACAGAGACACGCACTTCCTTCTCTTCCCACAGTGTTCTGGTCAGAGAGCAGAGAGAGTGTGGGAACCTTTTTCTCCATGTGCCAAAGGAATGGTGACTCACAGCAACACACACACACTCGCGCGCGCGTACACACGCACACGCACACGCACACACACACACACACACACACACACACACATTTCTGGTCTTATTTGTAATAGTGGAGTTATTTTGAAGACAGCAGTTGTGAGCCCAACTGTATATGCTCATTGATTAATACAATATGCAACGTAAAAAGTGAGAAATTACACCTGCTGCTATGCACACACTGGAAAATATTCTTAGGCAAATCCTCTCTGAGTGTCTCCTCATGTGGATATGTCTTGCCTGCATATCAGTTTGATGCTGGTCAACGTTCCTGTCAAATCTAGCAGATTATCAACTCCAGTGGCTGACAGAGCACAAGATGTTTTTTTTTATATGAGATTGTGGCTCCCTCTTGTGGTCTTATTTAGACATACACAGAACTAGAAATTAAATTGCTGATACTTTTAGTGGGATTTACTGTTCACTTTTAGAAGTAATGAAGTCAAATATTCAAAAAGGTCAAGCAAATTACTCACAGTACCAAACTTTAATGCTAAACATACATTCTCAGGTTAAGTAATAATGAATCACTGCCATAGGAAATGTTGAAAATGAACCAACAGAAGATTCTTGTTTTGCTGAACTTCAATTCAGGCAAATGCTTTCATACAAACGAGCAAGGAAATAAAACAACAAGCCTTGTGTAGCTAAACCTATCTAAGCAGCTAAATTACCAGAAAAACTGCACTGTCATAATTTTGAAATTTGAATGAGAATGTAATTTTTTTACTTTAAGATTAAAAGTTTTGCCAATATTAACCAGTGGTGTTTTCCATGTGCTGTTTTTTCAACTTATTGTTATTATTACATTGTGTTTAAATATGTTTTTTTTTTTTATCTCTTTATTTCTTAACATTTTTCATGTTTTAAATACAGAACAAGGCAATAAAAAAAGAACACAGAGAAAAAAAATAAAAATAAAACAAACAATGAGGTCTCTGGGTGATGTATAATTTAAGGCGAGTTCCTAAATACCCAACATGATGATATATGCAATTACTGTGAGTAATCTGTCTCATGGGCTAAATAAGAACACCATTTTTGCCCCTGTTTTGTTTAAATATACTTGATATTGATTTGCCTTGTTGGCTTGTTTTAAGTATTCTGTTTTTTGCAGTGCATGAAATACTCTTATTGCAAAGCACTGTGTGAGAAAGGAGCTATATAAATAAAGTTTACTGTTGTCATTATTACTATTATTATTGTCATTATAAGCGATCAAGATAATAATGGGAATTAATAATATAATAATATAATATAGAACTTCTCTGTTTTGATCTCATATTTCAGTCTTGTTTTCCCCATGTGAATGTCAAGATATTTTTTATATCTATCTATTTTCATCATGTTTTAACAGTTTGCATATTTCTATAACTGCTCAGATTTTTGAGACTTAATTTTCCTTTGATACCTCGAGATACTGTATACAAAAAGCAACATGACAAAAGCACATCACACTGCCAGCTGTCAGTGTCCATCCACAGGTCTATGACATCACTGATTCAACACAAATAACCTTTCTCTTAAAACAGCCTGAAACCAGCCAAAAACAACCTGCTGCAACAACCGCACTCAAAGTCCCTCCCAGAGGAAACACTTAAGCCTTACACCCTGACCACAGCACCCTCGAGCCCTCAGCCAACATGTATATATACACACAATGACAACATTGATATGGCAGCCAGATAAACACAATTAAAGCACACTGCAGCAAAACATCAACACACAGCACAGCAAAACCACAGCAAGGTTGCTGTGTTGGAACCATATTACAACATGAACAGGAAACACAAACTTTCACAAATGTCACGACTAAGGCTGCAAAATCTTTTTTATTTTTCAAACTATCTGATCACTTTCGATTACCTCCGGTGCATATCGCTTTTTATAATCTGAAAGATGAACATTGTTTGGATTACCCAAACAATTAGGCCTCAATCGTTTTAGCTGTTATTATTTCTGGCATTAACTATTCGAGAAATTGACCGATTCAGCTGCAGTCATGAAAAATGGAAATTGTGTGTTTATCTAAAGCAACGGGCAAAACAATTCAATTTTGCAGCAGCAGTGACACATGAATGTATGAAAAAGTGACATGTCCTACCTGAGCTCCATGATGCCTGCGGCGTCTCCATGACTTGATCAGAAGAAGAACACAGTTCAGCCACAAGTCCATCAAAGTTACTGCAAATGCAGGCATGTGTATCCTGAAGTTAAACAGTCCTGAATAACGCTTTCTTTTTGTTTTTGGTCCAGTTCTGAAGTTTTTGCAAAGTTTTTCCTCCGTCATGTCCGGCTCCGTTTTCGATGAAACGAGGATCTGCACAACACACCGCCCACCGACACACCTGCGCCCACATGGCCAATCACTGTGCCGAGCAGCGCCTGCTGCATCCAGAGGGGTGTACCCATATAATCTTTATAAACTTTTTCTAACTATATCTAACTTTTTTTTTTTTTTTTACCTTATTTTTATTTTTTTTATTTAGTTTTATCTTTTCAAATGAGAATAAATAAATCGAAAGATTAAGAAAATTATTTACATATACTCAATACATATTATTTTAAAATAATATGTATTGAGCTCCAATTCTGTGTATGGCCTTAAATGTGGCCATACACAGAATTATATATCTCTGATTCTGATCATTATACATTTGTGACTGTTAAAAATATTAGTGTCCTTTAGAGTGTCAAAGTTTGGCAGAGGCTGCTGAACTCTATTTATTTATTTTGCTGCGTTCAGACACCTTTCACAAGTATTTAAACCTCTAAACCTCTAAGAAAAGTAGTTTGTAAAAAAAAACCAAACTTTGTCCATTGCCCATTGCCTTCTCCACATGTTTTTGAAAGAAACCAAGCCAATTTGCTGAGGTTTCAAAGGGTTAAAGATGAACCTCAGATCTTCTATAAAACGGGGCATGAAGTGCAAAAGTTTATTTTCCTGCCTCCATTCACCACAGATCGGCCCTCATTAATAATGAATAGATGCTCTACTTTCTACAATGAGTTCTTGGGTTTGAGGGGGGAGGAGGACACAGAGGGTGAGGAGGAGAAGGACCAGGAGGACATGCACATTCTCTGCTGAGGAGGACAAATGGAAATGAGTCAGAGGAAGTAGGGGGGAAGTAGTGGAGTACAGAAAATGAGGAGGCAATGAGGGGAGAGGAAGGATCTAAAGCAGGAACGCAAATGGAAAAAGATTTTACAGAGGACAGGAATAAGTATGGAAGGGAAAGAAATGGTAGAAAATGGAAACAAGAAGAAAGAGGAAAGGTAGATAATATGGAAATGTGGTATAAGAGGAAAGCTGGGGTGTGTCTGAATGAAACACAACAAGGTGTGCAGCAGTGTTTCTGGCCACACGATGTCAGTATTGGAGCACTGTAATGATCACTTGATGGAGGAGTCATCAGTCCTCACTGCTGTGTTCCCTCTGGTGCTCTGAGGAGTCTGGGCCCCTAAAAACAAAGTAAAACAAGGAGCTTCGGACAATCCGCTACAAGCCTGCAACCTTCAGGGAGCTCCAGCTTCAACAAGCGCTTCCTGGCAGATCCGTCCGCACAGACTGCAGCCGTCTCCTTTCCAGGTCCTACAGGGAGAGGCTGGCTCAGCACACACGACATGTTACACTTTGTTAAACACAGTCACACCTGGGAGCTGCTCACTGGCCTCTAAGCAACTCAGGGAAAGATTTGGGGTTCACCAGATCCTAAAAGAAGATTTAAAAAAAAAAAAGATCCAGCCTCTGTTTCTCTCACGCGATGAGATATAACCACCAATTCATGATGCTTGACACAGTTCAGAAGTTGTGGTTCACTTTGTCTTTGGTCCCATTTCACCCTCAACCTGCCTTGGCTACTTCTTTCTTCTTTTTTCAAGCAAGTATTTTTATTAGATTTTTTTTATACTGCATGTATGACAGAAAAAATAGACACAAAACAAATAAGGTACATTACAGAACATACAGAGCAAGGTATCATCTTACAAAACTACTAAGACAGGACATCATATTCAGTGTTTTTGGAGGTCAAAAATAAATAATCAGGGAATGAAAATGCTACCTTATTAATAGTTGGCTCAGAACATGGCAATAAAAAGTGGAGCCTGTTACACATTATGTTACATTACAGTAGGTTCATGAAGTGGAGCTGGTCCAAACAGGTTGACCATTTGAGGGATTTTGTAGCCTGACACACAGTGCTTGAGATTTTATTTAAAGTGCAAATTTTATTTTGTATTTTTTATCACATATTTTGGCGAATAGGCTTGTTTCAAGGGTGTGTGTGTGTGTTTTTTTTTTTCTTTTTTACAGTGCAATAGCTGCATTTGAATTTGTTGTTGACTTAAACTGAAATTAAATTGAGACTGCGAAATACTTGTTGACTTTGGAGACAGCAGTTGATGAAACAATAAAATCACTTCAAATTCCATTAAAGAAGCTGTTGGGAAGCTTTTGATCACATCACACCAGAACAGCCCTCATTGATCAAACCTCAAAATCAAAATTCACCTCTATAATTTCAGCTGCAGTGCGCTCACACAGCACTGTGTGTTATAGATTCATGCTGCCTGGACCTGTTGAGCAGAACATAGAGTTCATATAAGGGTCACTGAAAACTATATTTCTAACCTATATTTATAACCCCCCCCCACACACACACACCCTCTCTCTCCCACACACGCAGAGCTTGCATGTGTTGCAGCAGCAGAGTCCCAGGCTGATCAATAAGTAGCACTGAGGGAGGTTAGTTGTTACTCATCCAGTGTCTGACATCGGCAGTGGAGGAGGCCTGAGCCTGTGATACCCTCACTGACTGACTGAGTGTGTAACAATCTGTGTTTGACTGGTTACTCAAATGATTAATAGACAAACTGACTGCATATATGTGACTATTTATACTGTATGTCTGGTTAACTGTCTGACCTGACTTGATGTGTTTGTGTGCTGCCATCGCAGCATAAAAAGCCCATTTGATTGCAATTTAGACTGTCATTTCTTCATCAGATGTTTGCAGATCTGTTATAAATCTTTATTTATGTAAGATTTTTGTTACAGATTAGATTTAAAGAATTTATTCTACACTTTTTTGAGTAGTCTACTCCGAAATATTTAAAACTGAAATCAGCAACTTTGAATTTGCTTCCACAAATAGAAGCAGGAAATCCATGTTTGAATTTGAAGATTGAAAGGTTGCATTACCCAGATACTTTGCATCAAGCATTTGCTACCGTACATAAAAGAGTTTTCTGTTTTAGTTATACAATTTTATACAAATCTTTCCTTCACCGTTTTCTGTGTGAATCTGTGATGGCATCAGCTGAAAAGACAATTTCAGTTGCATATCTCTGGTTTTTAATACCCACATTTCCACAAAAATTCGTAGAAAAATAAAATGTCATTTTCCTTATGGAGGCTTATATGCATTGTCAACTGCATTGCAACACCAGCATGGTTATATATACACAGAACCATCTGATGAAGTGGATGTGGCAGGCAGGAAAAAATGCATGTTATATCTGTACCCCGAAGAAAGAAACTGGGTCAGAGTAAAGGCATGTCGAGCATTTAGAGGCAGCTTTAACATGCTGTGCAATCATGCCTGCAGTGAGAGATGCACTGTGCAGTATGGCACATGCACTGTGTGCATGTGGGAGAGTTGCCAAGTTCTAATGACAGCTGAGTTAAGGGTAGCACTTTGTGCACACACACATCTGTTAAAATCCCTCCCTAATAACACTCCCCTCTAGTAATGCTGACTTTTCAACTAAAACAAATATTTTGCAAGGAAAGCAAGAGGGGAAAGGAACAGGAAGTGCTGTCACACATACTGACAGGTGAGACGGTAGACAGGCAGATCAAAATGCAACGGGTTTGTCAGGTAAGTAGAGAGGCAATGAGAGCAGCACAAGCATCGGACAGCTGGGAAGTCAAAGTGACAGGCGGAGCGGCGAGTGAGGAGACGAGCGAGGATACAGACAACAAAACACACCAAAGATGCATCCGTCAAGTAGACACACTGACAAACACACAAGTGTTGATGTGGGAGACAAAGTGGGGCCGCCCTGTACACCCAGGGAGGCGGGCTCCACCTCTGATGTTGTGGCATCGAGGTGAGGTGTCTCGCTACAGGGTGCTTCTGATCCACCATTGAGGTGGAGTGTTAACACTAACTTCAATGCAGCCAAAAAACCATTGCAGCCAATTCTGGGCTCCCTGGCGCAGCTCTGCCAGGAGGCTTCAAAGGCTGCTTCGGCAGCCAGACTTCAGTGATGTATCCGCCCGATAGCTTGATATTCAAATATATGTTTGATTTTGCTTTAGAGCTCTAAAAAAATATATCCACTGATCAAATATTGCCACGGGTGTTGGAACATTTTCGACACTTTGAGTCAGAAAATGCCTCAGTTCCTGTTTGTAAGTAATTAAAGCTTGATTTTAATGCTTATGGCATTCTGTCACAATAACTGCAGAGAGGAAATTGTCTCAAAATTAGGTAATGCAAGATGAATACAAGGTGTGATTAAAGAAAAAGGGTTGCTATCCAAAATCAAAAGTCTGTGCTGCTGTGTATACTACTGTGTTTATACATAGGGGTAGGTTCAATGCTTAATTTCATTATTAAAAAAATGATAAAAATAATACTGTAAGAAACTAAACAAACAAAAAAAAACAAACAATAACATACAAATCTGGGTCAACATAATTTTTTTTAAAATACTCTTTGCATTGCCCCCACTATGCACTTAAATCATTTCTTGATCTTTTTCTTACAGGGACTTTCTGTGATTTCCCTTAATAAAAGGAGGATTTTCTGAGCTGTAAACTATGGTTGCTTTCTTGTAGCCTCAAACACACCAACTTCTGCTAGTTTGTATCTAAAATCCAGGTGAAAATATGTTTCAAATGATGGTGTTCCAGGTATTAAAAGTAGTAGTAAGAAGTAAAATGATGAGTTTTGCATGTGGGACAGTGTGGACTGGCTCTGTAACCATTACATCAGTGCTGCAAGACTTTTGATAACCCTCACAGCTGCTTAGCAATGTAGATTTCTGAGAAGTTTCTCATCACCTGGGACGCTCTGACCCAACTCACTTTGCCTCAGGATCCACCCACCAAATTGAAATTGAAAAAGAACCAGAAAATGACCCCAGCTCTTGTCTTGCCCTATAGGAAATCATGCAAACTGCTGAAACATCAATGACATCCTAAGAAGAGACTCGCACGTGTCTTAATAATAGTTATTTGGCAGTTACTTCATTTCACCTCATTGTGTTGTTTTTGGCTTGCAACTCTCGGCACGGCTGGGTATCAGCACTCTGTACCTTAAAGTTTAAGGTACATCACCCCGTTCGAAGTACTGTTGAATTGTCTCTATTAAAATGAAACCTGTATTAGATTCTTTTTGCGCCAGGGGTGTGATCGTGGACTGTCCCTTCTCCTCACTGGATCAGAAAACTTTGTGTTGCTGTAGTCTCCCGAACTGATTTCCTCCTGACGTCAGCTCAGCGTCTGCCCTCAGCGTATGTTTTGACACTGAAAAGAAAAACCATACAAAGAGGCAATCAAAAGGACAGGTATCTCTCTCCCTGTTTTCAGTGGCTTACGTCATTTTGATTACCTACAGACTCATTTGACTGTAATCGCCAGCCAACAGGGTCACATAACACCAGTTAATACGAGCTACATAGCAGCAGCTAACATCCAACACCAAGCCATTACAGGGTCCCAACAAACTCACACTGTCGTTTAACCCCTCAATAACCTTAAGTTATGATGGCTGTTTGATGCGAAGAGTTGGTGCTGTCACTATGTGTGCGGCTGGGCTGACTCTTACAACTGTCCTTGGTGTGGAGCTCAAACTCCTGCAGCTGCAGCAACACCATACAGTCTGTGATTGGTTGAAATTGACAGAGTTGTCAGTTAAGTGAGCCGAAATGTATGGCTACTAAATGCCACTCCATTCACCTGATGGGTACCTGATGAAGTACTCTATTGGTATCAGTATCACTTAGAGGGTACTGGTATTGGTGCTGGAACGAAAACGAAACGAAACGAAACGAAACGAAACGAAACGAAACGAAACGAAACGAAACGAAACGAAACGAAACAACTAAGCATAAACAATGAAAAGTTGTTGTCAAAGTTAGAAAAGGAGGAGATAATCTATCTAAACCCAGTACTCTTAACACAATGTTGGCGGTCACCAAAGACAAGATGTTGATGTAACAAGAAGAAAAAAGTAACCAAAAGTGTTGTTTCCAAAAACATTTTCGATTTTAGTTTTCAAACTTAAACAGCCTTACCAGTTGTTTTTTGCCACATTTTCTCATGACCTCTGTGAGCTTGATGAAACAAAGCTTCTGCTACAAATATTAAGTAAACATGAGCTATGTTGAAATATTGTGTCTCAGTTACATGCAATTTATTTTTGGCAGGAAAGGCGTCACCTTTCTCGAGTGGTTACGATCACATCTCAGAATGATGATTATTTTTTTCAGAGCTGATGCTACTGTTTGAGGCTGAATGCTTATTTTCTTCCCAGCTGTATGGACCTTGGGCTCCATATTTAGAGTGAATTAAAGTGGAAAAAAATGGAGGATGAGGAGGAATGGAATAATGTTTCTGTGCAGTGGGGGAGCTTCCATTCTGAGAGGAAAATACCAAAAGCCACAGAGACAGAGGGGATGATGGGGAGAAAGAGTGAGTTAGTGTGATAAAGAGGTGTCTGAAATCTAATATCAGAAAGATTTATTTATTTTGCAACGAGGGGAGGGAGAGAAGAGGGCTTTAGAAATTGTTGGGGGAGTTTTAAGCATCGAGGTACAGCAAGACTGAAATTTCAAGGCCAGAGAATCTTGAGAACACAAAAGTAGATGGAAAAAAAAAAGCTCCTTATATATTTTTTTCATTATCAATCCTCAAAACAAATTATTTTTTTCAGCAGGGTAAGATGGGGCTGGGGGGTGGGGGTGAGGGGTGTAGTTGATTTTTCTTTTTTCTCTGTGTTTTTCCTCTTCTCTTTTCTCCTTATTTTTCAACAGATGTAAAAATGATTGAAATCCCAGCAGGCCTCATTACCGCAGCCCTCCAGAGAGCCGGGGTAGGGCTTAAGGTCTTCAAGTAACGATTGAAACATGATTTGTATTAAAGCCAACGATCTTCCTTGCCAGAGCATCAAATTAGCGAGAACCTCTGCGGAAGAAAGGAAGAGATATCACCAAAATGTAATTGTCTCTGACGCCTCGAGCCATGGATCGCATTATGAGCTGAGACACGGGGAAAGCTCTCAAGGAAAGTTTACTCGCTGGCAGCGCTGTTGTAGGTTCTTTCTGACACTACTGTCATATTCAATAAAAGTCCCCCAACCAGGACAAAACTTCACACTGTCAAATGTAGAGGTGTCATTGAATCATATTGCAAATCCCTATCTAAGGAGCAGAAGTATTCAGCATCAAATTTCACAGTAAGGTGAGACTGTTTCCTGAACATTTTCTGGATCTGTCACAGTCCATTAACATCCATTACAGCAGATAAAGGAAGATTATGGTCTGTTGATCTGCAGAGTGTCTTTGAAGCCTGGGATGAGAGTCCCAGAGGAGGCCGTACAGTGGCATCTGTGTTTGAATAATCAAGTCTTTGTTTTTCCTGTTTGTTAATGGATATGGTTTAACCTTACAAATCCCAACCCTTTGCTTCACACAACATTATTTCCCAGAGCTTCTCCTATATGAGTCACCCCTTCCGGAGCTGAAAGACACAGACAAAATATGTATTTTGGAGAACACTCCTTTCCTCATTATTTAATATGTCCTAAAAATGGCAAGTCAAGTATTAGATATGAGGAGGATTTATCATTTTAATGCATAGAGCATGGTCTCAATTCTGGGCTGTCAAACACCAATGCCAAAGACACCCTTTAGTGTCTGTATGAGATGCACCGTGCTTTCTGCTAACTCTAACGTAAACCCGTCTGTGGCAGTGTTTGATGCTGATATCAACTGGTGAAGTAGTAAAGGCCATGTGTGTAGATCTCGCTCCCAATTCATCAAATACTGACGCTGTGTCAGTGGCCCATCACTGTCAGAAATCAAAGAAGTGAAGCACCCTCAAGTGGCAAGCTGTATAACACATCCACACAAAGTTACTGCAGAATTTGTTGAACTACAAACAACTTCAAAATGCTGTTGTCATGTGAACGAAAGGCCAAACCACAACAAAATGTAATGTTTCATGCAAGAACTGTTGCCGTGTAAATGCCCCCTGACTGAGTGTTGGGATATGACGAGTTGGGACTGAGAATTTGTCAGCAGGGATGATGGATGGGTCAAACAAGACACCGCTGTTTGTGCCTATGAAACCAAAAGTGTGAAAAAGCTGTTTGTGCCCAGTGTTAAACCAAAAGTCAGTGCTTTTCTAATATAAAGTTAAGTAACTTACGCATTGACGAGTAGCATGCCAGTGCTGTTTATGCTAATGATGAACTTTTCGTGGTATATCATGGTTGGAGTGCCACCAACCTTCTGCTGTTTTATGCATATTTTTTTTCCATCAGTCTCTCCCATCTATTTCTTTCCTCCCATATGACGTTTTTTGTCCTTTACCTTACTGCTCGCTTTTTTCTCCTTTTTCTCTTTGCCTTACTCTTTCTCTCTTTTTCTCCCTCCAGAGTTTGACCCTGAGGCCAGGCAATGAGTCCGGAGAGGATAGGAGAGAAAGTCAAGGGAGCGAAAGGAAAAGAACAGAAAAAAATAACTCTCATGTCACTCACTCTTCTACCGGCTCCTTCCCCTGCTCCTCACGTCTCCTTTCTCTCCCTGTTTGTCTGTGTGAATGAGAAGCTTTGAAGGGGAGAAAAGGAGTCGGTATCGATTGGCCCTCTGAAAGATGCAGCCCGAGCAGCCAGATCCCCGCCGCATTGTGAACGCACCTCCCACCTCTATCACACCGGCGAATCGATAAGAGGGCCGGGAGTGAATTCAGTGTGGAGGGCTTGAGGAGAAAGACAAGGAGGACGAGGAAGAGGAGGAAGAGAGGGAGAGGAGGTTTCCACCAGCCCTGCTGAGGAAGCAGGAGTGATGAGCAAAATCACAGAGAGAGTGATTGACAGGCTGACATACAGCAGTGTCTGATATGATGAAGGAAAGTTACTGTTTTGCCACATTTTGGAAAGGTAGACACACTAAAACACTTTAAGATTTTTCATTTTTTTTCATAAATTAATGAATATGAACATACTTCCTGGCAGCATCCGTGTTTAAAAAACAAATGGACCTATGGCGGCAGCTTTTAGTCAACAAGTCACACAGCTTAGAGTGTTTCTTTGCTCAAAAACCTGTACAACAGCAAGTTAGGAATCTCAAAAATGGATGATCATTAGCTGAGATGGAAGAGTAGAGTTTTTAAATGTATCTGCTATAAGGAGGATTTCTTTAAAAGAGAGCCAAAAATATAATTTTTCACTAGAAAGTGCCTACTTTGGAAAATATCTTTCCAAATTTGCTCACGCTTTTTATTATATCATGTACTTGCATCCTTCAAGCAAAACAACTGATCTAGAAGACAGATACTAAAAGGAGGATGGGAGACTTTTACGTTTGACTGCACTAACATTGCAGTTAACCTTGAATAGGTACAAGAACTTTCACCAAATTTCTAAATTAGGATTTCACTGAAGGCTAATGTAATGTCTCTAAATTCTCAGCCAAGTGAGGTGAGAAAGATTTAGTTGTTAATCCTTTTTCGCTAAAATAAAAACACTATTACATCTGTCCTTCAGGCCTGACAAAGTCCATGTTTTTTGCTGTGTTACTGCCACTGACAGTTGGTGAGTGTGATAGCAAAGACAAAGTGTTCTCATACAATAGTTTGTGCAATATCCTACATATAAGCACCCCATAAATTACATTAACCTAAAGTTATGCACTTAATCCAAAGCCACGATGGTTAGGTTTACTAAAAGAAAGATTGTGAAGATGTACCTTAAATGACTCAAAGTTTCCTAGAGAAAGTCTCATGTTTTGTGACCCATCCACCACTCCAACCTTCCACCTTGCGAGACTGCTTGTCTCTTTTTTTTTACTCCCATCAGCGCATTGGTCATTCGATTGCAGCCTTACAAAATACATGGGTTGTACACAAATTACTTGCTCATAATG
This sequence comes from Plectropomus leopardus, assembly GCF_008729295.1. Taxonomy (NCBI): domain Eukaryota; kingdom Metazoa; phylum Chordata; class Actinopteri; order Perciformes; family Serranidae; genus Plectropomus; species Plectropomus leopardus. The sequence goes on from NC_056475.1 coordinate 5,894,951, forward strand.
TAGTATATGAAAGAATTTTGGTGCATTACTTTTGGTAGGAAACCATATGTGAAGTGCATCACAACAACCTACCTGCTCTTATAAACATTGCTCTGTAGCACTACTACTGGTCAAAAACAACACAGTGTAACTTCAAGTGGTATTTGGGAAAACCTTCAAGACATTCCTTAAATCAAGAAGAACTCAGAACCTTATAGAACAACAGAGAGAACCAAAAACTCACGTACTACCCCTGACCCACATGTGCCACTTCTGTCACTATCATCCTATTCTCCTCATGTAATAATGAAATGATAAACACAGTGATGACTGTAGCTCTGGTAGAGATGCTCTTAGAAATCACTTTCCAGGTGGATTGTATTTATCTATTTATAGTCTCACTTTAATCAGACATGTTTAATACATCACTAGAAATCTTGTACACTTTGAGTAATTGCAGAAAAAACTGTATGTATGATCTAAAATTCATAGAACTTTGGGATATATACATACAATATCTCACATATGCAATTTTAAACACTCCTATATGTTGGTGCAGTCAGGATCTCTAAAAGAAACCCCTTAATTTCATCAGTATTTGGGTGAAAAAGCCTCATTGCCATTAAACAAGTGGAACATCTTGGAATCATCTTGTAAAATGTGAATTTGAGGCAACCGAGTGCTGACATAGAGAAGCAGAGTGAATCTGACCCTGCAGGTTGGTGGATTATGACTTTATCCAGTGCTAATGAGAGCGGCTCAGCTCTGAATCCCCTCTCCAAATCAATAACGGGAGCTAATAAGAGTTGGGCTGTTACTGGCTTACCGAGAGATCACAGCAGGCGGAGGGAGGCCGCACTTTGAGGACAACGCACATGCTGGTGGGTATTAGCCTGGAAAGAGAGAGATAGAGGAGGAGAGTGCCTTTGTTTGTATTTTACATTCCTGAAGAGTATTGCATTAGATAAAAATGATAATATATACATACATTTAAACATGTACAGTTTATTAGTTTGCATATAAACATGCAATATTTGTGTATTTTCTTTCTCATGATGATAAATACTAAGAATTTTCCAGTACTTGCACCAAATTTTTTACTTTGCTGGTTTAGTGCTACATATGGTTGAGATAGTTATGATTTTTCCCTTCAAAAGGAAAGTTTATTATTCTAAATTTTTAAAACAAGACAAACACACAAAAAATAGTTAAACTGCAAAATGGCCCTCCTTAAAATCTCTTTTCTAAAACCGGATTTTTACTTGAATTTGTATAATATCAACATGGATGCAGTACTAATGCAGAATTCACACGTGGAAACATCAACGTTGGCCACTACTGCAAATGCTCAGGCAGCCACAGATACATGGACGACACACATACGTGCCATCGACACACAACAATCTCAGTTTTTTTAAATGTAAAATATGCAGATTATAAGTGACAGTAAGAGAGAAGGAGATTGGAAGAAAACATGTCCTCTGTCTTTGTTGCCCATTATGGATAGATGTGTCAATCCCCCCCAAAAACCCAGGCTCTCGGGGGGAGGTGGGAGAGAGGGTGTGTGTTGATGGTGCCTTGATCAAGCCTTAATCCAGGGAGTGACACCCCCTCCATCCAACACACACACACACACACACACACACACACACACACACACACACGTCCCACTTTGGCCTGATCTATGCAAACACCATCTCTGCATGGTAAACAGCCTCCTCCCCTCTCATGACAGAGAGAAATGGGAGGGATGACACACATACACACACACACACACACACACACACACACACACACACACACACACAGAAAAAAGAGAGAGATAGGAAGAGAGCAAAATAAGTGAATGAGGGAGAGTGTGAGAATGTCATCAGTAGCAGATCCTGTTTGAATTTGTCAGTCTAAATCCTGAATTGTTGTTCAAAGTTGATTTATTGGCCTCAATAAGGGATAAAAACATAATAAAACCAAACACTGCTGTGACTCTCATGCTCATTTAGCTAAAGACAGGTGTTTTGCTCACAATTTTGTCATTAAAATGATAATTTGCCTAATTACAATACAATCAGAAGTATTTAGAAGTAATACTATAAATCAATACAGTATTTTTTTATCACAGTAGTATTCCAGCCTGCATGTTGTTATTCCCAGGGCGTCAAATACTGCCACTTTGTCAAACCGTGTGATATCGATGCCATGAGCACCCTGTCATGTCTATACAAGATGTAACGTAATGTTATTTTCGTACAGTCGTTTACATAACGAAATAAGACGTGACGTGACGTAAAAAACGTGCTTACTTTGACCTAAAACATGATCTTTTTTGTTGCCTAAACCGAAACTGCAACCACTCCAAACACCCACTGGTGTCGTTTTTCCTCCTTGTCTTTTTTTTTCTCTCCTTTCATTTGCAAGAAAGATATGTTTGGAGGGGTTTCGTTTTCGGGGAACCCCAAACATTGTTTTGTTTGCCTCTCCTAAAAGTGCACAAGAGAGGAAAAAAGAGAGAGGATGATGGATGAAATGACAAAAAAGAGAGGAGTGGAAAAGTGTGAATGACAGGAAGAAAACAAGGAGAGGAAGGAATAAAGTGTAAAGAGAAAAAGTGAAAATCAGTGCAGTGAGGGGCAAAAAATGGAGAAAAAGTGGGGAATAGAGCAAAACTATGCAAGGAGAAGTAGAAGAAAGAGAGAGACAGCGAGAGGGATGAATGTAGAGAAATTGGTAAGGGAGAGAGAGCCGGCGAGCCAGCCTGGCGCGGGGTTAAAATTCTTTCAGATCAGGTACACATAATAGGCCTCGTTAATATTCATAGTTTCCTCAGGTACAGCGAAGGTTAAATTTTACTTACTTTTCAACTCTCATTACTAATACATGATGGCAATAAGAATATTCAAAGCGGACGGGTGACCAAAGGTTGATGAGAACCGTACCTTTCCTCTGACATTTAAACACATTACCATTTCAGGGCCCCCTCCTCTCAATCGCGCCCGCCAGAATAAATTGCCAGCTAATCACGACTCGCCCCGCGCCCGGCCTGAATGATGATATGCCAGGCAAAGAAGTCCACCCCTCCTCCATTAAGACACGACTGTCATTATGTGAGAAAAGTGTGTGAGAGATGATTTGATCTATCTATCTATCTATCTATCTATCTATCTATTTAACCTGTCTTGCTTAGTCTTTTGCGTCAACTCAAAAATTAAGAGCACTGTACTTCTGAGTAAGCCTCCACTATAGCTTGCGTGTTTCAGTCATAAAATATAATGGATGCAGCCACTGTGACATCACTTTTTTTGGTTTGTCGGCTCCTGTTCTGGCAGTCTTGGGTTACTGAAGCCAAGAATGACCCGAGATGACGATATCTTTACAAGCTGGAAAGAAGTGAGGGGAACCATGTGGCTAGAATAAGGCTTTGCAAATAACTTGTCACTCAGTTATGCCCTTAATTATGCACAACTTAAAGCTTAAATAAAATTTATTTATAAAGGGTGACTGTCATGCAAACATTTTAATTTCTACTGCTAAGTTGTAGATTTTTACATGGGGGTTTATGGCCATATGAGGAACTCCAGTTTTTTTGGCACTTCCACATTTGACTCATTTTTTATCTTGGAGGTTGCCACATGGTCTTGATGTATTGTCTTATATGAGGATTCCTTTCATCACTTTTACAGGGTGTTAAAATTTAAAAAACACATCACGAACAACAATCACTTTGTTTAGAATTAGATTTAGATTAGAATTAGAATTTAGAATTACCCAGAAAAAGGAAAAAACTTTAAAGAAATCAGCAAACAGGTACAGCCGAGGTTTCCCTCCTGAATAGTTCCAGCTTTCTTTTAAGTGGCACACAAATACAATTTTGACGCCATTATAACTGTCAATCATCTTGACAATGGTCCCGCTTTTTATTGTCACACTATTGGCTCCAAAATTGATATGACACTAAAAGTCTGCACATGCAGGGAACAAACACGAGCTGCCAAAGCCTCAAAGGATGATCAAAAGTATTGAAGTATTCAGAGGAAACATGTCAGTGTGTGTTTGTGTATGACAGACACTTCCCTTCCCAGGTAGTGCTGCTACGACATGACACTGCTTTAGGTGAACAAACAGGGACAAAGCTCTCTCCATCAGGACCGATCAGCATCAGAGCCGCCCGACATGACATGGAAGTGTCTGTCGCCCTGAGGCAGTCACCGCGGCAACAGGATGGATGACAGGAGAGGAGAGAGGATGAGAGGAGAAGAGGGCAGGTGACAGAAGCTGGAAAAACCACACACACACCTGCACACACTGCCATGTGCACGAGCAATGCACGGTTTACTTTTGAGCATCACTGTGCTGTCCCTGCATCTGGTAAACACTCAGTTACTTGATAGCATCAAAATGTCATCACTTTTAAGTTTCTTCTTGCATTAAATTTAATCAATATGTTCCGCATAAGTATAAAGATATACCTTCCTGCATACATTTAACGTATGAAAAGTTAAAAACATAAAACAACATCTTAACAAATAAACCAATCCCCCCTTCCCAGGCCCTGACACACCCCACCTCCCACACCCCAGTAGAAGTAAAAGCAGAATACACTTATTGCAGCAATCGGGATATGAAAGTGTGGAGAGCTGCTGGGTGAAGCTAAACTGATTTGTCCGTTGCATCAAAATGAAATTAAAAACATTCTCCACAATAAACAGGCCTTCTAAACTAATTCATCAAACAATAAAGCTAAGATTGAACCAAACACACGACGATTGAGGACAGTATCCTCCTGGCTTCTTCTCTGTTCAACTAATTTAGCACACCGGCCTTTAATGAGAGGATCCTACGATGCAAGGTCAGGTGATGCATTTAAGTGACTCCAAAAAGGTAGAAAATTGTAAGAGCTGGCTTTAAATGGCTTCAACAATACAACATGGTCTCAATCTCTGCCAAAATGTGATCAAATTTTACTGTTGAAACTGTTTAATAACATTTGTAGTTTGATATTGCATGCAAATTTGACCAGTTTTAGCAATAGTAACAAACTAAGATGCTCTTAATCAAGAAGTGCTCATCTGAAGACATCAGTACTTCATTTTTGCATTATTGCAGCACTTCACACAGGCCAATAGGTGTGATGGACTCTGACAAACAAACAAACAAAATGGACATTCATACCTTGGCATATGGAGCAAGGAATTTTCATACAGCTGTATAAAATTCTCAAAAATCCTAAGGCTTTTGAATATGCTACATTATGTGTAATTTTGCTTTTGCACAGCCATGTTCAGGCACTGAAACAGTTCAGCTGTGCATGTATGATGAAAAGTGTAAACATTCAGTATCAGCCTTCATACACAAACACTCACACTAACACACACCAAACAGCAGTCAGCCTTGGAGTTGCATGAGTTCCCCCAGTCTCCCCAAACTCTAAAAACCCTCAAGTTTTTTTTTTTTTTTAATTTCCAGTTAACTTTGCATCTCTGGTCTTGTTGTTTTTTTCTGCGCAGGGCCACGGCTCTCTCAGTTTGTTTGGACTTGAGTGACAGATGATGGTATTTGAAGATGTGTGATTTACTGCAATAGCGCTTGTCGTCTGATCCTCCAGCGTAAACTTCAAGGCTTTCTTTGAAGTGATCAAAGTGAAACAGTGATGATGTCAAACCATCCTTTTGGACAGAGTTTAAGGCGGCCATCATCCATCCATCAGCCCATTTCCTCCACACACCTCCACTGATCCGTTTTCACTCCACTTGCTAGAACCTTGTGAACGACAACAAGTCCTGGTTTTAAAATCCATCAGTTTACAACCATAATCCCACATTTCCTAATATACTCCTCTGAAGGAGCATTAACCGAACTCTCTAAAAACATTTGCTAAGTGTATTTTCATGCATCTAGTATTCCTTTGAGCGCGATCCTGGTTATCATCACAGTTGAGATACGATGGCTGGAACATAGAAAAAATAGCTTTTTTAGCTCTCTCTGTACATGACTCTACCATTATCCAGATTTCTGTTTGTCTGCTTTGGTGCAGGCATGTCTGACTCCTTCACATTCAGCACTTCTGTACTGACTGAGTTACCTCAGCAGTTGAGGATGAACCCAGTTTGATAAATCCTACACGACCTAAACTGAGAAGGAACCTGTGCACATGGGACATGACATTGTATCCAGGTTTCTATTGAAGTACTGTAGTTCAGCTGGGATATTCGGGTATTTCTAAACCAGGAAAAGGCTTATCACAAGTTGCTTTTTCACATGAAGTTCTGACAGATTCCTAAGAATCAGGTTTAGACATTGTCTAGATTTTTGCTTTCACAGAAAACAACCCAAGAATATCCATGTTTGGATTAGGTGAGGGGTGGCACCTGCATAGAGCTTGCAGGAGGCAGGACATGATGTGGATTATGACGCAGTCCAGTAGTTGATGTGTAATTTGGTTGTGAAAAACAGCGTTACATGCCATTCCTCCAGTTTGTTGGATGATTTCCGCTTTGGCTCTTGCACACAGAAATTCCTTAATCTTGTCATGTCTCCATGTAGACATTTTTGTTGCACTCCTCCTGTAATTAACCCCTCTTCCTCACCCTCAGAGTTTTTTTTGTCTTGTGGTTTCCCATGGCAACACTTATCTACTGTATTCGTATTTGGGCTCAGTTGGACATCACAGAGACTTTGCACTAGGGAGCCAGTGCACTCCTCCAGGTAATGTGTAGATAATTTCAGGATTGCAGTACATGTGTGAAACAGACTAAAGTTTCTTGAACCAGCTTTTGATGTTTACTACCCCATATAATTAAAAGCCACCTACAGAAAACGCACCAAACACCAACAACACATTAAACACCTGCAACCATTGTCACATGTCAGGGCTTTTTTGACATTTGCTTCTTGGATCAGTACACCCTGACTGTTGTATCTTCACTGCTTCTTCTGTCTGCTGCATACAGACAGGCGACAAACAGGCGACGAATATTGTAAGTGGACCAATGGACAATGCCGGTATGTTTCGCACTGAAGTCGTATGGATTGACGGGTGTTACCTGGGAAGTACAGAGCAGAAACTCCACAGCAATGAGCACTTAGCAATAAAGATTAAAGCAATAAATAAAATGAAAAAAGAGAATCTTTTGGATGATCAGATATTAAGGGTGCAGCTTCTCTTGGCCTCAAAGTTTTCATCCATCCATTCACGGCCACCTCGTCCTGCAGTTTCCCCCTCTCGCTTGAATCCCTACACGCCTGTTTGTCACTTAAACGAAAGCTCACAGACTGACAGGCCGATATCTAAGTCTTTAAAACGAAACTACTAGCAAATTAATTTTTCATCCTTTCTTATCAGTGACTGATGGGCCGCCGGGTCCCTCCCAAAACCCTCTGTGTCCCCGCGGGCAACTCCTGCAGCCCGGGAACCAAGGTTTTCATCCTAAACGGTGGTAAATGGCTCGCCGCACAAATAATGCATAAACAGCTGTTTTGCCCAAGTAAGTTATCCTCTTAAAAGATTCAGAACCCTCTCTCTCTCTCTGCCGTCCCACAGTCTCCTGCTCTCTCTCTGCTTATCTCCCTCACTCAGTTAATTCATCAATTTCTTATGATAGCAACAGTTCTGCTCGACGCGGGTGTTTAAGTACCAATTAGGGGGGCGGTTTCCCCTCGGCCCGTTCTGCCACACCTCTCCTCCTCCTCTTACAACGCTTCTCTTCCTTTCTTCCACTCCTCTTCTGTCCATTTTCTTGTAATTTTTTTTAAACTCCCCAGCAGCAACCCGTCCCATCTCCATCAACACCACAAGTCCGTCCTTCATGTCTATCAATCTCTTCTCTCAGCTCAGAAGTCCGGAGTGGAAAGATTTTCTTGAGTCTTTATTAACTTTTTAGTACTTTAAATTATTTATCGGAGATAATCACTGATCAAAAGGCAGAAAACACACATCAATCAGGAGAAACTTCTAGTGGGCGGCCTCTTCTGACCAGTACAAACTCGGGACAATTTCTTACTTCTGTGTTTCTTTTTAAGTTGCCTGCTTTGCTGATGCTCTGACAGTCCGGTCTTCCACTTGCATCCAGGTGGTCTGAAATCAGACTAAAACTAGGGCTTACATTTGTGTTTACACTGACACAACTGCAACAGGAAAACAGATGGTGGCTTTCCTCAATATGTCAGATCATCTAAGTTTTTTTTTCTCCAAAAGAAAAATTGTGTGGATGTCTGTCTGTATGTTTATGTGTAAAAATATGTGTTTTGATTATGGGGACGGATGAAGAGAATCTCTTTTTTCTCCTGATAGCAGCTCTGGCACTGTCATTATAGGAAATATAGGAGGGGGAGGCCACCATCTTGATTTGTGAAGTGCTGCCACTTGGCCCTGGAGTCGTCTTCAGGCTCCGACTCCTCCAGAGGAAGCAGAGGTGGAGGGAGCTGAGACTGTTGTGTCTCGCGTCTCTGGAGCCTCTCAGATGTCGCTGCCAAACGTCACACAGACTCACAAGAAAACACTGCTGCCAACCAGATCACATGCAGATTTCAGTTTGTTTCGATTGAGAATCAAAGTAAAATCAGAACTCATAGTGACATTTTTGATAAAAACAAATTGTTAAAAATCCAGCCCTTCAGCACAGCCTTGCACAAGAGTATTTGGCACATTTCACAGCCTTTTGTTGAGAAGAGGATTGTAAATATTTCTCTCCGTACAATTCAGTTACATTTAACTTTAACCCCATCTAGTATTTATGGGTATTATATACACTGGAGGATCTTCCTTTAGGCCACATAGGCAGCTGCTCTAGGGCATAAACCAGAGGGGTGTTGGTGGGGTGCCAAAATCCAGAGGTGGTATGTATGTGGAGAGCATTAGAGTAAGAGAAAATTAAAAGGCAAAAGCCATCCAGGGCACGGTACAGCAAGAAGAAGATAAAATTTGCTAATCTGCACACATGGTAATCTCTTACCGTTTGTTATTTATTAATATTGCTTGGAAAATAGCTATTCACACATAAAATAGGTGCTAGGCAATCAAAAAACTGTGTATATTGAGGAAAAAGTAACCCCTGCACAATCCATGCCACACAGGTTTAATGAAGACGTTTTGATCCTACTTGGATCTTCGTCAGGTCTAAATATTGTGTTGATTTTGCATGTTTTATGAGTTCTTCATCTTGTTTGCACATTTTAAAGATAATTGAAAAGATAAAATAAAAAATGATGATAATAATTTTGTCTGCATTGTGAGCTCAAAGTGCTGGGTCTGGCACTAACTACATAAAGATTTAAAAAATAATGATTATAACACGCTAGTTGTACTCAAATATGTTGACATCTTGACAACGTGGCAAATACACAAACTGTCCACATTATGTTAAGTGTTACCATGTTTGACAGGTGCTTTGATGTTGCTGTGGTCCCTTTTTAAAAATTGTGAATGATTTGCTGTTATATATAACATTTTCAGGACAAGAAAAGATTTTGACAAAAAGTGTGTGATTTTAGTCATTACACATGTTACACGAATATTAAATAACAATATATCGCATAGACCCACCCTATAATACTTTAATACATTTTCCTCTTCTTCAGTCTGGCAAGACAACTTTCAGTTTCTACAACAATCTTTCTTTTTTCATAATTATGTCAAATATTTACAAAGCTATGATCTCAGTTCCTCACTGACAGGCGGCTTCTACACAAACCCAGCCCTGTTTCCCTCCTGCCGTCTCTTCTCCGACTCTCACAGGACGCTTTCTATTTCCTCTAGCCGACACAGAGTTAAGAGAGATCTCTTCTCCGATTCAATCACGCCTGTTTTCTTCACAGCGGCCTGTGAGTTGGAGCCGAGGGAAAACAAACCCGAAAATATAAAACCCATCTTTGAAACTGTCCCCAGATTCTGCGAGCCTTTCAAATGCGCCATCTAGATTCATTTACTTCCCCTTTCATGTTAGAAATTTGGTTTCATCATGGCAATTAGCTCGTTCGTGTCCCAACCAATTATTCCATTAAATTAATGACTCTTCCAAGATAATAAGGGCTGTAATTGATTTCATCTGGGCAGCCAGGCTTCCTTCTTCTGCAGCTCCAGTGTGTCGTTACACCTCATTTAAAGGGCTTTTCTACCATCTTGCCCTCATTAGCAGTTTATTGTAGAGTGTGTGTGCCTGACAAGTGCTTCATGTCTACCCCCACACACACACTCAACACACACACACGGCAAATCAACATCCAAGCTGTGTAAAGTAATTTGTCAAACATTGCCTTTAATGGGATACACAGAGGGATCTGTGACACAAATGGGCGTTTGTTCCTCCCTTTGTTGTTTCCCGTTTCCTTTCCATGCCCACCACCGCCACTGTGCTGCCACAGAGCCGCTCTTTGACGTTCTCCCTACTTGCAATTAAACAGGAGAACAGAAAGAAAATAAAGTGTTCAAGAGCCGAAGACGGGTAGATGGGTGGTTGGGTGAAAAGACGAGGAGTTTGGTGGTGTTGGAGGTGGTGGAGGGGTTAAATGAATCATTCATTAGGTCCAAAGAGAAAGGGAGCGAAGGGAGAACGAGCATGAAGGAGAGACAGAGCAGCAGGAAAAGGGAGGAGGCGGAGGAGGAGGTTGTTCAAAGGGGAACGCCGCTGATTTTTCTGGCCCATCCACAGAAGCAGGAGGTCGGTCGCGGGGAGCCCAGGGGAGCCCGGGCCGTCTCCAGTGGAGAGACGGGCGTTCGGTTTGGTATAGACCCCCCCAACCCCTCCTGCGTGCCCCCAGGCTGCTAGGGTCGGCCTCCAGATCACTCTAATGAAGCCCCTGGCTTCTTCACCGCAGGCTCGGCTGGAAATGCTGTAAAAAATGTCAAGTTATGAACGAAATTTTTTTATCGAATTTAGTTGAGCCCTTCAGCATCTGCAGGTTTTTTTCTTTTCGCATCATTCTACTGTTTTCTGGTAACACTCTTCTACCTTCGTGGTTAATTGTCCTTTAAGGTGATGTGTCCACAGATTGTAGATGTCTGTCATTTGTAAGCTGTTGGATACATTTAGAGCTGTGAAAAGGTAGATCTAACCAGTGTTGCACAAGAAAAAAAGCAGAAGAGTAGACAGTTTTGTTTTCTTTCTTGTCAAATTAACCCTCTTGCGATGCCTTATAAAATCCACATGTCCTGCTTTTTGACTGACATTTATTAAAAATCCCAGCATCAAAAGTTTGTCCATAGACCATCCCACTCACCAAAAGAAAACGTTGGCTGCAAACAACAGCCTACATTACAACTGCATTTTTCAGATTTTTCTGATGCAGTCTAATATAACAGCTCTGTAAATAGTCCTACTTAAAGAAGCTTCAATATTCAGGTTTTGTTGAACTGTTTTAAAGAGATGTTGATTCAACTTAGTGGTCAATTTGGAGGCTGTAATTTGTATTTTTTTTTTACACTGAGAGGAGTTTATATATCCCATTTAGTCTACCCTCACTGATACAAAAAAGGTGGACAAAACATGTTATACAACAGTGTTTCCCCGTCCTCTCTTATTCTCCATTGTTTTGAATCTGTAAAAACAGAGAAAATTTGTAAAGAGAGATTTCAAATATAGCCCGAACATAGATTTTTTTCCTTAAAACTTTGGCCTATTCATCTGTCCCTATTTACCCATTTACAGCATGAATGTCTTTTCAATCCACAGACACGCAGCCTGATGATAACCCAGATTAAAGGGAAAATTTGACCGACTTGCCTCTGCTGCTGCTTGATTTGGGGTAAATGCTGATGAGCCTGAGGTACAGAGGTAAATGACTTCATGATGAAATCACTCTTATGATTCTCCCCTTATTTTTTGCAGCGTTCGGAACTTCATCCTCACCTTCATCTCTTCATCCCTCCCTCCATCATGTCTCCAGCAATGCTCTGCAGCTCTCCTTCCCACGAGTCCCTCTGAGGAGCTTAACACACACTGAGAAAGGCCAACATTCTCCCTTGTGCACTTGCATACACACACAAACACAAACACACACACACACACACACACACACACACACACACACCCCTGTTGACCCAGAGTCTTTGATTTCTGCATTCGTAAGCAACCAACCACCACCCAGGAGCCTTGAATCACCCAAACACCACCCGCTTTATGCTAATTGAATTTCCTCATTACTATCAGTGCTGTCATTAATCCTATTAAACCACCTATTAATGTGAACAGCACAAGATCACAGGGAGTTGGAGGGTCTGGCGATCATGGACAGGTTATTTTAAATATCACATTATATATTATATAATATTTTAAAGGTGCAATTTGTAATATGTTCACAGCAAAACAAAAAAACTATTAAAGCACGATTGTGTTACACATGAGCAGTATGTTTGTCTGTTAAGCCTAAACCCACTGTTTCAATGTAATTTAAGATGCACTGAAAAATCCTAAGAAAACTTGTCATTACATTTTTTTCTAATCATACCTTTAATGGTATTATTTATTATTAATTATCATTTATACTATTTTTTAAGATTTAGGAATATTTAGTGGCAACTAACAATGAGGATTGCAGACTGCAACCAGTTGAAACTCTCTTTGGTTGGGATTCCTCAGAATTCCAGGTTTTAACCAGGAGCCAAATTATCCGCAGAGGTTTCTTCATTTCCAAAGCAAACAGACATTGTGATTAAATGGGGAAAAACACTGAATAAAGCCGTTTCACATTTAAAAAGTCTGTTTTTCAGACACTACTTGTCGCAAAGGGGCTGCTCACTAAGTGTTTGACGTGACGACCTGAATGGCCTTATTTAGAGCTGGTGCTTGATTTGTCCATTCTTGAAGAAATATAGCTGCGAACATGGCGATCTCTGACGATGAGGACCTTTTCCCTATGTAGATATAAACAGCTCATTCTAAGGTAATGAGAAAACAACGGTTCCTATTTTCAGGTGATAATACATGAGAAAAAACACTTACTATATCAAATCCCTTTTCTGACAATATATCCTCTAACCCCCCACACTTTTCCTCTGGATTTGTTTTGTTAAACAAACGTTTTAGTTTGTAAACCCCAAATATATCCTGATAAAGATAATCAAAAATTACATTGTAAGGAATCATGCTGTTATTATTATTAAACGTTGAGAATCAAAGTTTATTATTATGTTATTATGTGAAAATGATGAAATTCTGTTTTATCTCAACATAGACAAAAAGAAGAGTCCTGCACACATATATCAAAACACTTATTTTTTTTCTTATTTTTTATTCTGGAAATGATTTTTAAAAGAAACACAAAAACATCAAATTATACCAAATCTATGTGTGAAACCTTTTTCGCACTGCAGCTTTGTGCTGCAGGCTGTTGTCTATTAATGGATCCTGGCATTGATAAAGTCCATTGACTGACTTAATATGCTATTGCATCAACTTTGCTTTAGTTAACGAGGGAGGGAGACGCACTTCTGAAGGCGAAAATCTTCAAAATCTTCCCTCTCTCATCCCTTTACACCCTGTCTTTTTCTGATTTCTCCCCTTATTGTAATTCTATAAATGTACAGATATCCCCGGGACAGAAACTGTAGAAACCTCTGATAGTGATTTTTCAAGCTATTTCCTTATAGGGTTTTCAGCTCGCTTTCTTTCTTCTTTTCCTTCATATCACTTCAGGGAGGCAGTCGAGCACCGTGGTGACTAACTAGATAAGCAGCTAAATTAGAAGTTGATTATTCCCCGGATATTCCCTGGAAATATATTTACACAGTGGCATTTAACTTTTAAAACCAGCAGCTTTCAGTGAACTCTCGATAGCTTTAGGCCGGGTCTACAAGGACTGAGTGTGCTACTCTATATGTGTGTGTGTGTGACTGTGCACACACAGACAGCACATACCAAAGCTAATTAAGCTAATCTAAACACTTTGAAAGTCCTTCTAATGAGGCTAATTATGGCTGCGGCTCATCATTAGCGCTGCCGAGGCCTCGTTAAAGGAGGACATTTCGAGTCACATGAAACAACATAATTACTGCCATCTTACTGAGTTCTCTGTGTCCATCGATCTGTCTGTTGTTGGTCTGTCTGTTGGTCTGTCTGTTGAAAAAAAATCCCTTAAAAGTAAACTCTGGTTTATTTGAATCTCGGATGTTTCTGTATTTTGTATTATTTCATTTCCATAGCTTTGGCCTTTGTAGGATGTGATAACATTGCTCGCACCAAGTTTATTGCTTTGACTTGTTGATGTTGACATTGCTAAAAAGAGGTAGGACCAGGTGATAAATGAGCCCAAGTTACTCAAAATTTAGCCAGTTCCTCTAAACCACTTTACTTAGGGCTAAAAAGTAAAATGAGCATACGCAATATGTCTTTAATAGTCGTTATTTACACAGGAAAACTCACTGTGCTAGTGGTTCTTGTCCTGTTTGACTTGTTTAAGCAATGTCGACATATTGCACAACATGCTCACATTTTAGGTTGTCAAATACCAATGCTTTTGTCATGCTGCTCAGCGTGCAATACACCTTTGGCTTCTCTATGAAACATACCCTTAAGAGTCTGCGTGTGATGTACAGCTGTCTCTTTGGTGAAACACAGTTGTTAACATTGTCAAATAGCTGCAGTTAGGTTGAGGTCACAATACTACTTAGACAACAATAAACAGAATATTTTGGATTAAAATAAGTAGGTAACATGACTCACCTGCGATGTACAGTATTTACATGAGATAAGTATGTATGTTCACACAGGACAACAACTACAGTCTTCTAGCTGAAAGTTTATGTTTGTTTGACCCATGCACCTTTTTTATGTCAGTTGCTATGAACATCAAATACTGTGTTTTACACTGAATAATGGGTAAACGTTTGAATTAGTTAATCAGTTAATTAGTGTGTGTAGTGCCCTTGGTGACAGTAGCACACAGCAAGTGGTGTGACAAAGCTTTGGTATTTGACAACCTGCATTCCCAGATCTCAGCAATTACAATGGTGAGTGCAAAATTTATTTATTTATTATTTATTTATTTAAAAAGATCCCCATTAGCTTATGCCAATGACACCAACTAATCTTCCTGGGGTCAAAAATTCAGTATGTCATATCCATATCCCACAGGCATGTGTGTGATGTACATTAGGTTAATCGAAAAAGACACTGTGTACATCACATCTGCTCTACCTTCATTACATCACCAAACCAGACTCTACTCACTGATTCTATGAGCTGCATGAACACTAAAGATTTATATCTCAGCCGAGACAAACACTATGTCTTTGTGCTGGACTGTGGCTATTGCTGAAGGTGGATACCTCAAATCCTATAGCCAAATGAAAATAATGTGTTGTGATTTGACTGACCTGTACAAAATCCAGATTTTTTCTTATTATCTCTCTTTATTGTCCAAAATTAACTTGGCACAAACTTTTTGGGTAAAATGGTGACTACAGTCATCTTTAAAGTTGTACGCATGTCTCTTGCCAAACTTTATCACCATCGATCTCTGATACGTCCCTCCATCCTATTTTGCTCTGTGTTCAAACGTGTTGTGTGCATGTACAGTAGAGTGCACTGAGTGGACACCGGGCCGGCCAGAGGCAGAAAAACAAGGGGCCCCTCCATTCATAATTCACTAGGTGGAAGAGTACTGTAAGAGTGTTGGTGGGGGAGAGAGAGAAAAAGAGGCAGGCAGGTCCATTAATGGAGTAATCTCGTCCTGAGTGGCCGGGGAGTAAAAACATCTTACCTCCAGTTTTGATGGGGTTTTGTCCATGTTTTTTTTTCTGAGGCTGAAAGTTAACGTGGTCGTTCAGGGGTTGGGAGTGAGCTTAATGACCCCTCAGTCCCCCGAAAACATGCTAAAACCATACTTCCAAAACATTCAGCCATGCAGATATTTTGTTTTTTTCACCCTGGTTTTGAGATACATGTCTGCAAGATTTCAGTCTCCACCTCAATGCAAAAATACAATAATGTTTGTAGTGCAATTAAAAAATAGAAAAAAATGAAACAGAAAACCCTGTTACAGTTGAAAACCCACAGTTATCCACATCAAAGGTTTTTAAAAGAAACAGTTCTCCTAAAAACGATTTACCTCTAGTGGTATAATATTTGTGTATGCTCAACACATGTGAAACTGGAAAACTGTCATCCAAACTGGACACTTGGATGTTTTGAAAATGTGCTGAAATGTCTTTTCAGCTGGCCCACTGGGACGGAGACGCACAGAGAGAGATCTCCTATTATTTGTAGTGTCCAGTGAAGTGTGTCACTTTACTGTTTTGTTGCTTTTTCACTACATGTGTGGCTCTTCTGTCCATTAATGAGACATGTCTGTGGGGACGTTGGTACAGTAAGGTTGGCTGTATACATTTGTGTGTGTATGTGTTTGCGTTTCTGTGTTTGTGTGTTTTTAGCTTTAACTTAAGAGAGCCTTCACCTGTATACCCATGCATCAGTGCAACACTTCACATACATTTTTTTTTCCATGTGTATCTGACAAACCAAAATTCACTCAGTGTTGACATTTGAAACAGCAAATTGACCGTCATGGGTTAAAATCAAAATGCTGGACTGGACACACACACCTTAACATATTGACGTTATGATAGGTGCATTCATATTTTATATTAACACAAAACACGGACTACCACAGACTAAACTAGACAGCAGAGAGTGTATGTCTCAGCCAAGGCTGCACAATCCTCCGAGTTTATGATTATTTTAATAAAAGAAAATGTTTACAATTCTTTAAATGTGCAGCTGGATCCAGATCAATGTCGAAACAGATATAGACAATCATGTGATACATGTCTCTGAATTTTTCATTTTGGAATTCATTTATTTTTCAAGTGTGGTAAGTATATTGGATGTAAAAACCCCTTATTTAATAAAGCTGGTCATGGCTAGGTAATAAACTACTTCGTTAGGTTTAGTTTTATGTTAAAATAAATGACATCAGTACATGACGGATGGATGTAAGTCATGTAACGTTTATGTTAAAAGTGCATTGACTTTTAGTTTCACACAGTAAGCAAACAGCTGTGTTTTGGGTGAAAGGCTGTGTTTGTTTGACCCATCCATCACACCTCTCGCCCAACATAGACCAGCGTTTGCATTTTTATTCTCTATCAGTTGCTTTTAGTGTCAAATAATGCTGCAGCAAGGTTAACATTGGAATTAGCTGAAAGTCCATTTGTCTCATTGAAATGCCAAAGGATACCTTTGAGGTATTACATGCTGTGGCACGGACTTGCCGTCTTTGTATTGCATGACCGAGGTATGAGAATGGACTGAATGAATCTAATGCACACTATGCGTCTGAATAAAAGACTGATAAAGTTTGAGACAGGCTGGCAAAGATAGAGGAATATTTTGCAGATTTTTTTTTTTTCTGAGAGCTAAAAGGAGAATAACGACTGGGTTGAAATTTGTCAGGTGGCCAGAAACACAACTCCAGATAAATTGTAAAGTTGCTCTGTGTCTGCTGCAAGCAAAATAAAGGCTCCTGTTTGCTAATACAGTAGCTGCAACAATAAATTGTTAATACTATGTCATTGCAACACATTCTCATCTCAACTTGTCACATGGTGCCGCCTTGTTCGCCTTGCCGCCATTTTAGCTTGTTCAGCTGCCTCCTATTGACTCATTCATATAAAGTAATGGAGTTTTTTTTTTTTTTTTTTTTTAAATCCTGCATTAACGCTACCTGATCCTGTGGCTTAATTTTCCACCAAATATTATTGAAATGTATTGAAAAAGAATTAAGAGGCCCAACCAACTTATGAGCAGACAAAGAGGACAAATAACATGAACTCACTGAGGGAAACCCTGAACCAAAAAGAAAAAGTATGTATGCTAAGTATGGCCCAAATTTTGTAATGTTTCTTGTAAACTAAACAAAAATCAAAATTCTTCCAATGATCCTTTTTTAAAAACGTACTTATTCGTTGACAAACAGGTCTGCTGTTCATAAGGGGGCACTACTCTGCCACTGTGGTCATTAATACAGTATTTGAATACTTTTCCACCAGTATCTGTTGACCTGAAAACATATTTTTATGTAATATCATGATACACAGTAATACACAAAGTGACATACCAAAAGACAAAATGACACACGCACACACACACACACACACACACACACACACACACAGGTCCTGTGCAGATGAGTGCATGTAGCTCTCAGTCTCACAGACACACAGGGAGTCCCAGCCTCCTCATTGATTCTTGCTCACTGTCTGTCCCACCGGCCTTGTCCTTTAAAACACGGCCGTTAGGAAATTCACTGGTGTGTGTGAATCTGTGTGTGTTCCCGAGTTACTTCCTTACATTATCTGCATGGCTGGACTTGGAGCACTAACAGAGTCATGATTTCTGTTACCCAGGCAGCTCTGCAGGGAGAGACGGAGAGAAAGTGTATGTGTGTTTGTGTGGATTGAAGCACAGATCAGACCAGCTTGGTGCTTTGCTTAAAGCACCAAGCTCTAAGCCTTAGAGGTTAGGGTCAAGAGTGTCAGGCAAGATTGTGTACACATATATATGTGTGTGTGTGTGTGTGTGTGTGTGTGTGTGTGTGTGTGAGTACTCTCTCTTTGCCTCACCTTCATCTTCTTACCTCAACTCTCTTTTTTCTTTCTCTCATCAACCTGTCATCCTGCCTACTTTCCGTCTTTTCTCTGGAGACTCTTGAGGCTCTGATACTATGTGAAAGGTGAGGGTCATGTGATCAACAGGGACATCAGTTTGCTACCTCTTGGTGGTCTAACTAGCTTGGCTACTGGTGCTATGAAGCTTGTACTGTAAGACAGTTCAAATCTAAAATGCTGAGATCTAAAAGAAAAATAAAAGACTGGCAGCTACCTCTCTCCAACATGACTTAACAGCAAATAAACTGAAAACTGAATGTTAGCCATGACTTTATCACATGCTTCTTTCAAAGATTTTTTGATTGACTTATTTGATGTGTAGCAGGCTAGCAAACAAATTTTTTACCATTTTTGCTCATATATGCTTGATGATGGAGATGGCAAAAGGCACAAATTAAATTTAAAAAAGAAAAAAAAGCAATTTCCAATCATTCTTTAGTGCAATGTAACCCTTTCAGTTCATAGAGCTCACAGTAGTAATGACAGACAACCCAATCACCAGAATAAAGGAAAGCATTGTATGTTTCAACAAACCACGGATATGTAACATTTATACAGTAGCTTTTACATTAAAACGTTATGTTAAAATACCCGCTTTGAGTGGCACAATTCCTGCTGGTAAAAAAGCAATGTCTTGACAAAAACAACTGCTTCTTTGACACTATGTCTAATTGAAACACAGCAACGGATCGCTAAATAAACAATCATGACTAAAAAGCTGCTGGGAGACACATTTATGATTGCAAAAACAACTGACTTTGTTGTTTGTTGTTCTCCAACAGTGGTCTGCAGCTCCCAAAAAGTCAGTTTAGACTATGTGACTTTAGTAATGATGATACATATGAAACATACAAATTTAACATATCAGTGGTTTGCAGACACACTATGCTAACATTGTTTTGGGCAACTGGGCTGGGTAAGATGACAGTAAAGCAGAGTAGCCCGTTCCTTCTAGTGTTAGCTTGACTTTCTCCATCGACCATGTGACCCTTGCCTTGAGCGTCATATCATTTCCTCAGGAGTCTCCTCCGTTTCTTTGCCTCCTTCCTTCTTGCTCTCACCTCTCACAGTTCTGTCCCTTTCTTCTCCTTTGCCTCCATCCTCTCCGCCTGCCTCTCTCACAGCTTTCACCTGCCTAGCTCCCTGCTCTTTTCCTCCACCTCTAACCCCAGGAGGATGTTTCATGCTGGCCATGCTAGTTTTTACGTGCCATTGGCTTTGCCATGTTACAGTTCTGTCTGCCGCCTCCTGCATCATTTAACAGAAACCTCCCACAGCGGGCGGCAGACAGGTAGAAGAAGAAGAGAAGGAGGTGGAGAAGGATGGGGTGAAGTGGGGCTGAGGGAGGCTATGGGGATGAAGACAAGATGAAGAAAATAACGAGAGTAGACAAAAGGGAAGACAAAAGTGGGAAGGAGACGAAGGGAATGAAGATGAACAAGGACGTTTATAGATGAGGGGAGAGTTGTTCTCTTAGTGTGCTCACAGTGAATCTTGCAATGCCTCAACCAAAACTTCAAACAAATTGTGCATACAGTAAAAATAATTGTTGTTGTCTCTTATTTCAAATTTTTATCTCTCCATTGTTTGCCACAGATGTCTCATGCTGTACTTTTCTCTATCATCACCCATAATGCCTTGTTAGTTATTCAAGAGGAAAAACAAAGATGGCCAGTCACACATGCATCAAAATGTAGTATTAGTCTTCAGACTTGAAATTTCATAGACAACTAAAATGTCATAGGTTGAAGTGGAAGGTCACTGTCCGACCATCATCATGTGACGTCTTCAGAGTGAGAACGTATTGCCAAATCAACCAGGACTAAAAACTCAAGATACCCACTTTTAATATCATCATCCTCCTGCATTCTGGGGGGAAGTTACAAACGGCGACCTCCATTAGCATGAGCATGAAGTCACTTAGAAAAAAGAAATTGCACTGGTTTCACTGGAGAGTCACATTTTAGAGTCTCTCACTCCACTCATACTTTCTGATTCATGCTCTTTGCTGTTGATCACCTAAATGTTTTAGGAAATGACAGAAGTGCAAGTGTTATTAATTCATCCAGCTTTTAGGCTTTTGGGGTGGTTTCCTCACTTCCTACGGTAGCTGCCCACCGGGGGGCTCGGTGTGGGTGTTCTCTGGTTTTGATGAAGTCCAGGAGGAGTATATCTTTTTATATATATATGATATATCCCTCACACCTCCAGTGCCCAGAGGAGGGTAAGTTATCCCAGCAGCTGGTCTTTAAGCATTTATTCAGTCTTCCTCGACCTCACTGAGTCTGCAGCATGAACATAATTTCATGAGAGAAGCTGCTAGATTACAGAACAAAGTCAGAGAGAAGGAAGGGAGGCAGGAGGTTCATGCATGTGTCAGTATGAAATTTGCATGAGTATATACATGCTGTGTATACATTTTTATTAATGTAAAGCTCTTTTTTCCCTATTTGGAGAAAGATAATGCTACATCTGGAGTTCATAGAGTTGAAAGGAGAGAAAATGTCAGTTTTTAGTTACACAAGCATAACCCACAGCTCAGAGCAGAAATAATCTCACCGGTTGCATAAAACTCAGTGGGTGGAGCCAAAGAACCATCCAATGCGGAAGTGGTGGCAGAGACGGTTGCTGTCACTAAATTATTTACAGTTGAATTTAATTTTCTCAGCTGCAAATTTCACTCACATTAATGTTCCCCCTAGTCGAGATATTTGTAAATATGTACTATTAAGAGATTATGACACAGAGTTGTTTTTTGGGGGGAAGTTGTTTTTTTGCACCAAGGTTTCTCTGCTTGACTCACGCTGTCGCCAACAAATGACACAAACATGGTTGTAAACAATCTCCTGCCTCCAAAACCAATCAAAAGTCAATAAGAAGCACTCACTTCATCTCATGTTAAAGCCTGTGCTGCACAGTGGAAGGATATTAACCTCAAAATAGCAAGAGAAGAGCAGAAGAAAAACAAACAGAAATAACACAGAGAAGTTAAAAAGGAGAGACAGAAAAAGAAAGACAAAGTATGAGTCACAGCAACACACAGAAGATAGAAAACTAAGAGACGGAGGAAGAGGACACTGAGGGTTATGCCACACCTGGCATAGGGTCAGCAAAGCACTCTGCACCCAGAACCAGGTTAATGGGTAGGTGGGGGGATGGCGGGGGGTGACATAGAGTTGATGGGAGTGGCGGCAGCAGAGGAGAGAAAGAGGGGAACGTTGTCTCTGAGTGAAGAGTAAAGTAAAGCAGACGGAAAAGGGGGGAGGAGGAAAATAGAGGTAAAAGGGAATAAGAGGGAGGAGAGGAAGGGTCTATTTTTTTCTGGCTAGCTCTTTTCTCCCCTGGATCCGTCCCCCCACCTCCTCTTCCTCCTCCTTCTCGCTGGTTTTAATCTGACTAAATAGGATAACCTGCTCTTCATAAAAAATGAATGCCACTTCATTCGGCGGGACCTGCGGGCAGGGCCCCTGGAGGCCAGCCGAGCGCGGGGGCCCACAACTACCGGGGCTGGCCAAAATCAGTGGCCGTAATTAATTACCTCCCACCCCACTCACCCTTGCCCCGCCGCCAACCCATTCCTCGGCAGTCACACACCACCGCAATCACCAACTTAGAAATCAAATTTGGTTAAGAAGCAAGAGGTGAGAGGAAGGAGGGTGAGACAGCAAACAGAGAGAAAGGGCGAGGCAGCGTGAAGGAGAGAGAGAAATGTAGAGAGAGAGAGAGAGTGGAAAGGGGTGATGTGATGGGAGGGGGGGCGCAGGGCTAGTGCTTGCTAGGCAATGCAAGCGGCTTTTTACCCAATCACGTGGGAGAGTTTGTCAAGCAGGAGATTGCAGTCTGAAATATTAATGTGGCCCTCCTGCTCCTCCTCCCTCCTCCTCCTCCTCCTCCCAAGACTGAGCGAGCCAGCTCCTGGAAGGGACACTCGCCCGTCAATATTTCATGAGCCGGGCCCCGGCCCAGACACAGGCGCTGCTGGGCCGCCCGCCCCTTTAACGCTACACGCATCAGCCATCCCTACCTTTAATGTAGCCAGCGGTGGTGGAGTTGGGTAGGTGGGGAGGTGATGGTAAAGTGTGGGTGCGAGAGGTGGGGGGTGAGGGGGTATCTCGGTGGTCTCGGGCCAGAATAGCCTCCTAAAAACGAAGAGGAGGAAGAGGAGGCGAGGGGAAGACGTGATGAAGATGGAGTGGGAGTCTCACGGTGGAATAACTCCCTCAAAGCATGTCAAAATCTTACGGGGGGGTTAGGAGATAGACGGAGACATGGAGAGAGGGTGAGAGAGGAGGCAAATGTAGAAAATCCACACAATCTTGACAAAACCCCTCAGAGCTGGACAGCTGCTTCACAGCTCAGAGAATAAGGGATTTAGAGTAGTTTGTGGAGCTGAAGTACAATTCCTGAGCTGCTCTGAGAGGTACATTATATCTGCTGCTTGGGAATGGACTTCAAGATGAACACATAACACTGCAGATGCCGTGAAATCACATACTGATTTGTTACTGATTAGATGGTTATTTCTATCCAGTGAGGGAGTTTCACGACCTCTGAGCCCTCAATAGCTGAGGAGATGACAGGACGAGGATAAATCCTCGCAAATAATGAGCATGCAACCTGCTGAAGTGTCCATGAGCAAGACACTGAATCCAAATAAGCTCACTGTGTCTTTATATTTAATGTGGCTCAGTTTGACCTCCAAGCTAATGTTTTTGTGTGTCATGTTGTTAGTATTGTTCATAGAAATCTAACACTTGCACTTTCTCACAGCAGACATTTCAAAGTAGGAAGTAGGAAAAGTTCAGGTGTGACTAATAACACCAGTGGTGGCTCAGTTCTAATCAAGTGCACCAGTGAGGCTGACAATGAGCCCGTGCTCACTCCGAACTTGTCAAAGTCGTCCACTCTGTCAGTGCTTTCGGGGTGCGAGCGTCACGCCAAAAGTCACTTCCAAACCTCACCATCTGTGACTTTGTTTCCAAATCCCAACCATCGTGACAGTCTGCGCTGTTGTGTAAATATAAGACAGTGCTGCTTCATCCCACCATGTGCATTTGTTGACGTCACCATAACTGCATTCATTAATTATGACAGAGTAGTTTTACAACATGCTATTTGTACTTTTACTTCTGCAAATAAGATGAATACTTCCTCCACCACTTTCCCGATTTTGATGAACTTCTGATGAAATCTAATTTAATATGATCAGATATGTTCATTTCCCCCACAATGGCTGTAACCCTGGTGATCATCTCATGGACTGAATTCTGTTTTAGAGGCTACTTAGTCATTATTTCGGTGTAAAATGGCTTAAATTTTAATGTGTGGAATATTGGTGGAAAATATCAGCTGCACCTCGCTGACATTCAGCGAGGTGCAGTTGATCCAACACTGTGTGAGTGAGTTAATGGTCAGTATATGTGCTCTTTCTCTGGAAGGAGTGTGCACGAACATGTGTGAGTATGGATGGGGTGAGGGACACTGAGGCCCCTGAAAGCCCGTTGGTGTCCCGGTCTCCTGACCTGTGACCCCCCCCCCGGAGCTCTCAGTGTGTCCTGACGCCTCAATAATTGATGTGAGGGAAAAGGGACGTCCCGCCTTGGGAGCGACTCTCTCACCTGCACACACACAAATACACTCACCTCCCCCATCCTCCCCCTCACACACCCATACACTCCTCACGACACGTTCACACACACGCAGGCCTATTGATTTTGTTAACTGAGCCGATGCTGTGGACACACAGGCTGAGTGGCAGGGTTTAGGAGAAGGAGAAGTAAACACATCCTTTCACATCTTTGACCGTCTGTCACTCAGCAAGGCCTCGTCCCTTTATTCCTCTTTCAGGGACGGCTGGCTGAGCACACACACTCCTTCTCAGCTTGCCTTTGGACTTCTTCGTTATCACAAATCACACATTTTTCAAAAGATTATTTGCTGAGATTATGAATGCATTTCTTTTTTATAATACCGCCACAAATGAGGAAATTGCAAAAATAAAAAATAAAATAATAAAAATAAAATAAAATAAAATAAAACATAAAAATAAATAGGTGAATAATTTTTTTAAAAAAATCAGTAAAGCCATTTTTGAACTGATCTCTACAGCATAACTCATACTAGAATAAGTGCAAATGTGAAAAAAAATCACCTCATGCCGAGGCCTTATGTAGTTGTAATTGTATAATTTAAGCAACAAACAAACAAACAAACAAACAAACAAAACAATCAAGTATTCAAAAACCCTTTAAAGAATCATTATAGAAAACTCCAACATGCTTTAGCTTTTTACAAAAACTGTTCTCAAGAACTTCATTGTCATGATGCAAGTATAACGACTTCATACATATTAATTTATAAATTAAGATATGAATGTAAATAATAACACATTTTCAACAGTATATGACCAATATACATACAAAACACAAGCGAGTATAACCACAGTGAAAGCCAAAGCTGTGTGTGGTGACATTGGTGATGTAGAATTTCAAATGTGTGTAAAACCGGTCAGAGACACTCCACTACACACTGAAGAAGACAGCTGCAGACCTACTTACCTAAACACCCATCTGCCCAAACACACACACACACACACACACACACACACACACACACACACACACACATGCATGGTCTGATAGATGGATAAACACACTCACACTTACCAGATCTTTGCCACTTTCTTGCAGCCTCCTTCCTGCTCTCTCTCTCTCTCTCTCTCTCTCTCTGCCCCAGGTGTCCTCTGCTCTGGTCTTTGCTGTCTTTTGTCCGCTAAGTACCAGTTTACAATATTGATGAGGCCTAGAGGTCCAACCAGCAGCAGGACACACAGTCTGGGGGGCATCTTACACAGTAAGTGTGTTAGAGTGGTTTGTGTGTTTAAAGACTGTACGTGTTGGGAGTTATGATGTGTGTGTGCTCATGTGTGAGGTCGACTTTTGCAGTTCATAAGTAGTAGGTCGCTGACACATTTTGGCTCTTTACTCGAATATGAAATAAGGACTTTACTATCAAGTTAAAGCTCTTACTTTACGCTTGAATTTTAAGGTGTTTACAAAAAAATAAACATGCTTTGGACAAATTAAAATAAGCCTTAAGTCATCATATTTAATGTTTGTTTTCAAAAAGCTCACAACAAAAGAAACACAACTAAAAGTTTTATGGCCTGCACGTCTCTGCAGCACCTCGAACTTGTAAGTCTCGCTCTTTCCTTTAAAGATGAATTGACAAGGGGAAGTGAAGTCTGTGATGTAGCTCATTGGATGTTAAGAACACAACCTGAGGGTCTTCCATGCAGCAATTACCACCTCTCATCCTCCCTCTCCACCGTCTGTTTGGTGTGGTCTGGCTTTAAATTTATCCAGGATCAAAAGATCAGACGAATTAAATCAGCAACGCAATCTCTCAGCGCGAGCTGTCATACAATACAGCAGCGCAGTCAAGACTTTTATAGCCTCGGGTCAAACACACAATTCATGAACGCCCGTAGAGCAAACAAGCAGGATTAAAGGCTTCTCTCATAATGTAGTATCTGCTTTATAGAATATCTTTTGTGGAATTGTTTTTTCTATTATTCTCTGTTGTATTACATTGAAAAAAAAAGTTTACAGATTGGATTTATTTTATATTCGCTGTCAGTCACCATCTTCGACTGCAAGATAAAAGTCATTGATATGTATTTTGAATTCAGAAATCCTTTGTGCAGTTATATAAAACTTTACAATATACTGTAAATAGCCTCCGCTGTTTGGGGGCTTGTCATTGAGGTGCGTATGTCTGAAACTCTTTTCGTGTCATCTTTTCTATCTTTGCTTTTTTTATTATATGCGAATATTGTTGTTATGCAAATTTATGTCAATAATTCATTTTAATTTCTTAAACTTTATACTTGTACTTTAAAGCTGTGCTAGTAAGTATTTCAGTCAGACATTGTTTATTACAAAAGCAGAAAAAAAGTGTGGCATCTGGACTCCTCTGAGATATTGAGGACTGATGATTCGATTACTGGTGGATGTTGGGGTGGAGGTGGGCATGAAAGAGCAGCCAGCAAATGATGCAAGACAGTAGCAGTGTTGACAAGACGAGGGAGAGGTGGGAAAGTTTTGGAGCTTAAATAGACTGCCAAATAGGAAGGTTGTGTTTTGTTGATGAGAGTGAGTTGTGACGCATGTGAATGACAACTGTGCCTCACCGAAAATATGAACGGCCCTGTCTAGAGCCAGTGTTTGATGTCTAACTTCTGGGCGACTAGAAACATGGGAGTGCAACATGGCATCAATGAGGATGTACTCTCTGTGGCTCAACCTGAGGTAACAAAACACAACAATTCTTATTGTGAGGTGATTATACACTAAAGAAGGAACTAAATTCACTCAGAAAACTAAACAAACAAAATCTACATTACCTTAACACCCTCTGTTACATCTACTGTCTTTAGCTCTTATATTATTTCTTCTTCTTTAACTTTCTTGGCATTTCTGTGATCTCTGACTTGTGACCTCTTTTGTAGGGTTCTTTCTAACCGATGCTCAGTCACAATCTCTGAAATGTCCATCATGTTTTAGGAACGAGGAATTCCTTCAAGAGGTGGCATTCCCCTTCAAACTGTACCTGAAAGCAAAGTTTTGGCTCAGGTGTCAGATCAGACCATCCCATTCGAGTGCACTTCAAATAATCTGGAAAGCAGTGCAATGGTGAGTGACTGACAACACCTTTCTCTGTGTGTGTGTGAGTGTGTGTGTGTGTCTAGGGGATAGGGACAGATATTTTACGACAGATGAAGTGTGAAATTGAAATGTTTTTCCATTCGGGTTTGTGTGTGTCACTGACCTTGTCTCGATATGTGATCGCTTCCAGCAGCCTTGTAAAATATGTATTTAAATTTGTGAATATTCTAATGACACATGAAGGCCACACCGTCCTCCATATGTAATGTCCTATGTGTGTACAAAAAGTCCGTCCCACTTTTTTTATTAAACTGAAATCTGTAAACATATTTTACAAGATTAAATTGTCTCTGTTCTGCTTCGTGCACTCAAATAATTTTTTATCCCTGGTGCTGTAATCACCAGAAAAAAATGGAGGGGCTGTTATAAAAACCACCAGACAGGCTCTTTCCACTCAACTGTTCATAAACTATTAAGAATACGACCCATGAAGTCACTTCTCAGACTCTGACACCATCACCCTCTTTTAGCAACACGTGCTTGTTGACACACATGATGTCATCTGCCTGTGATGTCATTGTCACGAGGGAAGTTGTCATGATGGCTGAAGTTTCTCAAATGGACAGCGAGTATGAGTATTTCAAAGGTTTGCTCTTATGTTTTCTTTGTGGTGTGTCATAGAATTGTTTTGAAATATTTAACAATACATCATTGGGAAAGACATCTGGGCACATCTCAGGACACTAAAAACATCTGACATTGTACTTGTGCTAGTTAATAAACATGTTGAAGTCCTACTAGTAAAGCTGAAATGATGAGTCACATAATGCAGAAAATGATGAGTCATAACGGTAAAGAAAAATCATGAGTCATTGTAATCTTGCTCATATTCCTTTAAACAACTGAAGCATCTCCTGATTTTTTTATTCTGAGGCCATAAAAAAATCTTGATATGGATTTTGTAAAAATAGTTTGAGTTCCTAACTTTGGTATGGTTACTGCAATATCGTGCTGATGCGAGCAGAAAACAGTTACAGTGCTGTTTGTTAACTTGAGACTCTGCTACACACAATGCAACTAAACCCTAAAATATACTGTATTTGATACAACTTTATGTGCTGAAGTTTATGCATTACAAAGTGATCACAGCAATGTTGTTTTTGCAGTGGAGATGCACACATTCAGGCTGTCCTTCTGCATCTTGTGACAAAGACTTGTGGGACAAGTGCCTCAAAAAACTATCAAATTGTATTAAAGTTTTGTTTGCGAGGCATCTGTCGTGTGACACAACAAATGATGAGTTCCAACTAAGAGCTGGGTAGTCAAATCTTTTTTGATCAACAGTCTTTTTTTATCAATAAATTCTTCTACTTGCAAATCTTCTGACAAACCTCAAAAACAAACAACAAACAGACAAACAGACTTGCTGTACTTAGTAACTTTCATAAAAAATAACTGTCATGATTTGCTATAATTGCTGTCCCTATATTCACATGAGAGAGACAATTTGTGAAAAAAAAAACTAATAAAAATGTATCTGGATATTGCCTTGTAGAACTGTAAGTATGTGTCCAAGATGCCATGTTATAAACAGCTGAGCCAAAAACTCAGGACTGACCAGCAGCAGGGCAGTCACATGCACAGATAGACCCAGGTGGCTCTCAAGCAAAGCAGCATCCATGTCTCTGCCTTCAATAACAGTCTGGTAACAATAGTGTTTTTCCTAAGCCTTGGCAGAGTTTGTCACTGTTTTGTAATAAATCCACTATTAAAACATCATAATAATTCTAAAAAAACCCCAAACAAAACCATAATAATAATAATAATAATGTTTATGTGAGGGGAGCCCTGCTTCTATTTGAGCACCTGCATCACAAACTGTCTGCGCACAGCACTGGGCCAGTGCAAACTTTCTCATTTAACAGCTAAACAGTGCAGTAAAATATATGTCTGAAAACATTTGTGGGGAGAAATAGGCAATGCAGTTACAGAATCTTGATTCATATTTGATTTGACAGTTTGACCGCAGATCACGAGCAGTGATTAACATGATTGAGTGAGAGACTCTTTTGGTCTTTTGGGTTGTTTTTTGTGATCTGCAAATGCCATTGGAAGCATGAGTGGGAGGACGTTTTTTGTTTGTTTTGTTTTACAAACTATCCATCTCATGTATTTCTGTGTGAATGTAGTGACACTTTTAGCCAATGTGACAAAAAGTTATTTCATAAAAGTTATCAACTGCTCTGTTGAACTGGGGAACTGAAGATTCGAGTGTTTTGATATTGATCAATCCAGCCTAAAAAGTGTCTGCTTAACCTTTCAAGTTCAAAGTAAGAGAGTCTCAGAAAAGCTAAAGGTGAGGTTAAATAAATAATATTGTATAATAATTGTTCATGTTTAGTTATCTGTCTAACATGGATTATGAAACCACAAGTTACTGTTGGTTTAGCAGGCTTCTCAAAAAATAAAACTTACAGTAAGTAATGAATATTCAAAGCACCTTACTCTAAACCAGACGGCCGGGTGTAGACACACAGATCAATTATGACTTCCCACATGGGTATTTGCTGGATTTTTCACTCTCCAAAACAAACGTTGTAAATTTAACATGGCTGCTATCACTTTGGGTCTGCCCCTAACAGGTCTAATCGTATGCTTGGGGGAATTTCTTGAAGGGATTGGAAACGTATCAAATATTTACTGTCGGGTGCTAGCTAGCAGTGACATACACAGCATAAATTTAACATGGCTGCCGCAGAGACAAAAGGCAGGACTGTGAGAAGCACGCTTCCTGGAGTGTAGGCTCAGAGAGACAGAGGTCTGCGTACGAAACGACGGATATAAAAGAGAAGAGAGGGCCCGCCGTGCCTCCGTTTGATCTCTGCTGTTTTGCTTTTAGCAGGAAGTCGCACAGAGGGTGCACCGGTGAGTTATAGTATTGCATGTGTGTTTGTGTGTGTGTGTGTGTGTGTGTGTGTGTGTGCAGCCACTTGCATGCTACCACATCTGTTTGTGCATGTGTGTGTTAATGCAGGCTCCTTGCACGCATACATTTTGTGTGTGTGTGTGTGTGTGTGTGTGTGTGTGTGCAGTGCCCTTGCGTGTGTGTGTGTGTGTGTGTTTTTGCCTTAAATTACGGGTGCTGTTTGTTGAGTGGTCCAGTGGAGCGCACAGTGACAGATGATGTAAATTATTAATTGCAGTCTTTCCTGTAGCTGAGTGTGGTGGGCCTTGTCCTCCTTCTCTCTCTTCATCCTCCTTCCCTTGCTCATTCTCTTTGTCTTTCTCCCTTCCCTTTATATTTTCTTTTTTTCTCTTGCTCAGGTTGGTCTCTCAAACATCAACCTCATTTCTTCATCCAAGGTGTTCGCATCTCCCATTTATGTCCCATCTTTTGTCCTCACTCATTGGCCCAAACAGGAATTCTTCAGGAAAAAGAAATACATGTTTGTCTCGAGAGAGTTTTGTAAGGCCAAATATGTAAGAACTTACACATATAACCCATTCAATATTTCATGTAAGGTCAAAGCACACAAATGATATTAGGCTTCATAAAAGACAACCAGAAATTAAATGAGCTACCATTGCATGACAGACATTGAATTATGTAATCTTGTTCATGCCTTCAGTCTCTCCACCTCTCCTTGTCCATATTCTGTCTGCTTTTTGTCTCTGACATGGCTCTTTGACCTTCCAGGACCCAGCACAACTCATTTCCGTGCCTTGACACAGCCACTATGCAAGCACGACAGGACTCTGTTTAAACAGAAAAATCCAGAAAGGAGGAATTAGAAGGACAAACAGCTACAAGGGCATGTATCAGTGCCTGAAAGTTTGTGTTGGGTGGTTAAGGTCAGCCAAGGCAATGGCTGGCAAATTGTTTGAAGACAGTGATTAGCTATTACCGACTTCCTCCTGCTACCTGCTGCCCAAAGCATTGTCTTTGACACTGAGTCAGTGGATTAACGACAACCATTGGTTTCTGAGGCCAAATATAAGATGCCTTAAAATATAGCACTGATACTAATACACCAAGCCAACAGCCATCTAGAGCCACTGAGCCATCGTTTCTGTGGCCACCATCAGCCATATTTTTGTGCTGTGTCCAACACTGTTGGCACTATACTATAAATAATAGCTGTTTCAGTCTGTTAAATCAGAGTTAAGAGGCAGTCGATGAAAGTAGAATTCTCTAACTCGCTGTTCAGCCTTATGAATTCACCAATCTAATGCAGTTTTCCCAGATTTTTAGTCTTAACTGTTACTTTTCCAATTCCACATTTAGGGACAAAAGGCTGACAACAGCATTAGAAAGCACAGCAAAACTTTATAGTGTCAGTACAGTGCAATATTTCTCTGGCAGAGGTCATTGGTGGACAAAACGGATGACTGATAGTTGTTTCTTCTCTAGCTAACATCAGTTAGCTCATTGGTGATAGGTGCGTGAGCAGTGGACGCACACTTCATTCTGCACTATGATATGGCTGATGGGTGTAGTTTGGTGGAAGAAAATAATTCCTACATGAGACTGCTCACAGCAAGGTCTGTGGATTATCTTGTGTCACTGGGTCATCATTTTTTGAAAGAGACACTGCTGTTGAGTTTTTCAAGTTTTTGTTGAGCACCTTTATATTGGAGAGAAGGCAGACATCTATCAAGTTTGTGCAAACTGTCTTTAATCAGTTCAAAAATCAGTATAAAGTGTTTAAATGTTAAATGGTTGACCATGCTATATCCTGAGTTGAAAGTTTTGCCCCTATTTGGGCAGATGTTCAATGTAACCACACCTGCACCATCTGTCTGTCTGAGAGAGAACAGAAGATGATGCGGCAGGGAGGGACTTGAGTCATCTCAGTGTTTTTTTCTATCCTAAAATGAAAGATGAGTGAGGGACTATAGTCTACTTTACCTTGCACATTCACACACAACACACTCTGAAGCTCTCTGCTTTACCTTTCACATGCAAAAAAAAAAAAAAACACTCTTCATTCTACGCCTGTGCTGCCAACTCGGGCTGCATCACGCATCTCGCACATCGAAAGGCTGCAGCTGCCGTCTGAGTGCCTCAACGTGTTCATTTCCCTACCTGCAAATGGCCTCCACACACACACACACACACACACACACACACACTTGAAGTAACCCTGTCTGGACCAGGAGAAGAGCTATGTGTGTGTGTGAGTTTGTGTGTGCGTGTGTCATTGTGTGTTTCGGGAGGTGACAACATACCTGCTGACGCTGTAAGGAGGGTGGGAAAAGAAAAAAAAAAATGACCTCACTGCAAAAAATGTTACGTCTCATTAATATTTCACTCATCCGTGTCTCGCCATAGATATCTCCCATCAATCATTGGGTATTTTTCACAATACCCAGGAGTAAAAACTGTCGTCACAGTCGTGTTCATCAACTCTTCTTATCATACAATGACCAAGTTGCAAAGTTTTATTTTATGCCCAACTGAAGTTCTAAATCATCTTTGCTATTATCTTATTCTATGTCTCTTATGTGTTTGTTTTATTTGGTCAATTTCTCTAATAGACATAAAAAAAGGACATTAATATTGGTCAATAAAAATGTAGTAAGTCACATCATTCTTGTGATTTTACTGCATCACTTGAAAGCACTGTTTTAAAGCAACACTCTGTAGTGCTATCATGTATTTTTATGATGTATTTTTCATCATTTTTCCATTTCCCAAATCAAAAATTTATCTCTGTATCCGGCCGCTCTGTCTGACTTTGGCCCGGGGGAGGGGAGGAGTGTGTTGAGGTTCCTCCCAGTCTGGCAGGGCAGAGGAAGTGGGCACCCCGGTTCAACAACCTCCCCCACCCCACCTACTCCACCTCTGCTGGTGGGTGGCAGGAGGAGAGCACCCCATCCTGGGTGCCGATTTCCTGTTTACTTTTTCATGAGGCCACTTCGCTGGGTGGCCTTGTCCGTCTTCTTCTCCTCAGCTCGTCTAGTCTGTCTCCCTCTCTTGTGTGTTTTATTTCCAATTTTAAATCTCCACCCTTCATTAGATCCAAAACCCACCCACAGTAAATGTACAATATTAGGAACATTCTCATAGCTTGGACTGCATCAGTATGTCCTCCAATAGCCAATCCCTCTCTTTTCCTCACTGCTTCAGTGGTAAAGTTGTTTACCTTGAAGATGTGTTGGAAGTGTGCTCTTCACAAAACATAGCAAGAGCCTATTGTTCCCCTCCCTGCAATATTTTAAACTGATTTGATGACCAAATAGTACAGAATGTGTCTGTATGTGGTGGATTAAGACCTGTAATTATTTAGGAATAACACTTTAAATGAAGCTCTGCTAATTTGGTGACAAAGTGTGTCACCAAATGTCTGTGAAGCAGTATCAGCAGTAGCTCAACACAGCTGTGATGCAGCTAAAAGTGATCAGTATATGGGAAAATGAGGCTGATTTCTAATTTCAAGACACTTTTAAAAACAGAGCTTTATGTCTTGTAACAACTTGAGTGTACCTGTACAGACACATGAGTTGACATGAGTTAAATTTTGCAATGTATCCGCAAGATACACAAGAGCCCCACGAATGATGTTTTGTGATTAATATAAAGCTATGTGAGCTGGGTTTAGAAAGAAAAACATAGTGACAATGCATCCTAAAATAACTCAAAGTTTACTTGGTTTCACACAGTTTTGAACACCATTCTTCTGGGAAAAGGTCTGTTTTTGTTTGATTCATCCACCAACCCAACCTACCTCGTTACATAGACTACTTCTTTATTTACTCTCTTCAGTGCATTGTGATTGCATCCTTCCCAAATATGCGGGTTGTACACAAATTACATGGGATATATACAAATGTTAGTGCATTTATTTTCTCTTTGAACAGCGTATGAGAACAGCCTGCATTGTGTATTTCCTTAAAAAAACATCTTCTGAAGAATTACAATCTTCTCATACTACATCTTTGTTTACTTGACAGTTCAGCACTGTTGTTTCCTCATCCATCAAGCAAATATAAGACAGAAACAGCACTAAGGAAGAACAAAATGGAAAAAGAATGATAAGATGGAGAAAACAAAATTCCAAGGTTGCTCTGTGGTTCTACAAACTTTATCATCCACGAGAACCGATTGGTTTTACATCCTGAAAAAGCAGCGCTGTGGTGGTGTTGGTGTAGACTTGTATCAAAGATTGTATCTGAGTGTATGCTTGTTTTTGCTTGTTTTTGAGTTTGTGCACAAAATAAACTACAGCCAGGACCATGTTTGCTATGCTGAGTCTTGCATGAGTCCAATTTTGTCTTGATCCAGTTTTATTCACTACAATCAAACTTGACTGAAAAAAAATGAAAAGAAAAAGAAATGCAGCAACAGGTCAACGAAAGCTGAACATTATGAACATGATCTTTATGAAAGCAGCAGCTTAGCAGCATTGTTGCATTGGATTTAGGGAGTTTATTATTTAATTGTTTGCTTAGTTTATCCAACAAACCAGCTTTATTAGCTGGTACTTTGTGTGGTGTGGCAATATCACATAACTTCTTTGCTGGAACAGAAATTGGCAGGAACTACTTTTCCATGAATTTGCTCTTAGAAACTACACCCATAAGATTACAATATAAATGTATTTTATCATCAAAAATTAAATGCAAGTAAAAATTATAGAATAAATCTCAGAAATTTAGCTTGACTTTTGAGACTTCCTGAAATTTTGTTGTTTTAAGAGGATTCTTTGTGTCAATTAGAGAGTCAAGGACCCTGTGTGATATGCACACTTGGGTTTTAACAGGTTGTTTCTCCACCACAATTCAAGTTAAACTTATTTTTCCTGTTTTACTTATTAAATCATTAGGAAATTTGGACACACATAGTCCCAAGTCCCAACAAAACAGACTTGGTACAAAAAATTATGAAACTTAAATCTGAACCAGTAACACACACACACACACACACACACACACACACACACACACACACACACACAATCATTCTTCTGCACACGTACGTGAGTGCACACACAAACACTGATATACTCAAACAGACAGAGAGAAGAGCAGAGTGTCTATTGATTTCTGGATGAACATCGATCACATGCACAATTAATTGTTCTTTGAGGCGTAGCGGCTCCGATCATCATCCGACTGCAGGTGGAGATCAATACAGAGAGACGAAAGGGCGGAGGAGGGAGGGCATAAAAAAATCTTGTTTTTTATTGAGCGAAGGACAGCAACATAGTGAAGCAAACCTCTGAGTGAAAGAAGGATTTTGATCCTTTACTTAAAAGTACTGTAGCTCTGGAGAAAGATGATGGATTGTTAAGTCACATTCCCAAGTTTCAAATCCTGATGCTTTGGGTTGTTGGTGTGGTGCGACTTACAACCCAGCCCCTGTTGTGGCATTCACAACCTCATAAGTGGAAACTTTCAGATTTAACAAGTTTGTGTTCATGGCTTTCTATGTTGTAAACACAAGATCACAAGTTCCATTTGAACACAGCATTACATTTCTCCTTATTATATAATGCCCTTTATTTAACCTCTGTCTTTTTATTAGAGTGTCTGAAATCTTGAGTGAGGAAATTACACTGTAGTGCCCCAAAAGATTCCAACAATGACGGTGTTTGTTAAGTGTCAGAAATATAAATTCCTTACTCTGTGTAAAGGAAACCTTTGAGTGTCTATAGGCCTTTTGTCACAGCAGACATTTTGACTTGTCGTAGCAGGAAAAGCACAGATGTTACTGATAACATTAATGATGGCTCCCTGCCTGTTAGTTCCTTTAACCCTCCTTTTTACATGAAGTCATGCAATAGCCCTATGATGTTGTTTTTTCACGTCAAACCATGGATAATAGATCAGCTGGAGCCGATTGTCTTTTTGCTTCTTTGCATTTATTCACAATTTCCTACCAGTGAAAAGGTCGGTGCTGTGGTATTTGCCCATTTCCAGAAATCTGTTGATATCCAAGTGTTTCATAAAGTTTTAAGGAAGGTGTGCTTCTCCTTCACACCAGATATGTGAGATTTTCTTTTGCATGCATCTTTACCATAGCCATGCTAACTGTTGGCAAGTTGATTTGTGTAAAACATATTTATGACAATGCACAGAGCCACAGACAAGAGGCTATGTGTCACAAACCATGGTAAAAACCCCAGCTGAGATGTGTATTCAGAATTGACTGTATACATGCATAAATAATGCTCCTAAAACCTGAATAATACTAGTATTTCCCACGTCTTAATCAGAAAATGCTGGATTTGGGAACATGAAATGAAATGTGCTGTTTATATGACCTACATCATATTCAGAATATTGTCATACTGTATATGGATACATGCTTGCTGATGTTTGCAGAAATGAGAGCAACCTTCTTCTTCTTTTACTCTTCTTGTATTGTGCTACCTGCTCACTTGCTTGCTAAACTGAAAGCCTTGGTAGCCTTTAGACACCAACAATCAGCAATGCCTAGCAGAGGTGTTCATAACTTAACCACTTGAATGCCACGCATAACTTCTCATGTTGTAACCGCAAGCTTGTGAGTCCCATTTTAAGGCAGCATGTGTCTAAATGTCCTCTGTGAAAGAGGCCTTTTATAGAGGGAGTGACTTCAGACACAGGTGAAGGAAATGTCAATCAAGTCAAACAAGTCTGCACACCACAGTCCTGATGGTAATAAGTGACTGAATGAAAACACCTGTTAGTGTGGAGAAGAGTGTGTGTAAGCACCAGAACCAAAAGGTTCATGGTGAGAATTTCTTTTAGATTTCACTCATTATGAAGAGACTGTGTGTGTATGAGGATTTTCTAACATGTTTGAATCCTTTGTTAGGACTCATACGTTTGTGTGTGTGTCTTTGTATTCTGTTTTTTCTTCTCTAGAATGTGTGTGTATGTGTGTGTGTGTGTGTGTGTGTGTGTGTGTGTGTTTCATGTCCTCAGCAGCAGTGTGTGTTGCTACACTGTGTTGTATTGATTAGTTAGCACACTGTTGTCTCTGCCTATTCCAGCTAAATGGGAAATTAAAGCCAACTGTCACACAATTCTGCACTGAAACTCCATCAATAATTCAGCCTACCCCCTGGTCGACTCCGGTTCAAACACAAATGCACACACATGCACACTTCTTAATGAAGAGCCGAAGAAAACAGTCTAATAATGATGATGCACACAGACATGTAAAAACAAGAAGACTCAGTAACGCAAATTTACAAGAATTTACATAATTTACAAACATGCACACACACACACACACACATGCACAAACAGGAAATAAAGAATACCGTCATTTAACACGATCCACTGTTGGCTATTATACTGGATGCGTTAGTGATTTTGAACATCTGACTGCAGACTGTAGTAACATGTTTTACTCATGTGCCCCTGAGCAAGACATCTAGTTCCCACAGTATACAATTAGTTAAAATCAGTACAGGAAGTAAACACAAGATTTCCTGCAGCTGTGCAAAGTAGATGTGGGCCACCTCTACTGAATTAAGCCATAAGGATTTGGCTCCAGCTGAAAAATGGTAATGCAGGCCTATAGAATTCAACATTATTATCTATTGACTTACAATGGAATCCCATTGTAATGTTAAAATTGTTGTGTTTTTATCTTACACAACTGTTGAAATAAAAATTACTTCTTGGACACCATCGTCAAAACATGAGAAGAATAAACATTTTTTTCTAAACTTGATTTGGTGGGATCTAATGAATCCTTGAACTCAGCTACCTTTTGGTCCTTAGACCTTTGTCAAAAATTGAGACGTGACCAGCAACAGTGTGCAGGATTCTTTGGTTCCCTCCAAGTCATTGATTTGAGTTTTTGCTGTGACAAGTCTGAAGTAGTGCATAATGTAGGACACCAGCCCCCATCACCGAAAGCAACTGTTGCCACGGTACATTT
Source organism: Plectropomus leopardus (assembly GCF_008729295.1). NCBI lineage: Eukaryota > Metazoa > Chordata > Actinopteri > Perciformes > Serranidae > Plectropomus > Plectropomus leopardus. Next base: position 5,933,067 of record NC_056475.1, read on the forward strand.
CTGCAAGCCATGAATATGTTATATTTGCACATATCTTACGCATCATATCAACTTTTCTACAGTGATGTAAAATATATATATGCTACTTTGCCATTTGGAGGTGAAGGGGGTGGGTGGATGTGTTTCCAGCAGATATTTAGGCACCCAATGAGGGTGACTTTTTTAAGGAAACAGTTGCTTTGGTGGGTGGCTTTTTAGGCTCAAAAGCAGTCATTTTTTACAGAGGCATCACTGATAAAAAATGATCTTTCCCTAATCACAACAAAGTTGTTTTTGTGCCTTAACCTAGCCCCAAATTAACCACAACGTTGCTGAAATGTTAAGTTTTAGCATATCTGCTCCATAATAACATGCAATGTCACAAATATTTGGTTAGCAGAAATATATAATGCCAACATCTTTTCTGGCAATTGGGATGGGGACATTGTTCAATGACACTATTTGCCATTTTGTGATGTATATTGCTATCAGAATAATCAATGTTTCTTTTATATTGCAAAATATGTCAACGAAAAACCATATTGTTCACAAAAGACAAGATGCAGTGAACATGCCAGATTCTGGCTTGGAGCTGTGGGAGGTGTATGACATGATCTGTTGAATTTAGTGGAAAATTACTCCATGCAAAGGAGGAGGTTAGCAAGTCAAGTATCTACAAGTTAGCTTTAAGTTTACCAATCTAATTATTTGAACCTGAATAGCTCAATGTTGATCACACCAATGACTCTAATCAGAGGCTCATTTCAGAGACCGCTTATTGCTTGTTGAACAGGATAAAACAGAACTTTACAAAGCAAATCGAAAGACAACCTGAATACAACACAAAACTTAAAAAGTAGAGCCCCAAGGGGAAAAGAGATCGGTGTAGCATAGCGGTTGTGAAGACAGACGTATTGAGTGTAATTCAGATATGGCCAGAAGTCAGAAACGAAATCTATCCAGAATACCATGGAGCTGTAAATACAGTGGCTGATGGCAAAGCCAAAGATCTTAGACTGATGCTTATTTTCAGCTCTTGGCTTGAATGGCAGCATGTACTTAATAACCCAGAGAAAAAAAAAATCAGGAGACATAAAAACATAAACAACGAAAAGAGAGACAGAGGAAAATAAGAACCCAAACTCCCCCTCTCCACAAACTGAGCAAAAACCAAACCAAATCTCCAATGACTGTCTGTGAAATTCAAATTCTCCCCCCAGCTGAGCTCACCAGGGAGGGATAGAGGGATGGATGATGGAGCGGAGGATGGCTGAATGATTGGACGATATGGTGAATAAAAGGAAACATGGCCGAGATGATGTGGATGATGACGATGTGAGAGATGCGACGCAGAGTCTCTGTCAGCCTCAGGGACAGAGGAAGCAAAAGACTTGATCGATGCTTACAAATGATCTTTATAAGAAAAGTGAAAGACGGAGAGTTGGACAGAAAGATGGGGAGTGAAGGAGGAGGGAGGAAGATGAGTAGGTGGAAGATGTGACTGAGGATGACAGGAAGTGAGAGAAATCGGGTAGGCAGAGTGATAAAGAGTGAGAGCAAAGTCCTAATAATCATCTCTTCAATTTATCTCCCTTTCACAACAAATCTCTCTCCTCTTTCTCCCTTCTCCATCTCCATCTCTCTTCTTCCACCAGGCTTCCAGCTTCAGAGGCGAAGCTCCATCTGATCAATAATGGATGCTGCTGTCTCCTACACTGCTGGAGAAGGGCCGGTACATTAGGTAATGCAGGGGCTACATTTAACTGGATGGGCTTGTTAATGCATCCCGCTGGGGAAACACCATCCCAACGCCACCCCACCCTCTGTGCCTCCCCCCTCTTGCAACACACATACACATGCACACGCTAACTCACCCATCCACCAACCACCGCCTGCTCCCTCACCCGCCACCACGCAATGCAACTTTTTCCACAGAGCAAGGAACAGGAGGAGGAGTTGTGGTGTAGCAACAATCGTGGATGGCATGCGGAGGGTTGCATGTGTATTTCAGAGGGTGGTGGGAAGGATTGGGTGGCACTCTGGTCCCAACCCATTCTCCAGAAGAAAATGTTGTCATTGTAATGTTTCTGCACACAACCAATATGTTACATTTGCATGTTTCATATGTATCACATTAATGTTTCTAAAGTGGTGTGTAATAGCTGACTCTGTTAACAGGAGGTGGAGGGGATGGTGGATGGTATCACACCTAGGCAAGACGCCCACCAAGCTACAGACAACACCGGTCTTTTCAAGTGAGTCATTGCTGTGTTTCCAGCGGCTTTTAAGGCCCAAACAATGGACATTTTTATGGATCTGTCACTGTTTTTCCTGTTGCTTTTAGCATGGATGTAATTTAAGGACCCAGTGCAGTTATTCCTGAGATTTTTAGCCCATTGTGGTTGTTTTTTTAGCAATCTGTAGCTGTAATTCCAGTTTGCAGCTTTTAAATCCCCAAACGTGTTTTTTTAGACCTGTCACTGTGTTTCCTGCAACATTTAAGCCCCCAAATGTGATTTAGCAACCCATAGTTTGTTTTTGTTTTTTTTCAGTGGCCTTTTAGCCCCCAAATCTGGTTTTCTAGCCAGTGGAATAGAGCCATGAAAAGTGGATTTTTTTTTTTACACAGAGTCTTCCCTGCATTTCCAGCCTTAATTGTGCCCTGAAACCCGAGTATTTCAAGCCAAATACATGATCTTTTGCTAATTATAACAACTGTCTTTTGTGTCTACTATGTTGTTTGTGTCCATTACATAATATCGAGCAAATGTAACGTAGCTGTAGTAGAAATGTGCAAATACAAACATTTTTTTCTGGTGGTTGGGTTGCAGCTCTTCTCTTAACATTACCGTTCACTCAGCAAAAAAACTATTTTTGCAAAGAAGTGCCCATGTCATCCCAAATGTATCTGTTCAGTCAAAAAATTGAAATTAAATAAATAAACAAACAATTCTAATGTTTTGTGCACTTTTTGGCTTTATGCGTTTTCAAAACTAGCTAAAAAGAATATTTCAACACTTTATTACAATTGCTGTAATTAATGGGTCATATTAGGTTGATAGTGCTGCAAAAATAAGTGAGTTAGCTGCATTTATCAGCAAATTAAGATGTCCTCTTATCAACACTTGATGAGTTTGTGAGACAAATTGGTCATGAGTCTATAGCCACGTTAGTGACTCTGTGAGTCCTTAATGTTCATTGTTAAGACAAGCAGACATAAATTAAAGTATTGGACAGATTCTGACCTGTTGGTGGTGCTGCAGGAAAACGCAAAGGATCATCATTAGGATCTACCCTCTGGGGACCACAAATGTCTCAATCTACATTATACACATTGCCTCCCAGTTCCTTCTTGCCTCAGGGTGCTCTCTAACCCGAGTCCTTCTGCCATATAAGGATTCCCTCACTGCTGTCTCACACATCACTGAACTATAATGTTTCCTTGTTTTGATTTCTTTAGTCTGTGCCTTCATTGCTCATAGTGCTGTGCTGCAGCAGAAACTCCAGAGGATTTATATTAATGCATAAAAGAGACATTCCCTGAAAACATATGTAGATGTGATGCAATATGCATGCAGTTGTTAGGATGCATCATGTCTGTGAGTGCTGTGCAGCAAATATTATGTTAGCGTATGTGAATCAGTCATGATGGGATCTATAGTTTTGCATTTCAGATTCAGACTGAAGCAGGGAAGCAGAGAATTTAATTGGACAAACCTTCTTATCCAAAGCACCAGACTGTCCAGGGATAGATTTTATTAGGAGTGGTCTGAGTAAGAAATAAAACTAAGTCAGTGTTGAGACTACGCTACACGATGAACTGCATATAACTGCATATAAACACACATGTGACTATTGAATATGAGTCCAATATAAAGCTGGTGTCTGTATTCAGTTCTAGAGAACATCAAATTCAAACATGGATAAGAAACAAATTTAGTCAAGTCAGAATCTGTCTAACCTCGCAAACTAGAGGTACCGACTCTAAAATCTGCGCTCAGAAATGAGGTAACTTCGATGTCAGCGGACAGTTTTGTGATTGATGATAAAATTTGAGTATTTTTACATAAAAATGTCTCCATGTGCAGATTTATGCCTGAGGTCTCAGGGCTGCTCCACATCTTCTTGTCACTTTTCTCTATTTGAGAGGCCCTCGCTGGCCCCTCTCAGCCCCTCATGGCCCCAGATGAAAACCATGATTGGTCCTCTGTGGGAATTTTAAAGGGCCCTCAATTAGGCATCCATGGAAGTGCCTGTTCATCCCCATTCTGCATGCGGTCCTCGGCTGGGGTCCTGAACCCGAGCTCCGCTCAGCTCTCTTTAACGCAGTGGCTGGACTTGCCTTGCTGGGGCGACGTGCATCATATGCAAAAGAGAAGCAGAGGAGGAGAGAGGCAATGAGAAAGAAAGAGAAAGAAAGGAGAAGAGTGTGGAGCAAACGGACTGTATGAATACATCTGCATGTGTGTGAGAGAGACGGAGAAAACCTGGTGAGCATTAAAAGGAAGCTGTTGGGCTGTTTGCAAGCCAAACTATCAGTTAAAAAAAATCTACTAAAAAAACAAATACATTTCTTGTGCAAACTTTGGATACTCTGGTGTGTTTCCATTTGCGTTTTGCAAACCAGAGATACACAATTCCTTCAGTACATTGAACAGATACTTCACCCAAAAGATGGTCATTTGTATCCATTACCTCTGTTACTTTGAATTCCCGAAGAAAACTTTGCTTGACACTGTTAATAGAAGTGTTTTAAATAGTATGGTTTAAACAAAAATGCATGTGTTTAGAAAGTGCATATGACTAGATAAATCAGACTAAAATTATATTACATGAGATGTGTGAGAGTTTGTAAATTTGATTTCAACTCATCTTTTTCTTTTTTGTTTTTGGATTTTGCATTCAATGTGGAAGCATGTGAGAAATGTTTTCTTTAATTATTGCAGATTACATATTCATACTTAAGAAGCTGCTTTACTTTGACATAAAACACAAAACAAAACATTTTGGTCCAGATTGTATAAAACAATGCAGGTAGCAGCCATATTTGACTATGGCATCTGCGCTTTAACTTTGGTGCTTCATTGGTGTAACCTGTCATCAGTCATCCAGTGACAAAATGTGTTTTAGGGAAGACAGCGGCCAGCTATTTGAAATTCTGTCCTTACAATACCAATAAAACCCATTTGCTTGAGCAAATATGTTTACTCCAAAGTTGCTCTGTAGTATTTTTTTTTTTAATCAATGTATCGAAAAATGCAAACTGTGTACTACCAATGCAAAATGTTAACACAGCCATGAACAATATCTGCAATTATTCACTTTTTTCTCACAATATTAATTTGTGGTAACTAAATCATGATCAACATTTTTATGGTTTAGACATCTAAAAATGCTGGACAAGAACTTGCCCTTGCACAAATCAAATCCTGAAAAAGCTCATTGATTTGATAATATGTTTAACATAAACCACCATATTTCCTTTAACATAACACCAAGTGTTGTCAACATAACATGTGGGTTGCAGGACAACAACCTTAGTCTCAAGCGTCAAAGTCCTGTGTTTTGTACACCCAAAGAACCAGACTTTTCCTGTACTAAAAAGAAAATATATGAGAATATCCCAGAATGCTAACTGCTGTTGCTCACTGTTGTTGCCGTACATCAGTGTTCACCCAGCTAATACAAACACACATACAGTATGAAATATGTTTGTTTTGTTTTTTTCAAAGAAAATTCTTGAAAAATGTTAAATGATGTTTGGATGTGTAAAGAGACAGCTCAGAAATGAGTAAGGAGGGTAACGAGTGATATTCAAGATTGGAGCAGGCGAGATGAAGGAGAGACACACAACAGAGGAGGAAGAGGAGGGAGGATTTAATGTGGCCTTCTCCCTTCAGTTGGGGCTTAATGACTTCTGATGGGTGAAGGAAACATGAGGAGGAGGTGAGGAGGGGCGGCAGGTGTGACTGTCATAACCAATATCAGACACACACACACACACACACACACACACACACAATGTCCCTCTTGCCTCTTTTTCATCATGGCCAACCAGGATGGAAAGAGGAGGCCTCCATCTCCTCTCCCACCACCCCTTATGTTTTTCCTGTTGCTTTTTCACTCTCAAACACTTCTTTCCCTCTCACCTCTCCAGTCTCACCTAATCTTTCATTCCTAACCTCCCTCTTCTCCTCCGCTTACTCCCTTCCATCGTCTACTTTCCACTCTCCTCCTTCTGCATCGTCTGCAACCTCTCTCCATCATCCATCAGACCCACTTACCCTCTCCTCTCTTTCTTTCATCCTTTCCTCCTCTCTCCTTCCTTTTTCCATTCTCCCCTGTCTCCCTCCCCATCCCTCCCTCTCCCTGTTGCTCTTTCACCCTCTCCACACTTGTCGTCCCGATTATGCAGATAAGTGTTTGTGGCGGGGCCCTAAAAAGCAGATTAGGGCCAGGGAGCCTCTTGATTGTGACATGGCTATTCCACAGAGGCCAGCAGAAGGGCAGCATTAGCTTGTGCGTTTGTGTGTGTGTGTGTGTGGTGTGTGTGTGTGTGTGTGCCTGTGATTCAATGCAGTCGGCCATCTCCATCCCTTGTGTATTCCCTCATTCCTAACATGGTGCTGGTGGTGTCTACATGGACGAGTGTGTGTTGCATGCATGTGTTTGTGAAGTCATAGTGTGTGTGTGTGTGTGTGTGTGTGTGTGTGTGTGTGTGTGTGCATGAGTGTGTGTTTGTTACCAACATGCATGTGTGTTTATCTATGCATGTGAAAGGAAAAGAGATGGAGAGTGCAAGATGGCAAGCCACTTAGGGAAGGCCCATATGTGTGTGTGTGTGTGTGTGTGTGTGTGTGTGTGTGTGTGTGTGTGTTCAGTGTCCCAGGACAGGTCTTAATGGGGAGATGTGGCAGTTGGACACTGGACAGGATGAAAGTGGCACTACTGCCTGTTATGGGACGCACCTACCCACACACACACACACACACACTTGCACAGACACATAATGTATATTCCATATGGTACAGTTCACTGCCCACCACCTTAAATGGAATACATTTAAGCCATGCTTAATTTCCAGCTGAAAGGTTTTATTATGCAGAATGATTTCTGTGGATCAGGGATTTACAGAGAAAATACTGTCGCACTTCTGTTCTGTTTTTGCAACGTGGATATTTTTTTATTATTCTCAATTTAAATATTTACTCCCTAACTCAGTTGGTGGGATCTAGGAACATGGCAACATCACTTCAAGAGTCAAGCAGGGTGGTAAATGAAGCAGTTTAATCAGACAGGTTGTAACCAAATACTGAATTTAGCCAAATTATTTAAACCACTTTATTTAGAGGTGAAAATTCATTTATATCACCCACACACAAAAAAAGTGTATTGATGACAATCATAGGTTTGGTAGGTCAAATTTCAACCAGATGGTCTAATGCAGCATTCACATGGAATCAGGCAGACGGTCACAGCAGATAAGCAATACCCTCCGAACGGCACTCAAAAAACAAACAAGTCATTTGATGAAATGGCAGGATTGAAATCTGCATGACAATATGTTAAAATGGTAACGTGTACTGTTTACAAAGTGTGAAATAAAATGTATTATATAAAACTATTTTAGGCTGTTATTTTATAAAATGTTTCTAGTAATATCCAGCAATTGTTCAGATCACTGGTGCTTTCTCCTCGTGTAAAGGAGCTATACAACATCTGGTTGTAAATTCTGTTGGAAAGGACGACAAAGGTCTGCCCGTTGCCATTGCTGGTATTCTCTGCCTTAATTTCTCACTTAATATTACCGCCCTGCTCATGTTCACAAAAATAATATCTAGTTTGCCATGAATGTAAATGCAGCATTACATATGTTTACAAAGACAGATGGAAAGCTTTTCCTTAGATTTTTATTATATCACATGAGATTAAACTGTTGGTTACCCTTGTGTTCTGTTGTAGAGATAGCACAGCATCCCCCTGGTCTCAGCAATAAACTTAGTGATTAAAATTACTCATGTAAATAATTCTGATAATAATACCAAAGATTTAAATGATGATTTCAAAAGGACTTTGAAACGAATACTTCAACATTTTGAGAAATGTGCTTATACAATGTCTTGACAAGTGTTAGATTATATGATTGATATCATTCTTCCGTCTCTCGATTTCATGCTTCGAGCTAATAGCTATCCAAATGGGAAAAATATATATATATAAGCACCTCTAAATCTCACTAATCAACTCATTCTGCCTTGTGTCCACAAAGAGAAATGTATGAATGTCAGTTTATGGTTTTACAGGGGGTTGTGGGCTGCACTATTTCTTGATCAGGCACAGTTTCCTCCTGGAGTCTCCACTGGTTGCCAGGCAAGACCTCAGGGAGGTCTCAAGTGTGCCACTGAAAACCACTCTGTTCTGCTGACAGTGTGTAGATATTTACATCTTTTTCACTCTGCCTTTCCATGTGTCCATGTCTTTGTCTATAGGCCTACACTGCTCTGTCTGGATGTCTGTTTGTTTTCATGCCTCTCTCCCTCTCTCTAACTCTCCCCCTGATATTTTTCAGCCTCTCTCAGCCAGCTGCAGTGCTGCCCTACTTTCAGACGTCTGCCGTCTTTGCATTTGACAGCATGTTTAAAGAAAATGAATATTTCAGCTGGCAAAGAAACGAAGGCTTCCATCTGATGTGTTTATCTCTGCTCATCAGATGGGTGAGAGTGGTGGTATGAACATACTGTACGAACGCTGACGCACCTTGGTTCCGAATTTCTAAGACCGCTTTTTAATATATTTAACCAAATCACTGCAGCAGAGAAAAGAAAAAGCCAGATTTGCAAGTGATAAGATTAGAGGGGAAGTCACAGGCAATGATACCGCTGAACAAAGCTTTAATTTTTCAAAAAGACTCTGCCCATTAAATTTGCAAGTGCCCGTCTCATTTTGCAGACAATGTTTAAATATTGTAGCTGTTTTAATTTAGAAGCCCTGACCGGTTTTTCTGCCATCCGCGATCTTGTTCTTGAAGAAAGACAAGTGGAGGAGAGAGGCAGTTTAGTCTGTATTTCCTCAGTGGATAAAACTGTTTCCCATCTTGTCTCATCCGCCTGATAGCTGCAGATTCTCTGGACAAGACGGAGATGAGTAGCATAACGTATGCGTTCTGTAACTGCTTCCAAAGCTGCAGCGTCCATCTGATCTCACATTTAAATTATGAAGAAATAAAAGCCTTCATTACATGTACAACATCAGCCTGTGTCTGTCCATGTGTCTCTGTGCTGTTCACTCAATAAGCCTATAAAAGATGTAAAGAGTTTTTTGTATATTTCATATCCTAGAGTGACAAAGTGTGAAAAAGCCCAACTAACAGACCATGAACTTGAAGAGACTTATATAGGCTGTGAGACAAACAACAATCAGGAAACAGGTGGTAAAAGACAGAAGGTGTTTTCAATTAACTCATCAGCCATGGGTGAGCTTCAAAGGCCTACATAGCTATCTAGATAAATACCTAGACAATACATGAAAAAAAACATAGAAACAACAGTTAAATTGACTTGTAAAGCTCACATAAATGTGATTAATAATAAAAGCACTGTGAGCACACAAGTACTATAATCACAACATGCTGAGACACAAACTAGACACCATTTGGCTGCAATGTTCATATAAAAAATAATTTACATACTAATCTACATGGTTGAGTAATGTGTTGGATGCATCATCAGATTATGAGACAATGCTCCTGAGCACAGACATGCAAAAGGCCCCAACACTCTTCCCACACAACAGCAAGACAGAGTTTTTAGTTGTTTAGTTTCCTTTTTTCTCTCTCTCTCTTTGTGGTTGTTATGCATCTCTTAGTGTGCCACTTTTTACTCATTTTGTGTCTCTTCATAGTTGCTTTGAGTCCCTTTGTAGTTATTTTGTGTCTCTTAGTGGTTGTATTGCCCCTTTTCGTAGTTGTTGTGGGTCTCTTTGCGTCCCTATGCAGCTGTTTCACATCTCTTTTGTAGCTGTTTGTGTGTCTCTGTAGTTTTTGTATGTCTTTTGTGGTTATTTTGAGTCTCCTCCTTGTTAGTTTGTCATTTTGCAGGTGGAGGCCAAAAGGGGTCCTGACACTTTGGGTCCCTGGGCCTGTGCCCATTGGGCTCGCTCAGTAAAAGGTTGAAAGGTGAACTTCAGGTATTTAGTGTTGTACTTCCATAAACCTTAGGGATTTACAAAAGACAGAAAATGTGTCACAAAGAGTTCGAAATTGAGCCTGCTGCCCTGTGACCCGTCTTGGATGGATTTCTCAATATTTAGGTGTTTATTTAACTCATTCAATCAACTCATTTTATTTTCAACTTGTCGGTAGCACCTCTATTCACTGAAAACTAAATAACAGCTTACACAACTCTGATGCCTTTTTTCATTTCTGGTTTCCACAGACTTTGTTTTATCAGCGCTCACTGTTTATTTACAATGAAAGTTAACCTGTTAACCCTCAGAACACACTCACCTACACACAAGAGCAAATGCAAACACACACAGGCAGGCACATATTAAGATCGCGCATGCAGCGTTCACAAACAGACATTCTACTGTGCCCACAAACATACAACAGATTAGTCTTAACACATTCACTTATAACTACACACACAACACAGACGCACACCTCATACACACTCAGCTTCAAAGTGCTACAATGTTTGGTTTCCTACAATGAACTGATAAAGCATTCAACACACAATACAACACTGTCTTTCTTCTCCTCAGACCTCACACTACACACCTGAGCAGCCTCCCTAAACAATGTGTGTGTGTCTGTGTGTGTGTGTGTGTGTGTGTGTGTGTGTTTTGCTTTGAATCCTGAACCTTCTCCCACCACTCCACACTGCTGGTTTGCCCTTAGATTAAAGATTCATCCTGACTGCGCAGTCAGAAGGCTCAAAGAAACAAGCAACTGACTTTATTTGTATCTGAATTAGCAGCAGTCAAAAGGTCATGGGTCAAATAGTTTTATCTGACTGGAAAAGGAGCTGGGATTCTCTTCAAATGGACATGGACCTGTTTAACCAAAGTAAAACACAAACTGTAACCTGGACAGACTTAGCAGATCAACTGGACTCGAAGGAAATGTAATCAGATTTGGTTCAGATCTAATTAACAATGGGTTATTGACCTTCGTTCACTCTGGTTACCTCCTCCGACTGCTGTTGGTTGCTGTAACTTCTCCTCTTCTAAGTAAAAGGCAGATGATAACATTATCTCAGAGTCTGAGTCCAGCTCACCATGGGTCTGTGTCTGCAGCTTCCTGCACAGGCAGTCCATTCTAACTCTGAACTCGTTAAATACGCTTTTGAAAATATGAGTGTGACGCCAAAAGCCACCCTCCACTTCCAACCCGAATGCAGCTGTACCGCGTCAGATGAGAACACGGGCAGAACCGTTGGCGTTCTTGTCATATGCTGGACGGTTGGATAGCACCAGGTGCGTCCACATGCGACGCACATGGGCGACATCACTTGAGAACGTGGCTGGACGTAAGTGGTCACTTGCACATGAAACACTGACAAACAGCCTTTAGAGTCTAGAGTTTCCTTCCATGTGGATGTGTGTGGTTTTTTTTTCACACTTTATCATGTGCTTCTTTTGTCTAAACCTAACAGTCTGTGACTTTGTTGCCTAATCCCAACCATCATGACAGTCCATGCTGTTGTGTAAACATTAGGACCATGCTGCATGCTGAATAGCCAAGGCGTTGATTTCAAAAGTGCATCGCTCTGCCATCATTATCATATTTTGAACATCATCTCAATTATCACTTGTCTTTAAGGTGATAACATATAAAAAAAAACCAATGGATTCCAACTTCCAGAGAGGTCAGATGAAGAACGGTGGTTCTTCAGGTAGGGCAGGACAGGGAAGAGTATGGCTGATATTAAAACAGTATGATAATGAATGGTAACAATAGTAAAGCAGAAAGGGCGGCCCCACAGACCGCAGCCTCGGACCGCCACAGTGACCCTAATTAAACTCTATTAACCCTCAGCCATCTCTCTCACCTCCGTCCTCTCTGCCTCTCTGTCCATTAGCAGACAGACTTTGCTGAAACAAACCTGCGGTGGCAGAGAGATGTGCTGTGAATAGCGATGTGCAGCCACGTCCAGTTACCGTCTACCTTCTTGTCCCGTTTTAATTAACCAGTGTCCAATGTCGAGGTGAGACGGAGGAGGAAGAGAATCTTAAATTCTGAGTGAAAAGGGAAAAAAGTAGATGAGGAGGGAAGAGAAGGTGAGAGAGGAAGCCAGGAGAAGAGAGAGAGAGGGGGCGAGCAGGGTCGTCCTCCCTGCTAATTTGCTGACATGGGGGCATCGGGGAGGGCTGGCCTCCTAATAAGATTGTTTCTTGAAGGAGCAGAGCAGGCTGTGAAGGGAACAAAAGTAACTGTGCCCTGCGAATCCTGTAGTCAATTAGTCCGTATCAATAATTAAAAAGCATTGTCTGCACAGGGGCAGGGGCGGTGGATTGAGTTTCCCTCCACCAGGCTAGATTGTTATGACAAGCAGTGCCTACATAATGATATTAGCTATTAATAATTCACTGCTGGACCCGCGTTGCTGCAGGTGACAGGAGGCCCGCGCTGCGCTCAGGCAGCCATCAGTAAGCCAGCTCACCAATTATCAGAGGTCAGGAATCAGAAATGGAAATTGAATTGTTCTGGGTGGCTGTGTGTGTGTGTTTGAGGTGTGTATTGAGTGTGAAGAGGTGAATGTGACAGTGTGGAGGAGGTATGCAGGTATAGCAGAGATACTCAGTGTTTGAGAGGTGAAAAAGTACTCCATCACGTTCTTATACCAAGTGGTTACATATTACCGCTTTGCAGTGGACTTCTGTGTCTACATATTATGCTTTAGGTATTCTTCTGCATCTGCTATTGCTGTTCTGGGATGCCATTGCCATAATGTCAACAGAAGCACATGCTGGCATGGATGGTCAGGAATAGGCAAAAAGGGGCACATGGATAAGGTTTGGAAAAGAAACCCATTACATTCCAGCCGAACACATTAAATACATGTGTCACCTTCTGCGTCAAACTGGAAAGTGGCTGGACGGTGTCAGATGAGAATGTGCTCAGACAGAACTGATGGCGTTGTTATTATATGCCAGCGGATAGCCTGATGACACCGGCGCATCCACAGAGAACACCCATGGGCGGCGTCACTTGAGAATGTGGCCAAACAGAATGTCATTCCACCATGTGCATTGTGACGTTAAAGGACAGCATCAAGTAATAACGCTGCAGGTAACAAAAGAGTAGTAAAAAACCTTTATGTGTGTGTGTGTGTGTGTGTGTGTGTGCGTGTGTGTGTGTGTTGCCTCTCAGAATGTGAGTTCAGATGATTGACAGGGAGGCTGAAGCCTCATTGGCTTCTCAACAACTACAACATCTGTGCTGGTGAAGGGGTCACAACAAAGACGAAAGATGCTGAGTGGTACTGAGTGTGTGTGTGTCTGTGTGTCTGTGTGTTTGAGGGGGTTGGGCATTTGGTGCAAAAGAGAGGACAGATGTGGTGTCCATGTGTGCCAAACCAGCACACACACACACCACATGCCTGTCTTCATTTCATGTCCCAGCAGGCCTCGCTGCGGGCCGACAGAGTGGACACCGCCTGCTGATCAGGTCTGTCTGGTGGGCCCTGTGGGAGAGCTGCACATCCAGGCCCCCTGTCACAGCAATGGACGCTGGGATGACAGGGTCCCCAAGGTTCCTCTGATGAAGCTCCACATCTGGGCCCAGTGAAGGGTGTTTTTTCCTTGCTGCCTGTCATCTTTTTCATTTTCAAGCTTAACTGTTAGACAAGCATTAATCTGCAAGTAAATAAATACAAATATAAATAGAAAGAGGGCTTTTTCCCTTCTTTTTCTAAAATCAAGATGCTGACACAGAGATTCATACTCAGTGACAGAAAAAGACTGCAAAAAAGGAAGCAGAGGAGAGAATAAAAGAAAAGATGAGGGAACTGCAAAAGGGCAAGGCTTCTGAGTGAGAAGTGTAAACCTTAAAAGAGGAGTCAGTCAGGCAGTGTTTCGCTCTGACTGTTGTTGATTCTGAGCCAGAGAAGGACGGCAGAGCTCAGAGGAAATCACTTTAAAGTGAGACGAGGATCCATCACTGACAGCAACAAGAACTCACTGCTGTCGCATGGAAACCTCTTAACTTCAGTTCCTAACTCAGTCATGGTTGGATTTGCAGATTTTTACACAATACAAAAAGTACACTGTATCTAATAGATGACTGCTTTTAAAATAAATAAGTTTGTTTCTGTGACAACTCTAGTTAAAAGAGTCAGCTGTAGGTAAGAAGAGATTTTCATCCATTGCTTTGAGTACAGAAAAAGTGTACTAAATTTGTACTAATATTTTATTGCAGCTAAATAGCAACAGATTCTTCCTTGAATGGTTTTTAGAAACAATGCATTTGTGTGAGCATGTGTGCAGCCAGCTTCAAAATTCTGCTCACATTCATATGGGGTAACAGTGTTGGGATGCATGTTTATATAAAGCACCTGCTTACACTTATGTACACTGGCTTATGTAATAAAATGACCCCAACCAGTTAAAAGTAAATGAAAATATGTATTTATCTGCATCTTCTCTTACAGTAGCCCTCCTGTTGATCATGTTTGAATATTTTAAACTGGTATATATAAAATCCAAAGCCAAGTTTTTTTTTTTTCAACATATCCATGTACAAAGCCAACATGTTTGTTTGGTCATTGGGATGCAGTTCTTCTAACCAATATTTTGGAGGGGGTTGAAGCTGACAGAACACTATTTGGTTTAAGACTCAAGTGGTTTGGCTCCTAAACTTCTTATCTCCATTCCACATCCCATACTTCTAGCTACAACATGTGATGTTATACGACTGAAATCTGGACAACAAACATGACGCTGCAGTTTGAGTTGATCGCTGATAAATATCTGAAAGAAGACGACTGAACATGTCTGCTGCCTATCTCAGTTCATTCATCTCCTTAACTTTTCCAACAATCTTGGAATTAGAACAGGTAGAGATGAAACATAAACATCAGAAGACAGACTGAATCACCACTTCAGCTTCAACCCATCAGAAGAAGACAACACTACAGCGAGGCCATCGTTCTCATGAGACGTTTTTCTGGTGATGACAGTTTGGCTGCAGCTGCCAACATCAAATAGTCGATGCTTTCTTATTCACTTCAAAGTTTCCTCTGAGGCACTGGCTAATCGGGAATGACCTCGGCGTCTCCCGAAAGCAGTCCAACACAACTTAGCATAACAGTTAATAATACATAGACCCATCAGAGGGGAAATTGTATTCTTTTTGCCAGCCGGAGGAATGAATAACTCCAACTGAAGTGTGACTCAGATCATCTGATTGACATTTAACCCTGTCATCTTGAAGAGCTGAGTGTTAATCAATAAATTAGTGACACGGCATCAGATCTGCGTGTTTTAATTGCCGAGCTGTGCATTATTCATCCATCTGAAGGAGACGAGCAGTGAACGGACTCCAGGCGTTGATTACTGAGCTAACGGCTGATCACAGTGAATGGAAGATCGGTCTTTCTGATGCGCCGCAGCCAGACGAGAGCGGCTCCACACACATGGTCAGCATACAGGAAAGAAAATAACATGATGTGATCTGTAAGCTGTTTTGGCAGGGTACAATGGACCAACTGCATGTTTTTTAGTTTTTAGTCTGGATTTGTGAATGCAACTGGATTCAAAGAGTGGATGATTTGCGCCTCAACTTTCTCAAAAGTCTCAGAAGAGAATCTGAATCAGAGCAGATTGTATAAAGCATCTTAAGACAAACATCTTGACTTTTCCATGATTTATACCTGCATTCAACTTTGCATTTTGTACTCTTTTCTAGTATTCTATATTTTGTCTTCTCTGGCTCCTTTTTTAAAAAATGAGCTTCCTGCGCTTTTTATGTCTGATGTGAATCGGCCAATTTTACCGTTTCTTTCTTCCATCAAGCATAATGTGATGTCTCTGTCATTTTTCATATCGATCGTTCTAATTGTATTGAAGGTTTGCATAAAAATAAGCAACTGTGAGATATATATTATTTGCGAAAATTACCATATTGCTTGGACAGTCCTTTCCTAGTATACTTGAAAATCCCATGTTTTCCCATGCTGTTGTAGGATGCAAGTGTTTATTCTTGTAGCACTGGATGTGAAACCTGGATAAAGCGATAGTCTTTGACAATTATGTTTTGCAAAATTGTTACTTATGC
Organism: Plectropomus leopardus; assembly: GCF_008729295.1. Taxonomy (NCBI): domain Eukaryota; kingdom Metazoa; phylum Chordata; class Actinopteri; order Perciformes; family Serranidae; genus Plectropomus; species Plectropomus leopardus. The sequence continues at coordinate 5,949,322 of NC_056475.1, forward strand.
TGCCGCAGCCACTGAAAACAACCACCACTGCATCTCTGAGCAACTATTGTCCGTTTTGAATCATTGTTGGTTCTCCAACAATGATTCAGTAACAAGCTCTGGCAAACTCTCTAGTCAGTGTGTAGTCACTATGAAAATGCACACACAATGGTTTGTATGATATCCTAAAATACAGCACCCCACGAATGACGTTACATACTTAATGCAAAGTTCCAGATGTTAGGGTTAGGCACATTAAGTTACAGATCAGGAAAAGAAATATGGTTGGCATCTTCAGGGTTAGGCAAGTTTACTTACCATGGCTAATTTTAAGAAAAAAAAACATGGTTGGGCATCTTCAAGGTTAGCTACTGTAGTTAGATGTAGGACAAGAAACACAGTGATAAGCGTCCTTAATACTCAGAGTTCATATCATAATAAACGCCGGTCTCCTGAGGAAAGTTGTGGGAAAAGTCTGGTGTTTTGCGATCCATCTACCACCCCAACATCCAGCCTTACAGCAGTGCTTTCTTCTTTAGTCTTGTCAGAACATTGGTCACTTTAAAGCTACCATCCAAAATACATGGGCAATAATAAAATTGCTTTTTACTATTACTGTTAGTAGAAAAACGTACGAACAGTGCATGAGAACAGCCTGGACAAGTCGCTGACTGTGTTTTTTGGAGAAAGTTATGCATCCAGCAGTTTTAGAGTCCAATATTTGGAATTAGTGGACACCAGAGTGGATTTTAGATGTTCATTTATTAAATAGGCTAATTTGACTTGAAAGGATTATAATGATGCTCAGTATCAGCTGTATGTGATCCTATGTGCACACATTTGTGGTTAAGTCTTAGTAATCATCTGTTGTTGAAGTTCAGTTTTGAAAACACTACACATTTATTTTTTAAGGTGGGTAATGTTTGGTAAACTGCAATGCTGCAACACAGTACAGAATAAAAACATAGGTTCTATGTTTTAGCCGCAAGCAGAAATAAAGGTCAATGTGGAGAAGCTTTGCAAGGTAAGCTGGATATTTTAAAGCTGTTTGAAGTTGCTCATATTGTGAACACTGCTGAGAAACCTGGAAGGACTTATTCTGCCAGTGTCTGTGCAGCACAGAGAGAAATGGGGGACCATAATTTTGTCATGACTGTAACCTTTACTCAAGTTCGGCCTGTGGGGAGACGCTTCGGTCCATCTATGCAGCAATGTTTCCCAAGGTGCAGCCTGGCAAAGTGATGCAAACAGAGGCTCTGACTTGCTTAAAGAGCCTTCTGGGTACAAAGTATAAATAATGTAACTTGGAGAGAAAGACAGGGCATTTTGCACCGTTCTCTCCCCTCAGTAAACTGTACAACTACAACTCCTGCACACAGGTTTCATATATATGCCGGACCAATCCACGGAAATTCTCTGTAGGCCCCACTCCTCTCCTGCACTGTAGTGTTTGCATGAGTTTATTTATTTGTTTTTGGCCGTGATTTCCTGGCCCATTAAAAAAGAATAAGAGCTTATGACATATTCAAAGAGGGCATGTCTGGAGTATAAAGTCTAGGGAGGCTATGATTCATTAATGGAGCCATGAATAGATAACTCACTGTTGTATGATATCATACTCACTGTTGAATTCACGGTGACATTCACATATTTTCCTGTTCAAAGACTCAGGATAACATTACAAACAGTATATGAAAATATTATATGGTATTTTTTTTAACTATTTATAAGCCCAAAGTGGAGCCATTACAGTTATGTGGTTTTTCGTATGTTAAGATTCTGTTTCATGTCAAGGTTTTACTTTAAATAATTAAGATGCTGATTACAAGGATTTTATGGGTGAATGGTAAACAAACTCTATCATTCTTTTATGAATATTGCATTATCAATTCATTCATTATCATATATTTTAGCCATTTATAGGCTGATTGTAATACCAGGTTAATTATAAGGCACATAAATACAGGCTCAAATAAACTTAGATGTTTTATGTCCCTGCATCATATTTGATATTTTATTTATATTACATATTTTTATTTATTGAGATAAACACTAAGTACCATTACTTAATCACATCATTAGTTTAGTGTGCACAGATAATGTAGACTGACACTGCTGCTTTTTATATATTTAGTGTGTATTTTCATAGGGACAGGTATGTAGCATAAAACAACCTCACACACAACAACATGTCAAGACCACACTAACCAAGACCAAGACCAAGACTTGAAAGAGACCAGAATGTGCTGAGTTTAAGACAAGACCATGGCTTTAAGGGGCTGAGACCAAGTCAAGACCAAGACCAAAGCAGGGTGAGACAGAGTCAAGACCAAGACAAGATATCTAGATAGATAGATAGACAGACAGATACACAGTTTCCTCTGATTTCTATGAAGGGTGGCAGATGTTATTGAAGATAAAAGACATAAATGACTTATGTGATAGGCTGGATTTGAAGAGGGAAGTTTTACATCCCATCACATTATTTCTTTTATCAAATAAATACGTTGTAACCTTGACTGGTCCTGATTAAAAATCTGGAGTCCACTATGTCCGAGACTAAGACAAGACTGATTTAAAAGGCATTTGATTCTGAGACAAGACAGAGACCCTCTAAAAGTTGCACAAGGACAAATTTCAGGTACTGCAACACTAGAGGGGTGAACAGCATTCCACCACTGATCCAAATAAAGCACAGAGAAACCTTTAAAACAATCAGATCCATGGAATTCACTAATATAAGACAATGAACTAGGCAATGAAATCCCAAGCTGAGAGGCAGCCAGCAGCTTCCACACCAGAGCCCTCTCTCCAGGTGCACCACGGTAGGCAATGCAGCACACCTGGGCAGAGCAACAGGAGAGGGAAAAAGGACATCACATACAGCACCAAACAGTTATTTGCAATGCCAATCCTCAGATGGGCCTATATCATACAAAAACTCAGTGACAAATACACAAGAGACAGGACAAAACACAATCTTTAAATTAATATGTACATTAGAACACAAAACTCCAAACTCAACAAGAAAATACAAGCAGAAAAGTACAAGCCACTGACAAAAATACAAAAAAGCACCATAACACAAAAAGCACCACATCATTCATTCATGATTTTATGACTTATTGCTATTAAATCTATACCTACACTTTTCATATATTATTATTTCTTTCTTTTAGTCACTCTGTTTATCTCTGCTTATTTCTGTTGTGCTGCTGCTGGTTTATCTTATCCTATTTTATAAGATATTAGAGGTTACTGTTGTGGGTGGGCATGTAACACATATGGTATGACTTTAATGTTTTATATTTTCTTTTTTTTCTCGACAAAATAGACACAATTACAAAAATAACGAATTGTATACAATGGAGGGAGACACAGAAAACCAAGTGGGCTAATTTAAAGCCTCCACCGAAACAATATTAAAGTTTCAAAATGATATAAAGAATACAAAAAAATGAACATACAGACAATAATATGACAACATAAACGTTATAGCAAACGAATAACAAATATATAAAATATATGTAATGAACAACAGTAACAATATTAAAGCCATGAAAAGCAGACAAATATGAGAGTGGCGTGGGTAGGAAAGTGTATGCATGTTTATGTATGTATATGTGCGTGCGTGTGAGTGTGCATGCGTGCGTGCTTGAGTGTATGTGTGAGTGTGTGTGTGTGCAGGATATTCATATGCTGTGTTGACTCCTGAGAAATAGCAATGATTGGCTATGTCACTTTTATGAAGTATCAAAATTTAACTCTTGTCAAGATATAGAATACAAATATAAGTGGCATTTGCTCATTATTATAAGCTCAGGTCAACAATGAGACACAAATGTTGAACCATTGTGTGTCTGTTTTTCAATAAGTTTGAAATTAACCAAGCGTATTCTTTCATCCTCTGGCTGAAAATAACAGCAGCTACTGCACACACTGTTCTCTTCTTGGAAGTTGCATAAGCTTTGTTATGAAATCAGCAGAGGGAGCTGACTTCAAGCTCATCTCAGCAGCACAAAGAACTCCCTTCACCCGGGATGCTCAAAGAGCAGAAACAAGCACAAAGATGTCAGTCGACACACGCAGCGATTCATCTTCAGCTAATAACACACATAAAACTATTCCGGCTGTTGTTGTTGTTTTGCTTTGGTGTGAATCGCTCTGTGCTGCTCGCCTCTGTTGTGCTTTAATAAGTTCAATTCTGCTCAGTGGCTTTGCTCTTTCCTATTCTCTTCCATTCTGCTCTGTTCTGTTTCTGCCTCCATGCAGTCAACAGCTGGACTTTTCTCTGCGGATCCCGACCAGCCCGACTCTGCAGCACCACAGCCTCGCCTAATTGCTGTGGACTCTCTGCTCACCAGCCTGCTTCTGTCTGTTGAAAAAAAGACTATGTTTGTAGCTGGCTGTTCAGCTTTTATCTATATTTTAAGCCACACACAAGGTGTAGAGTCGGCCTGGAGCTTGTTACAGCGGCCCGCGGCTGCATAATTCATGAGAGGGAGCCGCTTGCTGCAGCGGCTAAATAAAAGATCTGCCAGCAGTGGATGGCAGGACAGAGGAGCACACTGTACCTGCCCTGCCACCTGTGTGTAAATGCAGGTGTGTGTCTGTTTGGGGTGGGTCTGTGTTTTTCTCTGTGTGCATCGCAACCCCTGAGTTAAGATCAATACAGGTGTGTATGACTTACACAAAAGTACACACACTTCATGCACACCACATTCCTCAGTGTGCTGCAGCTGAGTGATGTTGGCTGATCTGTCCATTAAAGCTCCTGCTGTGTCTTTACACAGAGGAGACGTCCCCACTCCTGTCCAGGATGAGATGTCATCATGTGATGCATCAACCCCTATACCTCCTCTACTCACATCTCCTTTGCTTCAGATAAGTACATCTTTATTCAAATAAACAGAAGAAAGTTGTACAAAACAAAAGTGAAGTTGAGTGTCTCTTTGTTTCCAGCAGCAGCACTACCTTTATGTAGGGGAAAAGGGTGTGAAAGCAATCAGGGAAGAGGAAAATATGACATTTATAAAGATTCAGCTTCCAATACCGTAAACTGTCAGTACAATCTGTCATATGTATGTATACCCTATTTGATGAAATGTCCTTCTTTAAGTCAAAAAACAGGTTGCAGCATGTCATACATATAGTAATGGAGACAAAATCTGGAGATCACACAAAATGAAAAATGCCCGGTTTCACTTGAAACAACAGCTGCTGTCAAAGAAACAATTGTTTCACAAGAAAGACTGTTGGCATTGTAAATTTCTGCAAACTATGGATATCTTACTATCCTATCCTTTCTATGTTGAAACTTTACATTTTAACAACTCTGTGGTTGACGTATGGTTAACTTCAGGAACAAAAACCACTAGTTAAATTTAGGAAAATTTCTTGGTGTAAAATACCCAATTTTAAGGGGGGCAATCCCAATTGGAAAAGCAGTGATGTCTTCGTAAAAAACAGTCATTTGTTGTGGGACTTTCATGGCAGGATGCCTCCTGGGTGCTTCCGGTTAGAGGGTTTTTTGGGCACGTCCAATTGGTAGGATCCACAGGAGGAGCTGGAAAAGGTGCTGGGGAGAAGCACTTCTTGAATAACTTTCTCAACCAGCTGCCCCAACAACCCAACCTCAGATAAGCAAATGAAAATGTATGGATGAATGGATATCCCGACACTTTTTGTGGCATTATCCCCAGTGGAAAATCAGCAATGGGTTGCTAAAAGACATCCAGTTTTGTTGTTTGTTAAGTTGTTGAAAAGTGGTCTGCAATGGTGTGCTGCTTGGCAGGGGTCTCACTGAGGTGACACACCATCTGCCATTCCCTCCACCCCCTGGAGTCAGTTCATGTGTTATGTCACTTTAAGAAAACACTAATGTGATACATATGAATGTATGCAACATATTTTTTGTGTGCAGAACTGTGCAGTGCCAACATATCCACTTGCAACTTGACTGACTTTATCAGTCTCACACTCATCGGTAGTAAGCAACATTTAGAAACACTTTGACTGCTGTGGACCGCTGTCCATGGTGCTGATTTCAGAGCTCACTCCGGTGTTTGCAAACATTTGCCTGCAGGGGCTTGTGATACATTGCTTTGACTGATTAGCCTGATCACTTGACAAACTAATTTCTTGTTACTCCAGATCCTAGTTGCCTTCATTTTTCCACTGTATATTGGTGACAAGTTCAGATGGTTATTTCTGCCAAGCTACACACACAGTCTTGTTTGTTATCCTAGTTATACCTTTGTTTGTACTAATGATTTTAACAAAAGATGTTTCACCCCTTTCGAAACCAGTAACCCACTGTCTTTTGGACTTTAACTTCTGTAAACAAATAAGCCACATACTATTAAATTGTTTTACTTGTTAACTTAGATGATTTAGACTAGATTATTCTAAGGCATATTTATGACTTAAAATTAGTCGTAAAATAAGCTTCCACTAAATTGTATGAGACAAGTGCAAACTTGTCCATGCTTTATCTCATATTGGTGCAATTTTAATCAAAAGATGTTCACTTTGCAATGTTTGAGCAGAAGTAGTTTTATTCCAGCCGAGTGCTAACTGTTCATAGTGTTGTAGTAGATCAGGGCTGATTGTAAGAGATTAAATAGTAAAGATGTCAGGAGACGAGGCTGGCTGTGAGCGGCGAGAGGCATGAAACCGCATATGGAAGATGCCAGCTGTAAATTGGACGGTGGAGATGGTGGAATCTAGTGGCTGTACAAAATGCATGAACCCTCAGCAGAGTGGCTGTTTTTTCCTGTTCAGTCTCTCTCTTTTTTTCCTTCCAAAACAACGCTCCTCGCCACATTTCTCTTTGTGGGCCAGAACAGCACAAACAATTCTCTCATTCTCTTTGTCGCTTATTTTTTCTCTCTCCTTATGAATTCCCCAGGAGTGATGCACGTCAGGTGGCTGCAGCTGCATTTCTGAATGGGAGCTGTGGGAAGAAAAGATGGAGGGCAGGTCAGGAGGGAGGAACGTCAGGGCAGTTTGGACAAGGGATGCTGAGGAAGGGAGAGGAAGCTGGAGAGGAGAGACGGCACGTGGAGGCGCGTGGAGCAGCGGTGGCACGGGAGAAGGCCTGATGCCTCGGAAGCAGACGGGGTGAGAAGCGGAGGAGGCAGCGGTGTGCGGGTTGATCCCTCTAAAAGCCTTGGTTCTTTCAGCAAGCTAAATTATTACAAGCGTGCAAGGAACAAGGGCTCTGCTTGGGGGTTAGCCACCCAGGAGAGTGCCTAGCCTCGGGGCGATTTTCAGAAGAAAGTAACATGGGAGAAAAATAATAGGAGGTGGGAGTACAAGAAGGAAGGAGGGGATGGAGGGAAGGAGTAGTGGGTCGAGGGTTTTGGAGCTGTTGTTGAGAAAAGTTAAGGGGATTTTTACTCTCTTCTGTTTTCCCATCTCGCTGAACGCCTGCCTCCCTGCCTCCTCGGCCCTGCACTCGTTCTCTGAGGCCTTTCATGCTTTCCGCTACACTGTTCTCCACTCTGGCCTTTCTCTCTCTGCTTCTCTTTTCTTTCTATCAATCCTCCCATGCTCAGCTCTGTTGTTTTCGACAAGGCCATCTAGAGACATCAGTTAATATGGTAACAAAGCTCTTTAGGCAGACAGATCGCTCCTCGGACTGGCGAAGGGCTCCCTCCTTCCTCCAGGCATCTTTTTCATTCACCTACCCCTACTGCTCTCTCTCCCTCCCTGCCTCCGTCTCTTTATTCATGATTGATCAAGCTCCACAGGCCAGCCAAGTTTACTGGTGTTGAGATCTCTGTTTCTGTCTCTTTCTTTCTCTATCTTTTTTGTAAACTGTCACTTTGTTTCACACCTGTTGGTTTTTCCCCTCGCCTACTAAGAGGCATTACAAACAAACTAAAATGTGACAAAAAATATATTTGGATCATGTTGTAGATATACAGTATTCTGTTTACAAACGTGATTCCAACATATTCTCATCCCAAGTTGTCACATGTTGCTGCTTTGCAGCATCTACATATTACATTTTAGGTATCCTTCTGTGACTGCTCTTTATGCTCCGGGATGCCGTTACAATGATGTAACATGTTCTCTTTTTAAGTCACCACGTTACCAATGGACTGTTTTCATAAGTCAATGATATGATGTATCACATGTAAATCCCCATTTGCCCCACAAGTTATGCATTTGCGTCTCCTTTTTGCAAAACTTTTTTTGAATTTAACTGGGGTATTGAGTAGTACTTACAAAGACTTCAAAGACATTTTAAAAAACTGTCAACATTCCACACCTAGTGTAAAATATGAGCCACCAGCCATGAGCATGCACCATTTTACAAAGATGCATTAAGCACAGTAGGCTGTTCTCATGCACTGTTCGTATGTTTTCCTGTGAAAAGTAATGAACTAAAATTTGTACCTATCCTATGTAATCATGAGCCAATAATTCTTCTATAACCCATGTATTTGGGAATGCTGCAATCACATTGCATGACCAATGTGCTGATGGGGGTAAAGGAGAAAGGTAGGGGCAGTGGATCGATCACAAAACACAGGACTCTCCCCAGGAGATCTGTGTCGCAACTGTGTTAACTTCGAGTGAACTCTGAATTATGTTAAGTTAGTCGTCATAATCTTTCTTTTCCTCATCCATCCACAGAAAGTTTACTTGCCTAAACCTAACCTCCATAACTTTACATTAAGTACAGTGCGTCATTTGTGAGATGCTAATTTATTAAATATCATACGAATCATTATATGAAAGTACATTGAGCACAGACAGAAATGCCGCCGTTGTCCACCATCAACAACAGCTGCAAATTTTATAAGGAACTACTGGAAGACTGTGATGTGATAGGCCAAAATCAACAGCCTTGTCACCTCCGTGCCCCATCAAGTGCATGCACTAATGAATTCTATCAAAGGCACAAGATACTGACATTTGATCACATTTATTGACTTAATTACTTTGTTTTTGTTTGTTTTAATTAGTTTGTATCTGATATTTTGCTTGTTGTGAAATGATAATCCTGAATTAGTCTCAGTCTGGGTAATCTTATTTGGACACCTGAACATTATACTCACATGTGATTGCTGGACATCTCATTCCAAAAGCATTGACATTAACAGACCAGGACTTCACTCTTCTGGTGTCAAGCCAACACGTTTGGAACCTGCTGCAGCAGTTTTCCTCTATTCACCTACGAAAGCATTAGTAAGGTCAGCCACTGATGTTGGGTGATCAGGTCTGGCTCACAGTCTGCGTTCCAGTTCATCCGAAAGGTGCTGGATGGGAATGAGGTCGAGTGCTTCCACACCAAGCTGGAATAACCATTTCTTTACTGACCTGGCTTTGTGCATTAGTTTGCTATTATGTTAAAATGGGAAAGAGCCTTCCCTAAAGAACACTGTTGACTTTCCATAATTGGAACTAAAGGACCTTGCCCAAATCAGAAGAAAAGGCCAATATCTAAAGCATGCAAAAGGGTTGTCTATATACTTTTGGCCATATAGTTGCTCTCTATGTCTCTGGGGTTTTATGATCTCCATTTTGTACCATTTTCTCTTTAACACATTAGAAAAAAATGCTTTGTTTGAGGGATTACTTGGAACAAATATATAAAATATTCACAGAAAACAGTGGTAAGAATTCTCTGACAACATAAATGTTGCATAGCCTCACAAAGTGGAGGGGAAATAAATATGTTTCTCTTCTTTTCACTTCCTGAAGACTCATGATCTGCTGGTGTGGTTCCACGGTTGGATGTTGCTGCTGTTAGGAGAATCACAGGGATCAGTAAATGAAGAATTGGTGCAATGATGTACTGTGTGACTATGCCAGCATGGAAATGACTTAAAGAGAATCAGCTGAACTCTTTCAATGTCAATCCAATTATTTGAGGTCATTTTTATTGTTTATTTAAAGTATTTTACCATTTTCTTTCATCGGTTGGTTCAGTGGGTTAACCATTAAGGACAAGAGCAGCCTGTATAGCATCGTTAAAGTCTGCTCCAAGATCATCAGAGTCAAGCAAAGAGACTTGTGTTGCCACAACTGATTGTGAAATCAAGTGAAAAAGAAGATATTATCACCTCATTACATTTTGTCTCATGGGTTCACAGTGACGCATTCAGGCTGTGGTTATCATAGACCTCTGGGGAAAAAGCCGATTCTCATACCAAACTCAAATAATGCCGCTATATCGGTGCTTTGAGTGTACGAGTGTGATACCAAAAGCCACCTTCCACATCCACATGCAACGCACGTGGACGGCATCAGATGCTATCTATTTGACCTTATTTAACTATACCTTGTTGTCCTTCACCAGCCTCTGTCTGTTTGCTGATCTGTGCTTTTTGACGTGTAACATACTGGATGTTGTTTGTGTGAATGTGGACAGCGTAAGCTGCAAATGAATTGCCCTCCTTGGGATTAGTAAAGTTGTCTGAACCTGTATCTAATAAAAATACATTATCTGGAATGTAGTAACCACATTGCAACTCAAACAACAAAGAATATTTTGGTCTCTGCTGCATTAACTGACTATCTTCTTTTGAATCTGCCTCTTGTGAATTCCAAAATGTTATCAAAAGTATAGTAGTAAATATGTGGGATCCCCTTTTAAGAACTGGACATTATAATTCCATGAAACTAATATCACAAAACAAGCTTTTTAACTGCTTAATTATTTGTCCCTTTGTTTCTCTCTTTTTCATTCCTTTCCATCCCTCGTTCTCCCCCTCTTCATCCATATTGTTCACAAACCACACACAGTCTTAAAACCTCCTTAGCATTTAGCCATAGCCTAACCCAGGCCCTAACCCCAAACTTACCCCTGGAAGAAGTGACAACCTGCTGAAACCGCCTCGCTCCATAAAAACGTCCTCATTCCAAAGAGATAAAACTCAACCAAGGACAAGAACACACCAACTGACGCACTTACCGCTCTTACCCACACCCTCGCTCTCTCTCTTAGTGATGTGAAGCCCACGGGCCACGGCGTGCTGTGACTGATATGCGTTCTGGCATGTCAAATGGGGAGGCGGCGAGGCGCTGCCCGTGGCAACCAGGAGAAACATGCTAATAGCGAGGTGCATTAGTGCACTCACAGACGGCCCTGCTAATCAGAGAGGACATTTGCCCCTCTCTGACTCTCTGGCAGCGAGAGTGGCTCCTCCATCACTCTCACCACCCGTCGACCAGCACAAGCTACAACTCCCCCACCCACACTTACCTCAGCCGTCTACACCTTTAGGCCTCGTCCAAACACACCACACAAGCAGCTACCATAATCTATTCCACGTATATGATGTAAATACTGCAGTTTTCAATGTTTTCAGCTTCTATGTACCACTGGCTTATCAAGTTGTTATAGCTTATGTGCTAACTAATGACAGACAAATGGACTTTCGGTCCACTGGGACATTGTTCAGACTATTAGGGTTTCAGAATAATGAGCCACCAGAACCAAGTGCGTGTTTGCATATGGACAGTAGGGACATGTCCCTACCAATATTTGAGTAAAATCATTCGAATTCTCCTTCTTTATACTCCCTTTATGTAGGAAAATAGATACATCTGTTTCAAACATTGTAAACGTCTCCGCCGTCATACTTCAATACATCCTTCATAGACACTAGAGGGCCGAATCAAAAGTTCCACACAACAAAAGAGATGACAGTGGAGGAGGTCCTAACATTGCACCTTTAAACCGAGGAAGCATTGTAGACTGAGGAGATCTGTGAGGCCATTAAATACAACCTGACATGTGGATGGACAATTATATTAGCTATTTTCACTATATATAACAATACATTATTACATATTAACTTTTTTGTGTTCCACAAATATTAATTTTTTTGTCATCTTCAACAGTCGTATCTCGTTTGAACTACACTTTTTTGTCTCCACAATCTCCAGTGGTACTGCTCCATTTCATCCGATACATAAGCTTTCAGGAAACAAATACAGACAAAATTAATACAGAGAACAGACAGAAAGCTCTGTCCATCTCTGTATACATATCTAACATTGAGCATTAGTGAGCCTTACCAGCTTTCAGCTTGTTATTATTATAACTTAATTCTCATCTTCTTAGAGGAAACAGATATGAGGGCTATGTTTTGAATGTGAAAAAAAGCAAAAATCTTGTTGATTTATCAAAATCAGGTGTTTTATAATTTATTTTAATTTATTTATCATTGATGGGAGTGGGTGTCTTTGAGAAAACATTAATTGCTCAGAGCCAGGCATCATGGAAAACAAGAGTCTGCGTCTCTGAGCTAAAAGCATAGTGATCACAAATACCCTCCAAAGGTAGAAAGGTACATGAAAAGGACTGGCAATAATGCAGACTCACATTTTTGTTTAAATTAAGAAGTTAAATAGTTTAAACTAACAGTTTTTTTTTACTGTCATAATTAAGGCTAATCAAGGAGTATAATTTTAACAATTTTGAATTATATTGCCTTTTCAGAAGCTACTGCACTGTGACCAACTGTATAAAAACACCGTTGCACTGAGGAGCCTGCAGCACATGAATGTAAAGCAGAATATTTCTAAAAATGTAAATGCAAGACTGCAAGGTCAGCAAATGTTCCCTGGATAAAAAGGGTTAAGGAAGAGGAAGATCCTTGAGCTGCTAGTGGACCGCTAGCTCCTCCACTACACTGCAAAAAATGAACGTGAAGTAATTCATATCAGACTTCGGTTTTAAACTTTATAGAAAATATTAAAGGACTGATAATTTGTTCTAAGGGATCTCCTTTCTTAATGTGTCAAAACTTGGAACATCAACCCCTGAAATTAGCAAAAACTCCCTTCATGCTGAAATCATTCTTTAAAGTGGACATTTTTTGCAGTGGGACACTCCCACTTCTTTCCATTAAGTGACCATCATGAATATGCTTGCATGTATTAAGCTTATAAAAGCTATTAATATTAAATACACCAAAATATACATACCCTACATACTTAATGCAAACTCCCTGCCTGTCAGCATACAGTTGCTGTCTAATACAGAATATTAAAAATGGCCAGCACAACCATGATTGTGCTTGTTAAAAGTAGACTTAAATATTTAAATATGCATATATGACATTCATATTCCTTAAAAGAAGTCATAGCAATGGATTTGAATTGTCATGATACCACTGTACAAACCACAGTAATTTCTGAGATGTGGGAACATGACAACATAATTAAAAAGAAGTCCAACAGGGCAAGTTTACCAACTGAGTTCTTGGTTCAACTGTGACTTATGGCACTTAGCTTACTGTACAATATGGAATAGTGTTTACTATCAAGTCAATCTTATTAAACAACCTAATATCAAAAATCATAAATATGTCTTAGGGGGCTCTACAACAACATGAATTTTGGTTCATTACTTTTCATAGAAAAACATACAAACAGTGCATGAGCCTGAATGGAAACATTAATAAAACAGTAAAAGTCGTTGCAATAAATTCAGAGTTGTAGCAGAACAAACTGATCTTTTACAATCATCTGCCAAATCCTCTGAATGTAAAACATTTCAGGTTATCTTCTGTGATCATAATCAGTAAAGCCTTTGACTCTTCTCCATCTCACCCCTCAAACTCCTCATTCATGCCGGGCTGGCAGACAGCTGCACCACATGTGGAGCTGGATGAAATCTTTGTGATCACGCTAATTCAAAAGCTCCTGGATCGGGTGAAGGATATTATTTTTTACCAGAGGAACGAGTCAAACGGACTCCTTCGGCTCCGTTATACCCACACACGGGTTTGATGTTCAGAACATAAATCAAAGACTTATCATTCTATTTGATTTTATCCATCAACCATGGGGATATTATTAAGAACTATCAAAGAGCCCCAATTGAAACCTTTTTGCTCCTTGAGAAACACGTACCCTCTTCCCCACCATCCATTCAGTCCTGCTTAAGGGAATTATATCTATAAAAAAAAGAAGAATTTCATTAAAAAAGAGGGGGGAAAGAATATTATTAACATCAAGCGAGGGTGATTAAACTTTAATGGCGAGCCAACAGTCTTCGGGCTCTCTCGAACAGTGGCTTCAACAGGTCTTAATCTCCAGCGGCTGACCAAACAAATGCCTCGATTGAAATGAAAGTCGGGTAGAAACAGGAGAGAAATTATTGACTCCTTCCATGCCCCTTGTTCAAGAATCAAAGCTGCAGACTTTATTTGGAATCAATAGCTTTCCACATCTTTTTGTTTGGGATTGTGTGTAATTCAATGGGGTGATTACAGTGTTCGTCCATCAGATCGTTCACAGTCAGTGTGCTCATTAAGATCATCCCCAGTGTTAATGTTCTCATCAAAACTCATCAATTCATTATTTATGCCTCAAAAGGAAGACAAAGGAGGAAGGCAGTCTGGATTTACATGCTCCCGATCAATCTGCTCTCCTCTCATATATTCCCCTTTGTTTCCTCTGCTAACGCTAACCTACCTCTGCAACACAATCCCCCAAAAAATACGTTGGCACTGTACATTTCTGCAAACCACAATTATATTTGTACTTTATTTTGTTCTGTATTCACCGAAACTTTACCTCTCAATATGGTTAAGGTCTGGCTTAGGAACAAAAAGCACTTGGTTATGGTTAAGAAAAGATAATGTATTGGCATAAAATACCCGGTTTGAGGGTCTGGCACCTGGCAACCCATAAATGTTTTGATAAACAACTACTTTTCATGACACTATTCTGGCATTAAAAGTAGCAATGCAAAAGCAATTACTTTTTGTGGAATTATCTTTGGTGGAAAACAGGAATGGGTCACTAAATGCCCAGACACACCAAACTAACATCAGAACTAGTAAACTATTAGCGACAAAAGCCCCTTGCTGCATCGCCTCATGCCACTGTGTCTCGGCCAAAAAGTTGCCTTCCTTCCTTCTTCTCTCTCTCTCCTCTTTTTACGTGCACATTTTTCCCCATTCCAGCTCTTGTTTGTTTATCATCTTTATCTACTGCTTTTCCTCCTTCTCTTTTTCATCTTCTTTCTCTTACTCCCTCTTGATTTTATTCCTTTACCTTCCTCCTTTTGCACCTCCTTCACCATCACCCCCTTTTGCCTCCTTGTCTGCTTTATTTTCTTCCTTCACTCCCTCGTGTCTCTTTGCCTCTCCCACTTCATTCTCTTCCTTACATTTTTTATTGTTTCCAACCTCTTCTTCCCTCTGTACCCCCTGCTCCTTCACCACCCCATCCCTCCTTCACTTCCCTTTCTTCTGCCTTTTTTGGTCCCTTTTTTTCCTCCTTGTCAAACTCCTCCTGAAACTCCTTTACATTCTTCTAATTCCTCCCAAGGTATGAGGTGCTTCACCTCCAACCTCTTCTACTCATCTTCCTCCATCTCTGTCAACTTTTTCGTCTTCCCTTTCTTTCACTCCACTATATCCTAACCTTTCAACTCCTTCTCTCTCTTCACTTTCCCACATTTTCTGTCTCCTCCTGCAATATACAACATCCTTTTCCTTCTCTGCATCACTTCTACAACCTCTGTCTTCCTCCTCTACATTATACCATCCCTCTTTTCCTCATCCTTCAACTCTTCCACCTTTCTGTCTTCCTGTCTCTCAATCTTGTATCCTTCAAGTCCTCCTTCATCTCATCTTGGTCCTCCATTTCCGCACCCCACTCCCTTGTTACTCCTCCATTTCATACTTTTTAATCTTCTTCTTCTTCCTCTTCTATTCCTCTCTACTTTCCTCTTCTCACCCAAACCTCATCCTCTTCCTTCTCGTCTTCCTCCTCATTCCTGCATCAGATTCACTTTCACACACAAATCCGCCAGCATGAGGACTGAACCAGCACACGAATGAAGAATGAACAGAATTTCAATTCATTGAGGGATTTATAGGCTGCAAGGCTTGTACCGTAATTCTGTTAACAAAAGGTATCCTTAGATGGAATTAAATATTTATCTGCTCTATGAATAACAATTGGCGAGGGAACCGAGAGGCAGTGTTTACTTTTTAGGGGTTGGTGGGGAGGAGGACTGATTCTGTTCTGCATCCCGCCTCGGTGAGCTGATTACAGAAAGGGGAGAAGGAGGGGGAGGGGGTTGACTGCGTGATCCGGGGACGCAGGCGGTCATTATGCACGGTAAGGAGCCCTGTTCCAGCTCTAATCCTCAGCCGGAAGGGAAGCCGAGCTGTTCGGGACTCAGCGGGGACTCCGCTTGACGTCCGACCTGATGTTCACACTCCTGCTGCTTGTTTGTGAGCCAGGAGCTGTGGGGGAGCTGACCTCACTTTGCTCCCTGTAATGGCATCTGTTTGATCCACATGTGGAGTCACATGAGGTAAGATCACGTGGATAAAGAAAGGCCTCCATATTATATATGTTGACATGGTGAGCTGAGTTTTATTCAGTCAGGTTTCTCGCTGATATTGAAATCTCTTTTGCAAGAGACCCGACACAAATTATGTGTAAAAATAATTAAACATTGCATCTTTGGAGGTTTTCGCAGATGTAAGTATTTGAGCCTGAGCTGAAAATGACCCATGGCCTTCTTACCTGAACCCAAGACAGAATTTTTCATCAAATAGATAAAGAATTAAAAGAAAACAGACTAAGGATGTGCACTCAGTAGAGTGCATATCTTCGGCAGGTGTATCGGTGGGCATGTGGGTGGGGCACAGGGAGTACAGAGCAGGCTGTGTGTCCAGCATGTGTGTGTGACAGCAGAGGAATGAAAGGACGACTTTAAAGGACATTACATTATCAAAGTGTTAACTTCAGTGAAGTCTAACATACAGGATATGGGATTAACTTCAGATGCTCTGGTTCAGTGTGAAACCTTACTTTTCTATGGATGTCAGTTTTCAAGCCACAACAAAGGCCGAAATGCGGCCTGCAACAGATGGTAAGGCTTGCTGTTTTCAGCTAAGCCATTTGCCGGAAGACTTGCTTCCTCTACTAGAGTGCAGAGTCAACAGCCACTGACAGTGCAAAACAGTCAGTAAAACAAAAACTGTGAATGACTGCCACCACAAGAGGTCCATGAGCATACAGTCATACATGTGCACAAAAATATTAGGCTGATGGGTACAGTAGGGTGAAAAAAAGCCTTGGACAGACAGATCAAACACACGTGATTGCATGATCCCCTCCAATGCTTATGTCAAGCAGAGATAAGCAGAATTCGAAGGATATCATAACAGTTGGAAACAAATCCATAAAGATGCTATGAAAATGAAACCAAGTCCACTAAAGGGGCTTATGACATCTTTACCTCCCTGCCCTCTGGACAGCAATGAAAGTGCAACACTGCAAGATTTAGATACAGTCTCCATCCCAGAATTGCACTGGAAAGTCACTTGCTCATTTTCAAGCCCAGAGACACCTAAGACTGTCACCCATACACACACATAAAACACACAGTGCCTTATCTCCTTTTCATGCCTATTTATCCTTTTGATCCCTTTTTATACTTTTATAGTTATTTTCATCTTATTCTTGGTACAGCTCACTGAATCTCATTGTACATTTGCAATGACAATAATGACATTCAAATTTTTAGTGGCTACTTACCTAAAAGAAGGAGATCCAAAAATTCAGGAAGGAAAAACAGGTCACAGTCTGGCTGTCTTGTTGGCAGGTGCAGCAAAATCATGTCATCAAACATGTTGCACAGGTGATTTTAGCTAGGCTGATTAGATGTCTGCTCAGGTTGAGAAAAGGCAGAGGAGTGCTGAGAACAACAGTAGCACATCTGACTCCAGATCAGAAAGCTGCTTGTTCAAATCAAGTCAAAGTTAAGTCAAGTCTATTTAATTTTAGTTAATTCCACTTGGAATTAATCAAATTCTAGGTTATCCTTGATCATTAACCAAATGTATCAATAAGAATGTTAAAGTTGTCCTGCCCTAATAGGTGTAACAAAGCTAACAGCCTGTTGAGTTCAGTGTGTACATGCACAAAGTGCAGCACAAACAAGAGGACTAATCAGACAGCAAGTGGGAACACCTGCACAAGTTTAACATTTGTGTGTTTAAAGTAAACTAAAAGAGGGTAATTATATGTACATCACTTAGGCGCAAGACCATCAAAAAACAGCGTACATGAGGAAAAAAGTAGTACACTTCATGCCACACAAGTTTCATAAAGGCATTTTATAATTTACATATCTTATGTCATATCATAAGAAATCCAATTAATTAACTTATAAACAGAAGTTTAGATGTAAATATGCATTATTCCAGGTGCTCATGGTGGAGCTTTAAATAAATTATTATCATGTTCTCTAAGAAAAGGAGTTACAAGACCCTGAAATTATCTTAAATTGTATGAAAAAGCTGTTAAAGTTTTGTGATTAAGACTTTTTCTTCCATCTGCACCTTAAATAAAATCAGGTGATGCCACTTTACATGGAGTGACCTTACGCTGACCATATACAGGGCAGAAAGACTTCTCTATCCCTCCAGATATAGATCTTTTCTTTAATTACCAAAGGCCAGTGTGGCTCCCTGCTATACTGAGTGGAGCTGGCAGAGGCTGGAAACACTGGTTAAGCAAATTGGTATTTAACTGGAAACTTGCTGGCCTCCGAGCCCTGCATTATTCATCACCTAGACAAGAAAGTAGCGCTTCATACATCCCTTCAGCAGCAGCAGCAGCAGCAGCAGCAGCAGCAGCCTCCAGAGCTGAGAGGGAAAAAGAGAGAAAGTGAAGGCGGACAGATATATAGGGCAGAGAAATAAAGCAGCTCGGTCCACAAGGAGCAAATCCCCAAACACAAGCCCCAACCAACCATACACACACCCTCATATCCAAACATCCATCCAGCCTGCACTCACACACACCAATTATTGGTTTCTCTGTCAGTTTGTTTCTGTCAGTTTGTTGCATTTGAAAGGGACTTCTGGGAAGATGAGTTTGCTTTTTAATCAAAGTGGCCCAGCGGCCCAATTCTGAGTTTTTCATCCAGCCTACTTAGCATTTTTCTAGTGTATTGGTGTATGGTGTTTATACTAAAAATGCAGCTGGAGTGGTGAAGGAGGATTAAAAGAACCATCAATAAGAGCAAAAACAAATTTAAATGTATGTTCCTGGATACTTGCACTTGAATTTATTGACTTTTTCCCTTATTTCTGCCATATAAGCAATTTTCTCCTCATCTGCTCCTATAATTTGTGTAGTGCACATGTTGATTATACATACTACACCTGCATGTGTTGTCATCCATCAATGATGAAGGGAAATGCATGGAGGCCTCTTTTGAATTTCTGCATATTTTTTTTTATTGTCAAGGTGATCAAAATCATTCATGTTATTTATTTATTAGCCTTATTAATTCCAAAAATTTATTATAATTCCCTACAGGCTGTCCTTTTTAGTTTAAAAAAACCCCCTGTACAATTCTAAATATAATCACATTAAATGAGGTAAGTGAGGTTTAAAATGCTGCAGCAATATGGGCTCAGATCCATTTTAAAACATCTGGGCCTTTTCGTGCAGCTGAAACCAGAACTCTCCTCTCCGCCGTCAATAAATTTAATTTCATTAAAATTGTACCGTAACTAAACGCTGAAGTTTAGCCGGTGTCCGTCCGAGAAACGGGGCTTCATGTTGTAGCCGCCCTACGTTTCGGGCATCCTGTCAGTTTTAAAATGCATTATTGATGAGACATGATTAGAGAAGCCCATACCAGTGCGTCTCTTTGAACATATTTCTCTGAATTAAGTGGAAGTTCGTATTTATATCTTGTTTCTTCTAGTCGTTTTCAAAATAGCGTGTTGGATTGGTTCTGCTGGATGGTTTTGGGAACTCCAGGCTGCGAGAAAATCCATCTTTTTTTTCTCAATCTTACACATAGATTCCCAGTAGCAGCACATAGATGCAATTAAAATATTGTTTGTTTCAGTTGGAGAATAATAAGTGATTACTGAAAATACGATTCCATCGATGATAAGATTAAATCAGCCACCATTAAAAAGCCATAGCAGCATCACCTGAAGATGTTTTTCAAGGAAACTGAACAGGCAAAGGGGGCCGAGGCTGTATTTCTGCGGCCCGCATACCGTCCCTACGCGTCCTGACTCCTGACATGTTGCAGATATTTCCGGTTTTGACGGTTAGATGTAGTCTGATGGTTCCGCAGCCTGCAGGCCCCCGGGGCTCTATAATTAACTTTCACTGCTGATTCTTATTTTGTGTATCGATGCGGTGATGATAAGCACCCACCAGCGGCTGGTGGAGGGCTGATTTATAAATAATTCTGGGATGTGCGTGTGCACGCATGTGGGTGTGTGCATGCATGTGTGCGCGAGAGGGAGAAATAGAGAAAACATTTCGCCGTCCAGCAGTCCAAGGTGCTGAATTTCGGAGGATTTTAATGTTTGAAATAAATAAATATGTTCGAATGATAATAACAATATTGATAGTATTCCGATACTACTACTACTACTACTACTACTACTAATAATAATAATAATAATAATAATAATAATAATAATAATAATAATATACTAATAATAATAATAATAATAATAATAATAATAATAATAATAATTTTTAATTAATCTTACACGTTTTTTCTTCTTAATATGGCCATTTTACTTTTTTTCGTTTTAATTGTATCACTTACTTGTTGTTTTTTTTTTTTTTTTACTTTTTTTTTTGAATAACCAAATCGGATTTTATTTATCTGTTGTCATCCTTCCTAGCTCTTTAAGTGATTCCTGGTAATATAAACAGAAGCAAAATATAATTTCATATTAACTAAAAAACACCCAGGCCTAATATTGAAAACACAGTCCTGCAAATCTTTTCTGAAATCCCCTCCTTGTGTCTTAAAGTTTCTCCTTTTTGCGAGTGTGCGTGATATTTTTGGGAGGCTTCTGTATCCCCGCGCGTGCGTTTATATACGTGTGCAATGTGTTTATAGCCTAATAGACATTCTGTAATGCGCACGTGAATTCGCTTGTACGCAGTAAGGGAGGCCCTCTGCTCTCGCGAACATTAAAAAAAGATGCAGTTACAAGTTGGGAAAGGAGGAGATGAAACAGCTTGTTTTTTAATTTTAACGGAGAATATGACTCATGTTAACTTTACGCAGCAAATATACTGTCTGTTTAAACTGAGGGTAAACGCGAAATGAATATTTAAATGGCGGCCGTGTGCTACATTATTGATAAGAATTGAAATCGCATATTTAACGTGAAGCTTGACACAAACGAGACAGAGAGGGCTAACGGGGGAGTGATGCCGGAAATGTATGGAGTTAAAGTTTAATTTCTTCTTGAATATTAGTTTCTTAGTTCAATGACAGACGCTCCCTCTGTCAAACAATTCAGGTACCCAAACATAAACAGCTCAGTCAGTCATAACCAATAAATAACAACGAAAACTGTGACTGTATTCTTTTTATTCAGTCGATTTATTATTTATATAATTTATTCACTCAATTTGAACCGTGAAGAAGGCCTGTTTTGGTTACATAAACCTTTCTTCTTCCTCCTCCTCTTCTTCTTCTTCTTAGTTACCAGACTAAAAGAAGGGATTCCCAAGATCTGGGATTCCTGGTTGTGTAAATATTGATATCGCTTGTTATGGTTTTCATAATTCATGCCATTGCATTTTTCATTGCGTCTGGAATTCATCCAGAAGATCCTGTAACGGTTCTGTATAAATACACGGTCCCCACAAACCTATATAATAATAATAATAATAATGATAATAATAATAAATTATAATAATAATAATCATTCTTATTATTATTATATTCGTGCGTCTCCAATTAATATTTAACCGCATTTCAATCATTATATTTCCTAGACTGATTATTTATTTTTATTTCTCATTGTCCCACAATAAAAAGTAATGATGCTGAATGAACGGCGGCACTGTCATCCTGCTCTCCGCCCATTAAGCCTCATAACTCGGCCGTTTGATCATGGCCTTGCCCGCCCCCGATGCTCATTAGGCCTGATTAGTTATACAATGTTCCTAATTACGCCTGCCATGTTTTAATTAACGCTTCATATGCATAATGTCGTCACCCACCCTCTCCCTCACCTCCACCAAGCACACACACACACACACACACACACACACACATGCGCGTGCACACACACACACACACCAAAAATCCCTCATTGCTCATCCAAACCAAATACTTTTTTATTATTATTTCCTGGTTTTCTAGTGGATTTGAAATACTTTTCTGTAGTGCTTTTGAGCAAGAAATTCACTCTACACATGCTCCATTAGTCTGACCTTTGACCTCCCTGTGTTACTACAGAGAGAGGAGGTGAGGGTGGGTTTAAGGTTATTGTTGTTTTTGCTTATGTTTTATTTGTAGCCTATCATACAACCCTGTGATCTGCTTTCATCTAATAAACAATGACTTGGACTATGAGGGTAAGAACTGCTTCCCAACATGCTCTCTTAGTTGTGTGAGTGTGTGTGTGTGTGTGTGTGTGTGTGTGTGTATGTGTTGCCTGCCTATAAATGAACAACCCTTCAGACGTCTGAAACGCAGAATTTATCTACGAACGTCGCTGATAAATATTGCATCGACAGAATTGAACACTTCCACTGTGTGTTGGCAGCTTCTGTGTGTGTGTGTGTGTGTGTGTGTGTGTGTGTGTGTGTCTGTGTGGCTGCCAGCAAGAACTTGATTTTTATCTCTATAACGGAACACTAACGGGGGTCGATACCCCTCAAGATACGATAAATAATAACTGGACAAAAAGAAAAGAAGAAACACACAAATTAGACCTTGTAGACACCCCCATCCCACCCCACCCACAAAACACACACACAATCTCCTTTTTTAATCCCCAACACACACACACACACCACACCCTCCCCTTAGTCTGGTCCCATTCTAGCCACGCTGTCAATACACAGCCGGCTGCCCCATGCACCACTGCAACAGAGCTGCGTGTGTGTGTGGTGGGGGTTATGTTTGCATTAGTGTGTGTGTTTGAGAGAGAGAGAGAGAGAGAGAGAGAGAGAGAGAGAGAGAGAGAGAGAGAAAGCCATAGTAATGTAACAGAGGGCTGATTCTCCAAGGCCCCAGCGCTGCACTCAAGACTTGGAGCTTCATTAAAATTTCATCGCCGCAGCGCTCGGCCAAGGTCTATTTATGAAAATGCGCTTCCTCGCTTCATGGAAAACACAAGCCGGAGAGGAGTGGATGGAGTAATCTGAAAGAAAGTGAAATTAACAGCATCTGCCGCTTATTCGTATAGATTCTGGTCCCTTCTGGGCACCTTGTGTGCTATCACAGGCAGCACTAGGCGTACCGTGTGCTGGTGAGGGACCAAAAACTGTAGAGACCACTTTCCACCTGACTTGATGTTTATATCTTTCCCCACTGCTGAATGAGACTGAATTGCATGTTTTCAAACCCGAATGGTTTGTGCACAAGGGAAGGCAAAGGGTCTGGAGTGTTGCAGCGAAGCCCATTTATTAAGCCCTCAATTTCTGTATCTGTACCTGGTAAGATTTTTTTGTACAAATCCATCCTGTGAGCATGCAACAGACACAAGATGAAGCAGATTCAATATATGTGTCCAAATGAAGATCTGCCTGTCTAGTATAGACACTACTATCTCTCAAACAGCAGGGAGTGTTTCATGCAGAGAAAACTGGACTGTGATGACTAGACCTCTTCATCCATATCTGTTTGCCATACAACATGTAAATGTATTGCTAATCTGCTTTACCATGGACATGATGCATGAAAAACAATGACAATGGTTGTAATGGTTGGGCATACAAACCACATGACTAACAAGAGTCTTTAATATTTGCTTTTTGATATTTAATCTGGACGATCTCTAAGCACTTTGTATTGCATACAGCCATTTAAACATGCTTTAGCTTGCAGAAGAGAATATTAACATTACACTATGAAATAAATGGAATACCTTGACAGTGAATACTTTGTAGATCAGTTTGACATAAAAGATTCGTTGTTATGATCCAAGCAGTATAATTTTTCCTATAGAGCCATTTCAGCAAACACTAAAAACAGCACCTATAAGGTTAGAGAGTTTTAGGGTTTCAAGAAAGCTATACAGTTTTTTCAAGGTCCATAAAGGATGAAACTTTCACTTTCCCCTAAATTCAGAAATATAAAAACAATATTATTGCTTCCATTTTGGTCCGTCAAAGTGCAATGGCATTAACTGCAGCTTTAAGGTATCAGTGTTACAATAGTAAATTGGATGACATTTATCAATAACCAGTAATTTGAAAGGAAAACAATTTCCGGCTAGTGCATGCTATAGAATTGGATATGGTGCATTGTGAGACAGGACTCTTTGTTTTTAATAGTAATCCCTTTCCTGCACCTGTGTCACTGATACCTGACCCTGGTTCTACAATAAGAACAATTTCAGTGTCCTATTGAAGCAATAGAAAGACTTGACTGGACATAAAGAGCATGCAGGAAATAGATTCCGATTCAGTTACAGTCAAGGTTGGTTGACATACTTAGGTATTATCAGCCACACGTCGGTTGAAATCACTTGCATGTCAGCAGCGTTTCAAATGCTTTTTTTTTCTTTTGACCACAGGTCACCTGCTTTTAACATTATAAGCACATGGCCAGCAAAAGAGTGAGCACCTCGCATTGAGCCTGGCTTTAGACCGCTCTTTGCTGTTGCAGACATTTGACCTTTGTTGAGCGATTCAAAGTGTCTGGAGTTGAGCTTGTGAATGCTATTCCTCTAATTAGAGCTTTTATAGAAAATTCCATTGCTGGAAGGGTCATTAAACAAATATGACTACATGCAGTAAATTAACACACCTAAATTTCCTGAGTCTGAGAAATCACCTGCTTCCTTTGATTCTTCAGAGATGGGTCAGTGCTTCTTATTGTCATTTTTGCCTTGCTCATGACAGATCTTTATTGCCTGGATTGCATGGCGTCAGTCAAACAGTAAATAGTTCTATAGATGCTGGGGATGCTTCAAAATTACTAAATTGCGTTTGACTGACATGGTTAACCCCTCGCTATCTGCTCCTTACTGGTGTTAATAGTGTCTGTATGTTGAGGGAGGTAAAAGTCCATGTCAGTGAGCGTCCCAGGACCACAGCCTCCTCTCAGAGGAATGTTTCATAAGCATCATTCCCGCTGCACAACAAACACACTATCACCCACTGACTTGTTATTTAATGCAATGAGAATTCGTACAATCAGCATTCACAACGACTCTGCAGTACACACAAGTATTTATCACCTCCGGCACTGATCAGCATCGATGACAACACCAAACCTGGGTGAACGCTGTAATTTCAGCACCTTTACTGGCGAGATGCAATGACATGCCGTCACAAATTACTGTCTATCTCCTCCAAAGAGATATATAAAGAGAAGAAACCACTTCAAAGTTTTCAAAAATTTCTGTTCCCACTGCTTTCTACTGTTTACCTGTTCTCTGGTCCTTTCATGACGACACATGGACACACCAACAAAACAAACTCCCGCCACACACGCACAAGCTGACAGAAAGGCAGACTGGTCTGCTACAGCGCTGTGTTCACAGGCAATGGTAATACAGTATATTGGCTATATTTAGCAGGTTTACCCATGTTTGAGAAACCCATTCACATGTGCTAATAATTGTGGGAAAGGGGTAATAGAGTTTGTGTCAAGGAAGAAAGAGGTCAACCGCAATCTTTCATGCCTGCCTCAAGGCCCTAAAGGTGCACAGGTCCCGGAGAGACTGCAGATTCTCTGCAACGATTCTGATATACTGCAGTCTGCCTTTGTCTTTGTCTTTGGCAGTGGCAGCCATGTACCAGATGGTGATAGGCGAGGTGAGAATGCATTTGATGATGGCACTATAGAAGTACACTATCATTGTCTTTGGCACGTTGAACTTTTTTAGCTGCTGCAAGATGTACATCCTCTGCTGTGCTTTTTTTATGTGGAAGCTGATGTTCAGCACCTGTAGAAATACTCATCTCCACCAGTGATGAGTGTAGTTAAGATGGTGTCATCCACGAACCTCAGGAGCTTGACAGACTGATGGCTGGAGG
Organism: Plectropomus leopardus; assembly: GCF_008729295.1. Taxonomy (NCBI): domain Eukaryota; kingdom Metazoa; phylum Chordata; class Actinopteri; order Perciformes; family Serranidae; genus Plectropomus; species Plectropomus leopardus. The sequence goes on from NC_056475.1 coordinate 5,975,302, forward strand.
AGCAGGTGTTGTTGTGCATGTGCAAGAGCCGTTAGGGGAACTAACGCTAATGGTCCAAGAGTCAGAGATTTATCTCTCAAGCTTCTGGTATGTGGCATGTCTCCAGTCAGGTATCTCAGATGTAGTTATAGGAGATCAGAGTGTATAACTGGACGTACCAGTCATCTGACTTGGGAAACTGAGATCTGGCATCTTTCTGTTACTGTAACCTAGTCTGATTAGTTGCCTAAACATAACTAAATCTTGTATATTTCAGAACAGAACATGTCTTAAAAGAAGCTAATACCTGGATAACAACTATCAGGCTGCACATTTTTGGAGACTTGACTGACTCTGGTGACTTTGTTTTCTGGTAATGAGTAACCCAGATACACTATTTTGATACGACTAAAGTGCTTTCCTCAATTCAGTTTGGGTTTGAGGGTTGAGTCCCAAAACTGAAGTACAGTAACTTGTGATTTGGTCCTTTGGTCCAAATGACAACAGCCTCTACATATTCTAAAATATTTCATACAAACATGCTAGAAGTTAGATGGATAAAATAGTGTCCCCTCTTGGAAAGTATCACTTCCAAATTAACTCCTCTTTGGAGGGAAGGTTGCCTTCTCAATTCCAACATATCTTCAAGAGGAAATAAATTAAATTCAACAAAGTTGAGGCAAAGATACCTCATTGCAAGCTGCACCAATGATACAAAATGGTCTTCACCTGCTGTCTCTAAAGTGGGTGGTTGTCTCTCTCCTACATACCGAAACCTCATTTGGAAGTGTAGTAAGGGACTAAGGGAACGGTCATAATCGGTTCTGTCATTGACTTTGCCGCTAGTCTCCTAAAGGAGCGAGGCAGTGATGAAACCCATGTGACACTGATACAGGAAATTAATCTAAAGTGGACTGCCTCAGTTTATCAAGGGTCTCTGGTTTAAGACCTCTTTATTATGATATTTTTTTGCTCAACCTGATGGTGGAGCTTGATTATCTAACCACTGTCAGCTGTGTGAAAATGTGTATGTGACTGTGTGACTTGTTCAACCTAATGGTGTGGCACGATCATCAAATCACGATCAGCTGTGTGACTAAGGTGTGGGGCCTACAGATCAGTATGCTTGTGTCTCAGTATGACTGTTGATTCTGAAGAAGGCCCGAGAGCCGAAACATAATCCAAATTAAAGAAATGCAGAGGCCAGAGAGTGCAACACCTGGTTTCTATAATCAAGTCTAGTACCAGTGAGCAGCACCTCATCATAACCCTTAGTGTGCGTTATTTCTTTATTTAAAACCAGAATATATGCACACCAGCTGACTGAAGTTTGAGGACGAGAGAACAAGAGTGTGTGTCTCTGTGTACGTGCGTGTGTGTGTGTGTGTGTGTGTGTGTGTGTGTGTGTGTGTGTGTGTGCATCAGCCCTCTCACTGGTTCGAGCTGCAGTCTGATTTGTGCTTGTTTGGATCTGACAGGAAAACACAGCAGAGGGAAATGAGGCCTCTCGTTTCTTAATTATTTAAATCAAACAATTAACTACGGCTGTCCTGGGAAAAGCTCTTTTATCCGCTCATCCACAACAACAACAACAGCTACCATCCTGGGTGGAGTCTGGAGGAGGACAGATCACATGGAAAACATCAACCAATAGAGGAAAACACAGAGTCATTTTTTTGTAGTTTTTAATTATTAAAACAACTATTTTAGATGGTACAGGTGCTGTGCAGCATGCAGGCTGCTGAAAAAGAGCCAGCAAAAATAATAAAATTACACCATCCAATTGTTTTGGTGTGTTTCTGGTTAAAAATATTGGAATTTTATGCAGTGACACTTACAGCATTATTAAAATATTTTATATAAAGTTGAATCCACTCTTTCTTAAATGTTGAGGGAATTTTTTAAACTAAAAATGAACTTTAAACTTTAAAAGGAAGACTATAAAGGCCATTTTATATGAACATGATGTGTTACTGTGAAACAATGAAATTAAATATAACAGTAACTAGCTTTTACCTCCCTATTGGTATATTTAGAAATACTGTTGCTTATTATTATAGCTTATTTTTTTGTTCTGTATAATTTGCATCCCATCACTTGGTCTCAGGAAAACTTGATACACTGTTCACATTGATTACACGGTCAATTATATATAATTTATAGGCTTCAACTGGAGAGTCGATCCACAATTAAACTTTGATGAAGCCATGTACTACATTCTTTGTTATAGACCAACATGCCAGCCACCGTCTGTGCAAAAAATATCTGTAAATATTGACAAATGCACAATGCAGAATTCAATTTTGTTTTTCTTCCTCTGAGCTTAAATGTATGGGAATTATACATCTACAAACAGGTGAAACACATTTGGCAAGATCCAAATTATATGATTAAATATATCACACTTGATTATTTAAATCTTAATTAAACAGAAATTAGTTAAACTTATAGAATGCATATCAAATTTGATTTTTTTAATAGTATGTTGCAGGGAAACAACTTATGAAACATTTCACCTGCAACTTATTATAATGATTATGTATTATTAATTTCATGAATATCATTTTTTTCTTTTGCTTTTAAATTTTGTGCCTTGGTGTCACTGCTGTCTCTGTCAGGTTTGTTAATGTATTTATATAGTTAATTATTTCTCCATTGTTATATTAGTTGATGTCTGTGAAGGTTTACACTGTTAAAAATATCTGAGAGACCTGCAGGCCTATACTTTCTGATGCACTTGTAGATTTGGGTTCTCTTTATGAAGGTTTTTCAAGGTGCCAATATTTAATCTTTATATCTCAATGGAAGAAAACGCTTTAGTTCTTTTTTTTTCCGGAAATCCAATGAATCGGGGTTTCTGTGCGGAATTATTGTCCAAATCACTGGAACAGCCCTATTATCTTCAGGAGGAAACCCGAAACTCTTGAACTGAAAAGTCACTCATATAATCCCCCAAGAGGAAAACTAACGCCACCTGTGACAAAAATATATACAGACTGATTAATTGTTGATCACTTTGCTGGCGACCCGCTGCTGGCTCCTCCTTCAGCTCCGCGCAGGGACCCGTAGCTTTAAAGGCCTGTATTGGGTTGCTCCGAGGGGGATCAGGGCCCGAGCTGCTGTTGTACGACAGAGAAAAGCAGCTTCTTAACAAACACACGCAAAAATCAATAGTATCATAACAGCCGATATTTATTATTCATTAATAACGAGTTTATGGGCCGAAACCACCTGCTGAGCTGAGGAGAAAGGGAAAGAAAAATACTGATATAAATAAAACACACTGTATGCGCATAGGCTACTAATATATATATATATATATATATATATATATATATATATATATATATATATAACTTCAAGGTAAAACTTTGAATGTTTGAATAATAACCATTTTATGTACATGATATCAAGTTGTCTCTCTCTGCGACAACACTGTAAAAAATAATGCTGTGCAGATCAACCAAAATCCATGCACATATATAGGCTATAGCTTTTATTTTGCAGGTAAATCGTGTATGTTTCAGGATTTGTACACTGCACTATTCAATCAAGTTATTCTGCTCTTTGGGATGTTTTAGTTTCACAAGTGTCACATAGAACATATTGAGTGGCACAAAAAGCACACAATAAATAAAATGTATTACAGTCATTACTGAACTGATTTGCAATGTAAAATGGGCTATTAATTGTTCTTTTGAGCGCTTATTGAGCAGCTGAGCTTTAAATGTGTGAGTCTATCATCTGACAAAAAACTATGCCAGATATTAAGCTAATAGATCATTAATGAATAAAATTGACACTTTGAATTTGAAGCTGATGGACAATCTATCCAACTGGATTAATGTGTTGATAGTGCATTACCTCAGTTGGTCAGGTAGAGTTCAGAAAGGTTTCTGTAAGGTGTATCAGAAGTTCAGAAATTAATCCAGACAAAGTATTCTCAGTGGTTGGCAACAACCAAAAAATGAGATGTCAAGTTTTCTTTTTCTAATTTGGGAGTTGAGTGTTTACATTCTCATATTTACACATCCTGGTATTTTAATTAGTACTTTAACTGATTGCAGCATGTTTAAACTAATTATCTTTGAATATGACAACACTTTCAGGCCATAAAAAATTAAGACATCAATATGTTGCTTCCAGATATGTTTTCAAGAAGGCTTTGAAACACAATTCCGTATTGGGAAATTCAATTTGAAGTATAACTGAATAGTTAACCCCATGGATAAATAAGAGAAATTCTTTTGGGGGAAACTTGTTGGGGTGTGTCGGGGGTGCCCATGTCGTCAGTATGTCTAAAATATTAGCTAAGGCCCTGTGTATGTTTTTTATATATATATACTTTGTAAGATTGGGACAATCTTTCGTTTTGTTCAACCCTCAAATATTTTCTGTCTATACACCATGTTGCAATTGGCTCAGGGGGTTTTAGATTCGTGCCATACTTCACTTTATAAGTACAGATACCTGGGTTAGATCTATCTATTTTTTGTTTATAAGAGTTTATTTTCTTGCTTTACAAGTTTTCTAACTTTGAAAACCAGTGGCTCTTTATCGGCTCCGCCCTCAGAGGTTTTCTGCCTCAGAGAAACGTTTGTTCGACCTAAAAGCATCAGATACGAGGCCTGCCTGCGTATTCCTTCATATGATAGAGCTGTGGAGTCTTCGTACCCGGCAAAATTGATCAATATTAGAGTCACTCAAGTATCAAATCCTATTCATCACCGCTGGGAAGCAGCTTTCAGACGGACCTCCTTCACCTCCAGGCTTCTCCTGTTTCAGAGCAGCAGCTGCTCTCCTCTCTGCACAAACACACCGAGTGTATCCAGGAGACTGACACACAGACGGGCTGCTGCTCGCAGCTCATGTTGCAGAGTCCATTAAAGCTATCTTTGAGAAAAAAAGATTATTAACACCTCTATCAGCAAACACTGGCCTAATCTGCGGTGTGAGGTTATAAAAACCTGATCAGAGGTATCGATGTGCACACAATAAAAAAAAGAAAGTTTAAAATGTAAAAAAATTGATTTTTAGACCCCCAAACATACCTTTTTTTTCATTTTCATTTCCCAAAGAAAGGCTGTGAGAGCAAGAAGTAAAACGTGCACGGTTTATTTCAGCTTCTGTCGCTTACACAGACACATTTAAAGCACACTTGTGGTTGGTTTCACAAATGAAATATGATTTTTTTTCCTCCAAAATAAATTAAGTTCAAATAAATAAGGGCAATATAAAGAAAATAAAACAAAAGGTTTTCTCAGAAGTATTGAAAAAATATGTATAAATAAGGCCGACTATTTCCCTTCATCGGAATATCTACAAAGTGCGCTCCATAAAGGTGTCAGTAATAGTAATAATAATAATAATAATAATAATAATAATAATAAATAATAATAATAAATGAATAATAATAATTTTAAAAATGAATTTTCATGATAACACAAAAGGGGATTCAAATAATAATAATAATAATTTGATTGTCAAAGCATCCTTGCAGTGAACTTGAACATACAACAGGTTTACACATCAGTGAGTTCTCTAGGCCTAATTCACCATAAAACCGGTGTTAGAGGAAGAAAAAGAAAAAAAAACACATTAAAAAACAAACAAAAAATGAACCTACTAGTCTTTTTTAGCGTGTGTGTTGTTTTTACAGCACCATGAACGTGCCAACACTTGCGTAATGAGGTAGCCACACAGCTATACCGTGTGAATGTGTGTATTCGTGCGTGTGTTCGTGTGTGTGTGTGTGTGTGCCTCTCTTCTTATTGCAATGCATTCACTTTGGGGGAGGTTATTCTCATCTTTTTGGAGCCATAAACGCGCAGAAAACACCCCTCTCTCCCTCACGAGTCAACCATGCAATGGGTTACAGTAGTTATTGTGCCTCATAAATCAGCCACAGACCGACATGATCACTCCGATCTGTTCCCCAAAAAATTGAATTCCCTACAGAAACAAACAGCTGGGAGAAAAGACAGCGAAATTCAATAGCCTACATTTCAATGAGATTTTTCCACACACGGAGGTGCAACATATTCACAAATATGTACAATGATAAATATAAAAAAGCTATTCCGACTAAGGAGGATAATATCAATTATTCCTCCAGTCCCTTCATTATTATGCTTATTTTTTGTACAATAATTGCCATATGAATGAATGGGACGGAGCATTGTTTCCCCTCATGGTGATCACTTTCTCGGCCTGTTCTGTGGAGAAGCATAAAGATTTGAGAGTCTCGAGTTTTTGGACAGGGTCTCAGTCTTTCTCCCAGTCCTGGTGCTCCGTCTCCACTGTCAGAATAAAAAAAAAAGGTACACCGTTGAATCCGGTTGTTTTTGAAGCTGCATGAGACTGAACTTCCCCCAAAAAATTACAGCAGTTCCTGGTTATACTGAGTGGAGATAAATCGTCAGGTGTCAGACATCCAGACCTCTAAAATATAGCTAAAACACTCCAGAGACGCACCGGTATTTCTCTGCACTGGCTTCAAAAGCAAACCGTTGTTGCCTGTGTTGAATACTTTCTGTGTTTCCACAGCTGGGATTCTGGCACTGGTGCAACAACAGGGCTGTGGATTGTGCTCCTTTGCATGATGGGCAACACTGTAATAATTCTTAAAGACATTTAGTTCATTATTAAGGTGATTTTTCTTCAATGAATTCGGCCAATGAGGTGAAACAGAATCAGTTTCATTTCAGGAAAAAAAAACGACCAGACAAGAGTTAACCGTTTGAAACCAAATAAAAAAACAGAGAAAAGGCGATGAGCAAAGAAAGAAGATATGACTCAAAAACAAGCAAGATTCTGCTAAAAAGGTAAACGAAAATTACTAGAAAATTAGTTTAAATCAAACAAACAAGGGATTGTCCTGGGAAAAAAATGCTAAAAAATTATCATAATTCTGTAACTTTATTTTAAATACCTAGGCCTAATTATGATAATTATAAATATTGTTTTTCCTTAGTCGCCCCCCCCCCCCCCCCTTTTTTTTTCCCTTGACATTTTTTCCATAGCATTTTTCCCTTTTCCCCAAAATGTTGACCCTTATAGCATTTTAAAAATAATTTTCTAAATCTATTAATTTCTTGCAATTTGTGGACCATTTCTTAGCAAGTTGCTCATTGCCTTATTACCCATGTTTATGCAAGAAATCCCACCAATGTGCTCGAGGTTCAACGGTTTAAATACTTGTGAAAGGCGTCTGAAAGCAGCTCAACAAAAGTGATGTCGCTCCAGTTTTTAAACGGTTAAATGGCTTGTTAAATTGGATATATTCTTTAAGTGCGTAAACAGGTACAGCCCCAGTCACAACAGGCACAACGGTGTACCTTGTTTTTCTGACAGTGCGCACCAGCAGCTTGTCTCTGATTTGTCTTTGTGTAAACGGGGGCAGAGACCCGCAGGTTCCCCCCGCTGGTCTTAGTGCGTCGCAGAAAACTTCATTCGTTTCTGCTTTTGCCTCTGATTGCAAAACCAAACGCGGACCACGTTCTTTTTCAGGTCCAGTTTCTCGGCGATTGCCGCGATCTTCTCCGACGAGGGCCTCGGCTGCACGGCGAAATAAGCCTCCAGGGAGCGCTTTTCTGGGGCCGCGATTGACGTTCGTTTCCTCTTTTTGTCGCCCCCGTTGAAGATCTCCGGCTTGGACATCTTCTCCCTCTGCGCCCGCTCCGCCTCCTCCAACCAGGCCTCAAGGATCGGCTTAAGGGCCACCATGTTGTTGTGCGACAGCGTCAGGGACTCGAACCTGCAGATGGTGCTCTGGCTCAGACACCCCACTCCTGGGATCTTAAGGTTGGCTAGAGCCGAGCCCACGTCCGCCTGGGTCACCCCGAGTTTGATCCGCCTTTGTTTGAACCTCTCGGCGAACGACTCCAGCTCCCGGGGATCCGGCTCCGAGTCTATGCCGCCGGCCCCCAGGGAACTGTGGGGGAGCGCGTGCGGGTGCATGTTCATGGACTGTTGATGATGGTGGTGCTGCATGTGGTTGATGGCCGACATGTGGGCGGCGTGGGCGGTGTGCGAGGCCGTGGAGCAGACGTCCGAGGCCGGCATGCCTCCCAGGGAGATGCCCGGTGTGAGGTGGTCCAGCAGGTCACCCTCCAGGCCCTGTGCCGGTTGATGGTGCGCCGGGTGGTGGTGGGAGGTGAGCACCGATGGGTGGTGCAGGTGCGCGGAGGAGGAGGTCGGGGTGCAGGTCATGCTGGTCATGGTGGTCATGGTGTGGTAGGTCGCGTCCGGTTTGAACGGGTGGCTCTTTTGGGCCACAATGTCCACAGCGGCCAGAGCCTCGGCTCTCTGCAGCAAAGTCTCATCAAAGCCGGCGAAGATGTTGCCCTGAAGCTGCGAGGAGAGAGTCAGGCCCGTTAGAGGAGGAGGAAAAGCGAGAAAAACCAACACATCTTCTACAGTTACAATTTCTCCAGTGCGCTTTCATCATACATCTTTTTGCTACTTGTGTTATTTTATGTATAGATTTTTACATTGTTTTGTAAAGACATACATGTTCATATCTGGAGAAAATAGTGGAATCAAATAATACATTTTACATTTAAAATGTATTTCAAATTAATCTGTGTAAAGTGAGTTAGAAAGGGAAACACCAAAATCTTGTAAAAAGGTAAATTAAATTTAAAAAACGATTCATCATCAGTCAGGTGAAGTCATATTTTTAAAGTTAAATTACACATTTGTCTATTATTTTACATATTTTACAGGTGAACGCTTCACATTTCTACCAGCGAGATAAACGAGTCAAGCTTTCAAAATTGAAATGTTAAGCAGTGTAAGAAGCATGGAAGTTTGGGTCACAAAATGCAGAATTACGCACAAGGTTTTCACAATGTAGAAGGCTTTGTTCAGATTTAATGTACAGACAGCAATTTAAATTATTTTCAACTTTCACTAAACTTTGTCTCCTACTTCTCAGACAATGTAATCTAATGCATCTTGGACATCACTGAATCTGCCCAAAGCCCAGAAAGTGTGTCAGCGTGGATGGATATTCATCTAAAATTAATATTTACGATCTCCTGAATAATTTCTGCGGACAATGAAATGAGACGAGTTTGAATATGAATGGGACAATATGAGATAACACGCGCTTAGAGAATCCACCCTGCCTTTTTTCCTCTTCCTCCTTCATCTTTTATCTTCTTTCACTTTTTTAGCAGCATCGCTCACACTGGCCTGAAAGCTGGACTTGGCTTCTTGGTGCGTCTTTACGCACCGACTTCCTGCCCTAAGTAGCCAGATTGTCTTGACTTCTGTGTTTTCCTCTTTGTGCTGCTGGTGTGAACTGATCCACTCTGTCACATTCATATCTCTGTTAAATTCTTTTTACAGTCAATTCTAAATTGTCTATAATAATTTTATTTAGTTACCCTTTTTTCAACTTCCCCACTGTGTCCATATAAGGTACTTTTCTTGTACTTTTCTCAACAAGATACGATTTTGTCTGATTTAAAAACGTTCAGTATAGTTTCATTCTCGTTACTGATATTATAGCTGAATCATTTAAAGACCACATCTAATCATTTAGGAGTTTGCCTCTATGGAAGTTATCAGATGGTCCAAACAAAAATGCAAATTTTGTTTGCAAATGACAGGAGCTACAGGATGTCAGTAGTGGAATGATTAGACTCACCGATGGTGTGGGCAGACAGGCCCTGCGTATGGCCTCCGAGCTGGAGTGCAGAGGAGTGTATTTGGGTTCGTGGAGGATGGGGTGCATACTGAAAGGTTGCTTGCTGTTCATCGACATCATGATTGCAGAAGTGAGGGAGGGTCGTTGTCCGTCTTCCTCGTTCGGCTCCGTGTTGGGAGATTTTTCTGAAAAGAAACGCCTCGGAGACAAAAACCTGCTGGTTGCAGACGCTTTGGTTGAAATTTCGCTCGTGATCGGGCGATTCGGTCAAGCTCGCTTATAAAAACAGAAACCGAGAAGGAGAAGTAACTCCTGCGCTCCTGCGGGTCTCCTGTCTCCCTTTCGCCTGTAAATGAGTTCTATAATAGAGATGCTCCTCGCCTCCAGCTCCTATATTGGACCACTGCCGCGCAGGCTCCTGCTCATTGGTGGATCCTCCCTCCCTCCCTCTGGACGCCACCACCAATCAGGTGGAGCTACCCAGACTGGACCCACGCCTCCAAGCGTGCCTGGCTCGCTGGAAAGGAGGAACGGGGAAGGATGCTCTGTGGATGCACTGTTAAAAATCTGCATTAAAATGACTGAAAATCAACACCTGAAGGAGAAACTGGCTCCTCTGACCAACAGGCAGCAGCCCCAAGAATCCTGGTAACAGAAAATTGATGTAAAAAAGAAAAAGAATCTGCATCATGTAGCATTAAAAATATATTTATATATATTTTTTAGTCTGGGTTTCAGTGTCCAATAATGATTCAAACGCTTAAATGACAATTTACCAAATATGAGGATTGAACAACAAAACATTTTGAGCCAAATTACCTGAAAGAAGTTTAATTTAAAAGTGTACTGAAGGCAGAGAAATTATGATTTTGGCCCTCAAAGAACATGAATTATTTAATGGCACATTTAAATGTATATTTGAGGCTGTCGTTTTTATTCTGCAGCCACTGGCACTCAGGATCAGATGCTGAAATATAAAGACATATTTTTAGAGTGTTGCAGAGATCCTTAAAAATGCAACAGGGAGCACAGACATTATTATTACAGCTGTATACTGTATTTTCTCGTTCATGGTGACGCTCAAACTGAAGCTCATCTGAGCGTCATTCCATGCAATACCTCATGCTGTAATGATGATTACAAACAGCAAATATGACTGGGAAAAGACAGAAATAGAGAGAGTGAGAAAGAGAGAGAGAGAGAGAGAGAGAGAGAGAGAGAGAGAGAGAGATTCAACTCAAATTATTAATTGATGGCAGACGCGCAGGAATTCCTCCGCCTGAACCCCATTCACTTTCTTGGCAATTAATACATTAATTAATCATGCTTCATTTACTTTGTGGCTGTAGTAAGGGCCCCCCTTCCCACACACACACACACACACACACAAACACACACGCATTCGCGCGGACTTCTCTCAATTAAAGAATAAACAGGCCTGAACGGGAACTAAAGAGCACAAGCAGCAGACGATGAAATATTTACCATGAATAGCGCGGGGTCAGCGGGGCAGCAGCTTGTCAATCAAAAAGGGGATATCCGGCGGGCAGACACGCGCGCGATAAGACGGAATAATTATCCCAATAATCACCTAAAGGCGCTTCCCGAGGGGGGGAGGGGTCAGAGGGTGGACGGAGGGGTTGACGGGGTGGGGGTCTCCAGGTAATCCCTCTTTTTGTGTGATTATGCGGCTGTTGCTACATGGGCAATAATAATAATTCATAGAGAAAAATACAAAAATATTAAAATTAATTTTCGACTTCTGCTTAAACATTAATAAAGATCAGGGGAAAAACACAATCTTTTCCTAAAATGTTATGCACACTATATTTTTACATAACTCAATGTGCCACGATTAATTAACTTTAGGGAAAACAAAACATATGGATATCTATAAAGGTTCTGCTTACATAAATATTACAGTCTGTATAAACCATAGCACTGAGGGAAACCCGAATGTTAAGTCTACAAACCTCCCTTACACCTTCATGGAAATGGAAATAAAATCAGAAAGACTTAATCAAACAGTTTAAGCTGTCTTTAAGTAAGTAAACAGTGGTGGCAAAGGTATAGGTTTCAGTGGTCACCTCCCCCTCAATATTTAAAACGTGCATTTGTCCCCTACAATAAAAATATTAAAGTAGCAGAGGTCTTTGACAAAATTAAGGACTTTCTCATCATTAACTGATGCAGAAAAGGCACAATTGGTGCATAAACAACCACCAGAATGCAGGAAATACATGTTTGATGCTCAACATTTTATGTCAGAGAAAATCCCTTGTTTCATATGTATTCCTCCCCACCAATGATGAAACAAAGCCTATGCTCTTGAGTGGTGATACAGTTGTCCAACACGGGTGTTATTTGACTGGGATTCATCCAATCTGTATTTTACGATAAGCCATGACATAACGGTTGAAGATGTGGCTCTTCATCAAGGTCAAGGTAGCTTTTATTGACTCCCAAAGTCAGGTGGATCAACTGTAGCTATCATGAAACACAAAACAGAAAACAGCTTCATAAGTCTGTAAGTAATTCCTTCAAGTAATTAAATGTGAGTATTTTTTAGTATTTTAAGCTTTCATTTTCAGCCTAAATGAAACACACAAGATATAAGATGTGTCTATGTTCTAAAATGTTCTAGTATCATAAACCATTGATGTTTTACTTCTTTTAAAAGTGCCAATGTATTGGGGGAAAAGGATCAAATCAGTATCATGTAATCTAACATTAAAAGCATGTTGACTCTTTAATGGTTTCCTGACAGTAGTAGCTGAGGGTGCATACGTCTGGACTGTGTTGGGTCCTGCCCTGGCTGTAACTCTGCCTCTTGGTCTGCTGTCCTGGTTGAAACTCCAGCCCTGGCTCACGGCCTTCCCTACAAAAAGAGCAGCAGTGTCAGTGTCAGTCAGCAGGAAACCTGAGCGAGGCCCATTGTCCTGCTCTAGTCACGGCCCTCTAGAGGGTCCCCAGCACCCGCTCATCAAATATACATCACCCGCCTCTGCTGGGACGCCGGCAGGCAGGACGCTCCTCTGGGAAGGCGACACTGGACAGACAACATACAGGGAGTCCATCTGGGGTGGGAGGGAGGAGAGAGAGAGAGAATAAAAAAGGTGGAGGATGGCAAAAGAGACGGAAGGGAGGAAGAAGAAAGAGGCAGTCAGGGAAAAGGAAGTTTAAACTTTAAGGTCATGGCTTATTTCCAAAGAAAGCCATTTGACAGTTTATTAAAATTCATCAGGCATTGGTTTTACTGTACAGCTGAGGAATCATTCTTTATTTTCTGTCCAACATCAGAAATATGACACAGAGGAAATATGATTCAGGGACTCTGAAATCCAGTGTCTCGTGAAGATATCGATATAAACACATTTGTTAATTTGGTTATTAATTATAAAGGTGTGATCAAAGGTGTGATCTTTTGGTAAACTTAAAATCATACATTTAGAGAAATTCTTATTTTTAGTGTAGCTGTCTGGATGTACATGCAGCTGGTCCTTTAAATGTCTTAGAAAAGTGTTGCTCCACCACCAGTCTGCAGAGCATCAATAGTCACTCTAAATCAGAAAATCTTGCAATTAAAATGCAAATTCATGTGCAATTTCTTTCACTACATTACTGAAACTTAATTTAAAAAGCACCAGTAAAATCTCAAACAATTAAAAACCAGGTGGAAAACATGATGGAAACCTGGTATTTATGTCTGGTTTATGAGTTTGAGTTCACCAGCGTTTCCAAAATCTCTCCTCGAGTACCACTTGTCATGCATGTTTAAGGTCACTCCCTGCTGCAACACAGCTGAATTCAATGATCAACTCGTTATCAAGCAGCCTCAGCCTTCATAACGAGCTGATCATTTGAATCAGCTGTGTTGGAGCAGAGAGAGATCTGAAATATGCAGGACTAACGGTACTCAAAGGGAGGTTTTGGAAAGACTGGTCTAACACATGCTTTTATCTGCTGCCATTTTTCATTTGTCTCCTCGCTTTCAGACTTTCTGGTGTTTTTGCTCAGGTTTCTTTATATGCATGCTGAAAAAGTGCAGATAAACAGGTGGTTGTAACACTTAACACCACTTGGCATAGATTACATGTCTCTAAAGATTTTACTGGAGCAATGCATCTTCATACAAAAGTTCAGATCCATCCTGCTGGGTGACAAGGGCAACAGGCAAAGTAAGATATTCCAGAGATCCCTCTCTCCAACAACATTTTCCAGCTCCTCCTGGGGGATCCCGAGGCCTTTCCAGGTCCAAGATATACAATCCCTCCAGCATGTTCTGGGTCTAACGGGAAGTGCCCAGGAGGCATCCTGATCATATGCCCAAACCACCTCAACTGCCTCATTTTGACAAGAAAGAGTAGTGGATCCACTCCAGAGCTCCTCATCCTATCTCTAAGGCTGAGCCCAGCCACCTTACAGAGGTTTGTGTGATATCCTATAAAATGTTATATAGTTCATATGTTACCTTGCATAGCAGCGACCTTACAGGGTAGGTTAGGTTTAGCTTGAGAATCGTGGTTCATCATCACTTAATTTAACGTGAAAATGAAAACACAACTGAAAATAACTCGATTCAGAGTTTGGGTTCACGCATGACGCAAATCCAAGTCTTCGAAGCTGAAGTCATTTATTTGTTTGAGTCATCCACTACCCTGACCACTCCCCTACATGGACTTTGTGGGGGAGCGGTCCCCCTACGAAAGCCCTTGAAAATTTGTTGTTCTCGGGGAGCCCTGATAACAAATCTCCCATAGGTGTTCAAGAGGTTCTTTGTCAACTGTCCTCACTTTGCTAGATTTGATTTGTCCACTAAATTTCAACTACAATATTTTCCTTGTTTTTACAAACATCTCACAAGGGGGGCGTTTGTAGCTTTGCAATGTGTGTGTGTTTGCAGATAAGTGGTGTGTAGGTGCACTAAAAACAGACCTAAACACAAAAAAACGTTTTTATTTGTGTGGACATGAGCAATACATGTGCATGTGTGTGTATGGTGTGTACAGCTATGCATGGGTGACTGTGTTTGTCTGTGTGTTTAGAGTGCAGGATGAACTCTGAAGGATCAAACGTCCGGCGAAGCTTTCAGTGAGCAGAACATGGCCGCCACACTGCGTATTTCTGCCACATTTAGCAAATGGACACTGAAGTGCAGCCTTCCGCCGACATCCACCACAGTCTGAAGCTCACCTCCTCCACGCCGCCCTCGCCTCCTCCTCTCCTTCCTTTTCTTTCCGTTAACTCTTGTCCTCCTTTCCTCCGCCTCTTTGCTTCTTCCAGCTCTGAATTATTGATAGTGAGTAAAATCTGACGTTGTAAACTTTGCGACCATTCACCAAATCGGCCTCTGCTTCTCACCGAGGGGGCCCGCCGAAGGGTAGGCGGTGTCTAACCACACACTTTTAATGTAATTGCCTGTAGAGGTCCTTGTAAATATTTCATTGTCTGCCAGTACAAATTAAAGACACAAGGCTGGAGGAAAAGGTTAGTTGGTTCGCCCAGGGAAAGATTCTCAGCACTTTACCTGCACCTGCAGGTTTGGAAAAGCATTTTTTTAAAATATTTTCTTTCCTAAAGGAAACCCACTGAGAGACTGTGGTAGACTGTCCTTCTGCTTGACTTAGCTTTGACTGATGACACCAAAGTCATCCATGTGTCTCCAGTAGATCTTCATGCTGTGCTGAATGATGTTGGATGACTTTTATGACCTAAAAAAATGGGGAAAAAATGAATGCTTGAGCTCTGAAACTACATGATGATCTTAAATTACATGCAGCTTTGTGCCGATTTCGTCACCATGGAGTTCAGGGACCATGAGCCGATCACTGACACATGAGTGATATTTCATTCCTTGTATAGATGTTTCCCTTCAAGATGGAATCCTCAACTTGGATCTGCCAAAACTAAAAAATATAATCATCGGTTTAGATATTCCTTTTGCTGATGACGTGTTTGTGTTTTAGCTTATTTCAGTAACAGTGTCCTACGCATGTTGTATACAATAGATGTTTCAAACTTTCCCCCTTAAAACAAGTTTGTATTTAAATGTTTGTATCTTTCACAGAGCTTTACATGCACACACAGTTATCATTTGTTATCATTTGTTTAATATTAAAATAATAATATGAAGTCATCCAAAGTCTGGGAACTTTGCTATAAGTCAAGTTCTGCATACTGTATCTATGCAGGTATCTCTTTATAGAGATTAGCCAAAAAGACTGGCACACAAATGAGGAAGCTGTTAAGGTGTAAACTTCAGGTTGCATGGAGAAGCAGAAGAAAGAAAGAAAGAACAAAAGAAAGAGAGAAAGAAGTATAACGATTCACACTGCTGTATGAAATGGGCTTGCACCTTGGTTTGCCAGATTGTCTGAGAGTTTCATGTATTCCAACATCAGAAAGGTTATACGTTTAAGACACTGTTCAACTGTTTCAGCAAGCACTTTGTTTTAAGCATAATGAACACTTTAGTTGCAGCTCTTAAAATCAATTGATCGAAGGCTATGTTAACGAGTTAGCAACCACGACCCAGTATCTAGGGAACTGCATTAGTTAAAAAATCTGCACCTCGTTATTAACATCCAATGTTGACTTTAAGTTCAAGCATGGGAAGTTGTTTGTCCTTTACTTAGCAAGTAGAAAAAAGTAAGGATGTCATTGGTGCCTTTTTACGAACCATGATTTTCATCTTTCCCCAGCCTTAACTAAGATTGTTATTGCTAAACCTTAAACATATTTTATTTGCCACACCTTACACTTTGCCTTTACCTTAACCGTACCTCTGAATTCTATATGCACATATTGTAATAAGAAAAAAACTGAAAAATGTTGGCATTAAATGTAATATGGGGCTTTTCAGAATCATTCAGTATTGGCATTCTTATCTAGTATAGGGTGCTGCAACCATAACCAAAACCTTCCTAAACAATTACAGCATATCCTCATACAACGTTTCGCAAAATATTCCAAAAATTAGTTATGTCACAAATGATGTCAAGTGTGACTCAAAGTTCATTCAAAGTTCACACAGGTCTGAACACTGGTGTCTGTGGGAAAGTCCTGAAAGAAAATCTGGTGCCCAACCACTACTCCGAACTGCCAATTTACAGGACCATTTCCATTTTTCTTCCTGTCATCATTTTGGCCTTCCCAAAGATGTGGATTATGCAGGAATATACTGGCTCATTATTATGTTGAATATGTACAAATTGTGGTGCATAACTTTTCAAAGGAAAATGGATAAACAGTGCATGATCAACAAGCCTGACCATGATCTCTGACCGTGATCAATTTTGTGTAGATCGTTCAGGTATTTTTGCCTCTCATCTTCATGATTTTTATGTGGCAAACTACACGAATATCTCCCAGTATGGACTGACGGCAGATTCCCTCAGTCATTTGAGAGTTCACTAACAAGACCACACTTGTATGGTAGAAAAGTTGTGTTATTGGATAAATGGAGGATCAGGAATGATGGGGAGAGGGTCGAGTTCGATGGGATGATGGGGGTTTAGGGGAAGGATGAGAAGAGCGTCTTTGGCCAGGGTATGAATTAGGCCCTAAGGTTATCAGGGTCATGTATGATGGGATGATGAGGACAGGGTTGAGGAGAAGGGATAAAGGGGGAATCGAGTTCATGACGACGTATGTTTCATACGGAGTTGTGGAGAACTGAGACAAACACAGGAGAAGAGGTAAGACACTAATATACACGTCGCAGTAGGTGATTGAATTGATGAGGCACAGGTGGTTAACTTAAGGAGGTGCAGGGGATTTGAATCAGTGGGAGAGAGAAGCATGATCTTGTTCCTGAACCTCAGTTAAAGTAACTAAATTTAAGGTTAGGATGAGCGTTTACAAGGGTTACCATTACTTGGAATTGTTTGGAAACAATTTCATCTTCCCCCCTTGCCTCATATTCCTGGTTTTATTTAAACTTTTCACAGAGTCTTTGAACAGGCTGGCCAGGTTCTCCTTGCATATCACTTGGTTTCACTCCTGTGCTTGCGTATTTGTTCATCAACATAGTAGATGATGTTCGTTTTCTGCTCTTCTCATTCTAAAAGTTGTTCTCCCATCGAGTTTTTTCTTATTTACGGTTTCTGCATTTTTCATGGTTACACCTTCTATTATCTTCACCTCTTCATGTGTCTCTCCCTCTCATCTCTTCTTTTTTTTATAATCTGTTGCTGTGTCTGTCAAAGTGCTGCAATTGGCTCACTAATGGAAAAAAAAGAAACAGGAGATAAAAACAGTGAGCAAGAAGCAAAGATAGGGTATGACAGAATGGAAGAAAGACAGACAGTAAATGAGACAGAGAAAGAGAGAAGACATATTTTGGATCAATAGATTAACTGAGTGCTCATGTATTATGCATCTGAGCCCTGCAGCACTTGCACATAAAGGGAATGTTGGGCAGGATTGGCGTGTAAAAGCTTTATAACCGCGGGCCTGTTTACTCTGAGTGTACAAGGGGACTGCTGTCATGCCGAACCGAACCGACATGAGACTGAATCTGCCTGGAAACAAACCCAAACCTACCGCCTAGCAACATGAAGCTGGGTTCAACGTCTGATCAAACAAGCATTATGCTGAAATTCATATTAAAAATGTTTTCATATGTGTACCGAGCGTACTGTTTTTACTGTATATATTAAAATGCAGCTTGGACAACTACAGATGTCTCAACTCATAAGACAAAAAACAAACGTAATCCTTTACTGTGAAATGATATGTAAACATATTAGATCATGCATGAAATTGTTCATAAGTTGCTTACATTCTTGTATGTTCCTGTTTTTCAATTTATTTTTGTTGAACAGTTCGAATCAGCGCAACACAGGCAGCTACTTTCACTGCAAAGACTTCAGGTCAACTCTGCAACATCCTATTTAGAGTGATTAGTTCCACCTGGACAGGGTGCTTTCACTGTCAGACAGGTGTGATTGATTTCTTCTCTCCTCTTGTGTGAACACATAAGAGAACTTTGAAACTAACTGAAAGGTTGCATTTGTAGAGGAGCAGACTGAGTCATGAAACATTTCAATGTAAAGAATCACATTATATTCAGGCTTGTCGTGGCTTGTAAAGGACCAAACACTTTACACATGTGAAATATGCAAAAAGACTGAAGCTCCTCTCAGAAACAAAACACCTGAATTATGTGTTTTCACCTTACATCTGAAAATATTGGTAATTCATTTAACATGCCATCATGTTCTCCAAAAACTACAATTGAATGTACAAAAAGAATACATGTTTTAATAACTTAAATAACTTAATGAAAAAACTTCCCTCCTGTGACCTCAAGCTGTTCTAACAAATAAAGAAAAAATGAAAAAAATACACCAAACCATTGAGCCTTCCATGTACTCAAACTTTTTTTTCTCTCCATTATTTATATTTTTTCTGTAATTACTCTGTGTGTATCCCAGCATCCTACTTGATCAGGATCACATCACATTTAGAAAAGAAGATGCTCTCAAAATGCAGTTTCTCTGGACTTGTCAAGTCATATTTTATGGCGTGAATGCACATTTTTGCATCATCTTGTGCTGAAAACACAGTGAACACCGAGGCTCAGAGATACTTGATCTTAATGCTGATGAGCTTTCACAACACATGTTTTTCATGTAAGCTGAAAAATTTCAACTTGCGTGAAAAGCGCATATTTCACATTATTTATGTCATATCATTTGCGTCTTATTATTCATATTATTTGAGGCGCTTGGCTTGAACTCGCATCTATTCACTTCTTTACAGCAACTTTGTCAATAATCTTGCCACACAAAATGCTCACTTTGTGTTCAGTACGAACATAACATTAGACAATTATCTGACAATATTAAAGGAAAGTTTCACCTCCTATGTAAATAAAGGTCAGTGCCAATCATTCTCTGATTATAGACACTTAACATCATATAATGATAAAAGGAAAATGATAATTGCTGCAAAGCAATTAAAAGGGATTTAAGAGACTTTAGACACCCCTGGTCCAGTGAGCCAGACTGAACTATGACCTTTTAAATGCAACATCAGGGGCCTGCACATCACCCTGCTGGTTCCTCTCTCTGCCTCTCCTTTCTCCGGAGCTGCATGACAGCGATGTCCCGACGCTCCGCAGAGGGCCAGGCATCAAACAGTTCAACCCTCTGAGTGTTTCCCCAGAGAGCTAGCACGCTCATTTCCATACAAACAAAATCCTCAGCTCTTCTCTCGTCTGTACTACAAGAATAGAGAGCAGTCGAACAAAGGGAAAACAAGTAAACAAACAAAATGATGTATGAACATGTCACCGGGACAAGGGGGAAATAACAAGGATTAGAGAGGAATGTATGTATGTAAATTAAAATTAATATATTTTTTTACTTTGTCTCTGGTGTTTGGGACTGCAGGGAGCAGCAAGAAAATAGACCTTGAAACTCCTCTGCACGAGAGCTTTGTTTCAGCTCATCTCCCTAATGTAGGCATGATACAGTATAACCTTCCATTGGATCATTGACAGGGATGCTGAGGATGAAAGACTAACAGGGAGATGCACAGAGGGCATGGGTTTGAAAATGGGTCAGAATTTGAAAATAGTACTTCAAAAAAAAGTTCCACATCACCTGAGGCTATCTTGGTTGTTTTAGAAAAGGCCTCAATGGCATCGTTTTTTATTAATGCTTGCTGTGGTGTCAAGGGTGCATTAGCCACAAATGACATTATCACTTATTTGTGTGAAGCACAAAGGCTCCGCAAGTTGTTGTCTTTTGAAACCCACCCCATGTTCATGGTTGTGATTGGCCGACACATTCTAATCCCAACTCATCAAATGTTGCAGCTCTGTCAGTGGACTTCTGCATCCATATATCACAAATTAGGTATCCTTCTGTGTCGTTTACATTTCGGGATGCAGTTACTGTGATGTCAACAAGTGCACATGGTGGGATGATGTGGCACGTGGTTGTGTTTAGGCAACAACAGCACATACAACAACAGCATGAATGGTTAGGATTAGGTGATGAAGTCACAGATGCTTAGGTTAAGGGCAAGGAGGCACATGATAAGGTTTAGAAAAAAACATCACATTTGGATTGGAAGCTAACACTGGCTTCCCACATCAAAGTACAGGTTTGAGGGAACAATCCACCTGCGCTCTTGACTACCCTATAAGTGCCTTCGCACTCCTTATATTATGTCATGACCGGCAGCATGACAACCTGACACCAACCTGACGTGTTTTGCACATGTAAAATGTTCTGTCTGGCTGCGTTCTCAAGTGGCGTCACCCGTTCACTTGTGGAGTGACATTTAATAACACCACCGACCATTCTGTCTGCACCTTTTACGTTCCATGCACAGGCTTTTGACAATGCGCACTTCCCAAACCTTTGCAGACCTTGAGTCAAAAAGAAATCCGTTTGATTCCAATGCAAGTCTGTTGTATTCAAAGATAAATGTACATACATGTAATATATATTTCACGTGTTAACATTTCCAGGCCCATACAACTCAGCTATGCCTACATACTTCTCTCTCATACCTCTCTACTTTCATAATGTCAGAATATGCCTCCACTTTGTACACACAAACACACAACCAGCCTGATCAGCCAATGAGCAACAGATCTACAGTATATCATCGGGAATAAACACAAATGCCCCCTGGCAATGACTGGCAATGATGAATATTTCACTAAATGAAGAGGAGAGAGGAACGTCCAGCTCTGAGATGGACCTCATTGGTTTTCTGTCTGCCTTGCTGTCTCTTTTTGAAAATATTTCCGTCCCTAATCAAATGTTTCTGTAGCCATCATGATATCAGCCATTGTACCCATTGCTACCACTCTGTCTTTATTGATCCCTGATAAATAGTTTAGTGATGATCAAATAGAATCATAAACCGTGGCCACAAATACACTAGATCCCAGGAAAAACTGAACAGAGCAGCTAATGTAACGTTTCAACTTTAATGTTGAGGTTTCAAATACGTGTAAGTTTAGTGAAATGCTCAGTACTGTGGTCCTCTAAACTTAAAGCCAAAGAAAACACTTTTGAGAAAAGCTAGAAAACTGAACCATGAAGTACCTGAAATCAAGTCAATAAAATAAGGAGCAGAACTGGGATCGAAGGAGATCCAGACATATTTTAATCTCAAACTCGTCATCTTAGACTTGTCATCAAGGAATCCTAGTGACTCAGTCTTAATGTATTAAATCAAAAGCTTGCTTCTATGTTGTTTTGTTTTAAGCCATGGCTCATGGCTCTAGGTATGGCAATGCCAGTCTTTTGATTGTTGGTCCACCACTTTGGTTCAGACTACATATCTCATTAACTCTAAAATGGACTGTTATGACATTCTTTAAAAGACATTCATGATCCTTCAACTTTCAAGAAAGATTAAAGTTTTTGAGGCGTGGTGGTTTCTAACTAATGCTTGCTGAGACAGTTCACTAGTTCACCCCAATTCATTATGATGGATCTGTTGGGAATTGAACCCAAAACCTTGACATTGTTAGTGTCCTGTTCATTCAGAAACACAGAACCATATATGAATGAATGAATATACTGTATCTGTGTTGTAAGAGGGGGTACTCAGGTCTCATGTATACTACAGGGGCTCCAGCTGGTGTGGGACGGGATTGTTCTTTGTGTCCCATGTACTCCCCCCTTCCCTTGTCTTCACCCCTTATCCCCATACACACACACATCAACTCTACCTCACCACCCCCATCGACTCCCCCGTCTCCAACTAACAGGATTAGAGGACTGAAGGTGCTCGCTCGGCAGACCTCAAAACGCATATGTATGCAAGAGACCGAGAGCAATAGAGGTGGTCTTGTGTGTGTGTGTGTGTGTGTGTGTGTGTGTGTGTGTGTGTGTGTAAGACTAAGGCTTAGTAGGAAAATGGCCTGTCTCATGTATGTAGCTTTGATGGACCCCAAAAAGCTTTGAGAGGGTTGCCCCAAGGGACAAGAGGCACAACTGGGACTGCGAGTCTGTCTATGTGACCATGTGTCTAAGCATGCTGTGTGTTTAATAAACAGTACATTAAATATAACAGTGATTGTTCACTTTGTCTTATATTTCCGTTGTTCTTTTTTTTTTGGCATGGTTTGAAGTGAATTTCTCTTAATAGTTTGCAGTATGCATCTCTTGATTCTTTAACACCTCCAAGCACCCTAAAAAACACAGAATCATTTTCATCAAGGGAAAAAAAAGCTAATTATAAAGGAACAGAGTTAAACCAACACCTGCTAAAAATCCATAATAGAAAGCAAATTGTTTCAGAGGGTATGTAGGCTAAATATTTTATTGGACATACATATTAGTATATGACAAGACCCTGTTTAGGCATCACAAAAACTAAAATAAAACCAGTTGGAAGCTGTCAGTTTGCTGTAGTCTTTGTTGTGTGTGCAAGTGGAACTTTCAACACAGGAAAGCGAGTGTGGCCTATCCTTTTCAACACTATTTTTTCCAAATCAGCTTTTTGTTTAAGGGCCAAAAAATGTTCACTAATGTTGATATATACAGTACTCATTGGCCTTTACAGTAGTTCTTGCTTGGATGAACAGTTTCTGACAGAACACATTACATTTTTAATGGCAGTTTTTCTGACAGCTAAAAGAAATCTTGTGGTGTTCCGCAAGAGAGTTGCTTTGGACCACTTTTTTTTTGTTTTCTTTTACTTTTTCTGAGTTATTTGTTGTATGTTATTAAAAATGCTGTAGCTTGGTATACAGATGACTCAGCCTTGCTTTGTTAAGTTGAAAAAAAATCTACACCCTGAGTTGCATGCTGTTGAATTGATAAATTAGTACTGAATATTGCCAAAACTAAATGCTTAGTATTTTAAAGTAGGAATCTTCTTCCTAATGTCACAGGAGTCAGGTTGTCTATACTGTAGATACATGGGTTCTTTTAATTGCTTTTTATGTGGGACAATGTTGTTCTAATTTTCATTTTCATTTTGTCTATATTTTTATATGTCATTTTGCTATCTTCTGATCTTGACATGTGGCTTGTTTTGTCATTTATTGTTTCATTTGTATCTTTTTGATTTGAGTTGTATTGCTTTTTGGTATTAGCATGCTAGAAAAGTAGCAATTTTATTACATTTGCTCCCTGGATTGGCCATTCTCATCTTTTGTACCGTGAGCAGTACTCTTTTCTGTTCAGACTGGTGTGTCTGGCAACAATAGTTGTGGTGTGTGTTGCCTTTAACTCTATATTGTAACTAATCACTAACAGGGCAGCGCGGCCTTTCCAGTTTCTCATTGAAAATATTGCAGTATTGTACGAATATTTAAACACTGGCAATGCATTTGTGTTCTCTTTTGACTCTGCAACGCTGTTGACAAAAGTTTGTTGCATGCATTCAAAAAGAGCTTCAGATTTTTAGATAATCCCATCATCTGTCTGTCATTTATCATCATGCAACAGATGTTTCCAGAGTGATAATGTCTGACCTGTACCTTGTGTGTAGCTGCCACACGGGTCCACCTCTTGCCTCTGGGCCCTAGTTTCTGGAGAGGCCAACCTGCCAGTGCAGAGCACATCGAGAGGGCCAGCACTCTCATTACAGCTACAATGAAATAATTATGAATGCCGCGCCGAGACCTCATCACAGGAATATCTATTGTATTATTTATTCAGCCAGTCCCCTGGTTCAGGGGGAGAGAACACATATAAACTTCCAGTCTCGCTCCTCTCCTCCTCACTCAAGCTCCTGTTTGCTGCTCAAAGCAGAGGTGCTCGCTTGCTCGCTCTCTTTCTTTCATTCTCTCTTTTTCGTTCTTTCTCTTTGTTGTTTTTTCTTCCTAGATGAGGCACAGGGAGCATCCATCGGGGCCCTGAGGCCTTAACATAGTCCGGCCTGCCAGCTGTGGACGCTCTGCACTTGGCCTCATCTTTATTTTTTTATTTGCTCTCTCTTGTTTTTCTATGTTTTTTTTCTCGGTATTATTGTTTCTTTTCATACAACTGGAGCAACTCAATTTTACCAAAGGACTACAAACAAGAACTAACTGGGATTTGTGGGATGGATTCTAAGTTTTCATAGACATACTTTGGCCAAGACAAGATGTTAACAGCATATAAAGCATGTAGACATGAGTCTGTGTCTATATACATATGTGTATTACTTTCTAATGGCTGCAAATCAACAGCTCTTGATCAAGTCTGCACTGAAGAAGAGAAGAACTTCTTAGAAGCAGGATAATGTTTCATGATGGCCAGACAGACTCGTGAAGAGAAACTTTGTTTTGCAGAGGTTCATGGAGGACGATGCTGCAGCAACAGCATGCACGCTGCACAATAGGCCTCATTCAGAGGCAGCGCTGGATGTGGAGGTGGTGCAAGAGCTGATGGATAACAAAGAAGGATACAGAGAGAGAGAGAGAGAGAGCAATTGAGTGGCTGTGATGACAGCTGCATCATGGGGATCAGGAGGGAGGCGTCGCCTGGGGCACAACAGGTGAGTGATGCTGCTGCCCGGCTGACTGTCCGGCTGGTTGACTGGAAGCGGCTGAGCGATGGCTAATTATTACTGATTGGCTCTCATGCCTGACATGCTGTTCAAATGAAGCCTAGTCTTACAGTTACAATAAGTAGGTGACACAAAATGAAAACCAGTGACTTTATAGTCATATTAACAAAATTCACCAACACAAAATTACCATCAGATTGCCAGGCGTAAGTGCCACCGTCATTGTTTTTTTTTCCTTACATTTAGGAAACAGCAAGATGAGAGTGTAAGTGTAAGCACAGAGTTAATAAACTACCAGGCCCGAAGAGTGACTTTGGCATCCGTGTTCTTGTTATTGTATGAGTCAAAAGAGTGATATATAGTTACCTCTGACCTGTCGGCTGATGTTTCTGTGTGGCTTCTGAGTGTTGTGTTTAAACAGATCTCATTACACCTTGCCCGAAAAATACAAGTGTTGGAAGTCTGACTGTTTTTGACGAGATTGATCAACCAGTCATTCTAAACAGAAAGACAAAATGTTTAATGTTAACATCTGGGATTCATATAAAAACAGTTTCAACTTTTCAAACTTGAGATCCTTGAAATATAAACTGGAGCTGTTAATTAACACAGCACTGAATGTAAGTTATGGCTGTTTTATCTTCTCAAAAGACAATGCTGCATTGATGCAACATGTGTATTATCATGTGCACACATGTATACAATATAATTGTGTGACACTAAGAGATGTTTAGGGTCTTTACGCACTCAAGACAAGATTGTTGTCAACAGTGGCTGAATAAAACCATATGTGTCATGGCAAAAGCAGAGGCTGCAGACACTTTTTATACTTTGTACATTTTATAACCTATGATAATGGGAGCATTATTTGTTATTTGCTCTTCAGAAACACATTACTCTCCTTCTGATGCCTTTACTCTGGCTATACATCTGTTTTAGAATTGATTTTAAGATCTTACTCATTAATTTTAAAGCACTTTATGGCCTGGTCCCAGATTATATCTCTTCTACTCTCTCTTTTTAATCCACCTGCTGAGCTCCAGCTGGCTGTTTCACAAAGTTTAAGACTAAAGATGAAAGAGTTTCTGCTGTGAGGGCGCCTCAGCTCAGACTTACATCTTAATTTACATTGTTTTCATAAAGCTTTCATAAAATTTCAGTTGAATTTTCTCATATTGTATGTGTTCATAAGTGTTTGTATGCGTAAAAATATATTAATCATGGTCTCATTTTACTTATTACACTGTAAATTCTGTCTGTGCTGAGTAACTGTAAATAAGGCTTTAATTTAGGATCAGCTCTTATCCTCAATAATAAATACTAGAAGTTCAAACTTCATTTACAGGACTCTTCCATGAGAAATTTCCTGTCAAAAACCTCCTGAAGACATACTGAATTGGCATCTCGGTCAGCTGATTGTTGGAGCTTGGCAGAAATCTCGCTGTTAATGTTTGTCTTTTATTTAATTCACTCCTGCCGGCTGATGCTTTCTCTGCCAGTTAGAGAGCAGCGCTGCTTGTTGTGCTCTGCTGGGACAGTTTGGGTGCTGCCTGGGACGCAATGAGCGCGCTCCATCAATAATGCAGAATGTTTCCGTGGTAACTGCCTGGCAACCAGCGCCTGCATCCTGTATGGGAGAAAGACAAGGAATGAATGAGAGATGAGAATGAGAAAGAGGGTGAGAGAGACGAGAAGAGGAACAGACAAATGGGTGAACGAAAACAGTTAAGGAGTGAGAGAGAAGAGGGAGGAAAAGATGGAAAAAGGGAGTGAGAGGGAGGTCGTATTAGAAAGATGGAGTGGAGGAAGTAAAGAAAGATGAGTGAAGAGAAACAGAGAGAGGAGAGATGGAGGGTAGACTCCCATGAGCACTCTTTCTCTGACGTTTGAGTGTGTGTGTGTGTGTGTGTGTGTGTGCGTGTGTGTTTGTTTGTACTATAGACCACCTGTATATTAAACAGTGTGCATCACAACTCATTATCTGTCTGAACAACACAGATAAATAGAGACATATAGCAGCAGCAGCAGCAAATGAGTCTGATTCATTGATTTTGTGTTTGTTGTTTTTTATCTGATTGCCCGTTCCGGTATTCTTAACTTCACAGCTCCACAGCACCAGCCTTGCATACCTGCATGTGTGTATGTTGTCCCATTTGTCTGTTTTTGTATCTCAGATTTTGTGATGATAAAATATCTTCAAAGGATGGAAGATTTAATACGTTATTGCTATTTCAGTGTAGTTGATAGGAATTAACATTAGTGAGCTCACGGAAGGCAGTAATTAATCTATATGTGTGTTAGTAAAGGCATCAACTTTTCATCACAGTTCCTACTAGATCTAACAAATTGTTCAGTGTAATCGATCACTATTTTCTGCTAATGTCAAGTCTTCTGATATCTTCCAAAAGATATTCCTTCATTTGGTGTTTCAGTGATGAAGCAGAGGATGCTGGTCCATAGGTATTTGGTTGTGTTAAAATCTGGTGTCTGTAAAGGCCATTGCGTAGCCATGATGACATTATTTTTGTATTCCTTAAACCATTCAGTCAGCCTTAGCTCCCTGTATGAAGCATTTGTATTTTTTATCGTTTATTCAAGTTTTTGCTTTTAATTTGTTACCTAATCGCAGATGCATTTTTTGGTGAGACATTGCACTACTTCCAGTCATGATTGCAGCAGCAAATCCAGGTATTTTAAAAAAAACATTATATTTTCCTAAACATAACCAAGTGTTTTTGGTGCCTACACCGTACCACATGTTCGCCACATACCCGCTACATAATAATGTAAATATTCATGGTTTGCTGACAATGGCAACATTTATTCTGGCGATTGAGTTGCTTTTTGCTGCTCCTGTTGCTCATAGCATTTCAAAGGCCTCACCTCAACTTTAGCTTTTACCTCACAGCAAATATGAACTGTGTATATAATCTGGCCAAACATTATAATCTCTTGGGGTATATAAATAAATAATAACACAATAAATAGGCTAAAACTTGGTAAACCACTGGCATGACCCTTTAAAAGTTTGTTTCATCTGTACACAAACAGAACGTAAAAACAACAATTTCACATGGTAACAATATTTTGGAAGAGAATACGCTGGTGCACTTGCTGTAACACGCATGTTTGCATGCGTGCGTGTGTGTCCAGTGGTCAGTTAGAGATTCTCTCTCTGTGTTTAAAACATTTATCACTAACCTCCTCCCCTCATTTGTAACAGTGAATTATTAAACACTCACCTATTTTTCAATTATTCAAATGTCAGATTTCAGCCTTTTTTCTTTCTTTCTTTCTTTTTTTTTGTTACTCTTGTGTTTACAAGCAGATCCACACCAACTTAATTCTTTCTTTCTGTCTTTCACTTCTCTAACTCTTTAAATCCTCACTTTCAGCCTCATTTAAAGGTATGCAGCCGGTTATGTTTGGGCAGGACAAATGCATGAGATAACAAAAAGGCCTAATCTGTCAGGCTGCCATTTAAATTCTGATTACCACTATGAACATTACATTAATGGACTGTTTTACAGTTTAGACATACAGTTCTCCTAATTCCAGAAAACAAAACCTCTCTGTCTATCGCTGTTAGTTGATTGGGATGCCTCAGTATCCGTCTCCGGTCTCTGGTGGGATGGTGCAGTTGGATGGGGATTCCTTCCTCCCCTCTCTCCCTCTCTAAAACACGATTAATACTTGATGCTGCGATGAGAGCTATCCCTTGCATGGTAGCATTTGGTGGATGCATGAGACTATGGGGAGATGTCACTGTTCGTGTGTGTGTGTGCGTGTGTGTGAGTGTGTGCGAGTACGTGTGTATGTGTGTGTGTGTGTAGGGTTCTATATACAACTTTGTCAGGGTGATTAAGGCCACATGTTATTGATTGGCAGACCACTTGAAGTCCAACATCATCATAAATAATTCTTCTGCCTTCCAGAATAAACTATCACCTTTGTCGGCCGCCCCGACAGTGTTCCATTGAAGAGGAAATGCATTTTTTATGTTTTTACTTGACCTTAATTTAAGTTGTACAAGAGGCAATTTCTTATTTACGAGCTCTCGCGGAAATCAACAGATGTGCAAACCATTTAAGGCAACCAGTATATATTTGGATGTATTCATGAGGGAATATTGCATCTATAATCAGTCTGTGTGATTTTAGCAGACTGAACATACCATTTATTTGCTAACTTATATTTACGTACCACACTAAATGGATCCCCTGCAGCTTACCAAAACCTCAGTGATATTACGGGTGTTTTTTGGGAAAAATTTAAAGTTTTATTTCTCGACATGCACCAATCACATTGCAGAGGAAAACTCCCTCAGCAATTCTTCCACAGCTTGAAGAAATAGCCTCTGAGCCATCGCAACCATATAAATGATAATTGATATTGTCTGGAATTGCAAAAGTTCAAACATGACAGTGCTAATAATGTTTTAATTTTTACAGAATAAAACAAAATTCAAATTAAAAATATTGAACTTTTTGTGACTTGTTCATATAGGCCATGATGAG
Source organism: Plectropomus leopardus (assembly GCF_008729295.1). Taxonomy (NCBI): domain Eukaryota; kingdom Metazoa; phylum Chordata; class Actinopteri; order Perciformes; family Serranidae; genus Plectropomus; species Plectropomus leopardus. The sequence goes on from NC_056475.1 coordinate 6,004,927, forward strand.
TTTTTCACATGCAAGTCATGACAGATGTGTCTTTATTAAGTCATATTAAGTCATGACCCCTCACTGGAGCAACTTGGGAGAGTATAAATATTTAAAGTTAATGTTGTTTTCATTCTTGTTTTTCCTGCAAAGTCAGATATTCAGAAATGATTGGTATTTTATGTTTATTTCTGCTGTAAAGTTGGGCATTTTAACATGGAGAACTATGGGGATTGTCTCTGTTTAGGAACCAGCCTCAAGTGGCTGTTGTGGACTTTGGCAATGGTTTCATTTTTTGGCCTTGGAAGTTATAAATTGGTGTTATTTTAGTTTGGAATATGTTTGATTACTTTTCACTTTCTTATATTTTCTTTTTACCTTTTCTTCAACTCATGTCATTTATTCAGTTGTTTTAGTGTTTGTTTCTCATGAAAATCTCACTGAATGGATGAAATGTTCTTGTTGCCTTGTTTTTGTTTTTTGTCCGAGGAGCTCTGGTCTCCAATATGGCTGCTGAGGCGTGCATTACGTCACTTAAAAGCCCTCTCTGCAAAAAGCCAAACACACACACATGTTCATACAGAAGCAAACACATACTAACCACACACAGAGGAGCACACATAGAAAAGGAGATGGGCTGAGAGGGGGAACGAACGCAGGATAAAAGCGACCGTCTAAAAGTGTCTCTAAGCGTTTTTCTGCATGTGAAGTCGGTCCCTCGGCCTTCTGGGATGCTCTGCTGCCTGTTTGATGCCTTTGAGACGGCCTCATCCATATTGCATCCTCTTTACCATGAGCTCTGATCGCTCCTCATAGAGACATAAAGCAGCACAGAGAGAGGAGGTGAGGGGAGGGTGTGAGCGGGGTGGAGAAGGAGGGAGGAGAAGGAGCACAGTAGCAGGGGAAATGAAGAAAAAATAGGAAGATAGAGATGATGGAGGGAAAAATTGGTAAGAAAGGCAAAGAGAGGAGTGGAGAGTTACAGGGGAAATGAGGAGATGGAAGGAAAGATTAATGGAGAAGGAGAGGAAGAATAAGAAAAGAATGAAAAAAGGGTAAAGGATAAATGGAGATAAGTTGGGAGTAGAGGAAGGAGGAAAAAGGAGAAGGGATAAAAATGGTAGACGGAAGAAAAATAACATTTAAAAAAGAAGGTTTCAAAAACAGAAAAAGAAAACAAGATGCTTTTATACTAAATGACACACCCGAACCCACCACACACACACACACACACACACACACACACACACACACACACTCCCATCAACCTCCTGTCCCTCTGCATTAGGCGCTGCCTGGGGGCATGCGAGGCAGAGCGATACTGAGAGAGAGTAGAGTGGTGGTTGGGGGGAATCGGCCTGTTAAGAGCTGTCATTTAAATAAAGGTTAGCAGAGGGAGCGAATGGGAGTAGCCTGGATGGAGTGTGTGTTTATGTCACATGACACAGTATGTATATTGAACGAGTTCTTTGTCACTGTAATCATTCACCCTGTTCAAAGTGATCCCTTTCTAACTCAGCGATTGTTCTCACAAAACAAAGACTGCGACCTGACCCCACGTAAAGTTTTGGTTAAGTTATGATGCTTCAGCCGTCTGATTTATGCGGCATATATACCTTTTATCCTGGCAGCTGCATATATAGCAGGTATTGTGTTCTGGCTACAAAGAGTAATGATGTATCCCATTGTCACTGCTATGGCCAGGATCCTTTAACACAGCTTTTCCCAAACTTCTCCTCAAGTCCCACTTGTCTCTGTTGTCTGCTCCAACACAGCTGATTCAAATGATCAACTCGTTATGAACTCCTGGAGCTGCTTGATGACGGGCTTAAATTCAGCTGTGTTGCAGCGGGGGGAGATCATGCAGGACAAGTTCTACTTGAGGACAGGTTTAGGAAATGCTGCTCAGAAAGTTTTCTTGGTGACACTGTGCCTTAAAGCAATTCAAAGTCTACTGGTCTCCTGACGAAAGTTTCATGTTTTGTGACCCATTCCCTACCTCAGATGTGCCTCCTCATAGGGACTGCTTGCTTCTTTACCCTACTCAGCATGTTGGTCACGTGATTCCAGATATGTGGGTTGTATACAAAGTTATGATTAGCACGTCCTGTGTGCTCCAGCTGTGTCAGAAGTTTAATGATAATGTTTTGTTCATCAAATTGCTCTGATAACAACAATATTGAACACCACCATTGTTGACGTTCTGCCACCACAACAATGACCGTAACACACTAAAAACTAAGTTAACAAATAAAACAATAAACAGTAAATAAACCTCATCCATTAAAAAGGCTCTTAATACAGTAAGTAATGCGCCTCAGAACAATACCAATGAATAGGTATTGTATATGTTAAAAGAACATCTAGAAACAGGGACGACACCATGTCCAGCATCACAGAAAACATGCAAATATTCATTCAAATTCTCACAACAGAACACTGTAGGAATGACCACCAAATAACCCTGATGCACAGAGGCATGTGAGTCCTGTATTAAGATCGAGTTGAAAACTGTGACCCTGACCCGCTTCAGAATTACCATTCAGGTAAATAAAGTACCCTGAAAGTGAACTCGCATTATAGAATAAGAGAGTCATAGAGAGATGGATGCAGGGAGGAGGGAGGGGATGATGGGTTCTTTAGTGGTTGTGTGATCTCAGCCACCAGTTCCACAGCTGGTGCACCAGCAGGCAGCCCAGCCTGGCCATATGCTGCCTGGGCTGCTCCCATTGCTCCCATTATCCTCGGTGGAGCAGCCCCACCACCCCCACCCCAAACCACCACCACTACTATGCACTCATACCCCCCTCCACCACCAGCACTTTTAGCCCTCACGAACTACTGTGGTGCAAAACTTGTATATACTCTAAAGTGCACATTTCCATATGGCCTTCTTTAGGTTTGTATTGTACCAGAATGCATTTATTATTCTTTTTGACACTGGGGGGTTGTCGATTTCCCAGAAAAAGTTTTGTGAATGCTTAATACTGTCCTCACCAGAAAAACAACACACGAACTAGACACTGATTGATGATGTTATCATGATATAAGGGGATCATAGAGGAAAACAGCTATAGACATTTGTCACTGTTTAGTTTGAAGGACTTGTTCGTATGCTTACTGCTTGATGCACTTGAAGGTAACGAGATATCTGCACAATGCACATGCATGTGGGATTGGGACTGAAACTTACTAATATTATCAATTAGGGGAGTAACAACACATCAATCTGGATCGACACATCGATTCAGTGATCAAAGATCCAATTATTCTGATACAAAGTGAAAACACTGATACCTGTCATCATCTTTAAGATATCCTTTATTTAGAAATTCCCATGGCAAGTCTGTGTCACCATCTCCATCTGAGCACACTGCCTTCCTAAATATTCAAACAGTGCTAGCGACCTAGTGCCAGGCACATAATGGTAAGCAACCAAAACAAACACACAACAACAACAGCAACAACAACAACAACAACAAAAAACCAAATTAGGATGTTAACTAATATTATGTCACATCGATCACATGTTCCTGAATTGAATCAAATCAAATCTAAATCATGTTGGTGCAGACTTTATTGTTGTCTGATATATCCTACGATGATGAAACTTGAGATCTATTCATATAAAGAAGTGAAATATGCTATCTTACTGTTTTTTTGTACTTGAGTACCTTTGAGGTCCCTTTTTAAAAAGAGTTATGTATGAATTAAAACTCATACAGTGAAGCGAGTCTCTAACCAGCATGTGTGGTATTTTTATATGCAGATTTGAGATGTTTGACCTGCCTAAATATTTGATGCTGTTTCTCTTTGCACCGAGACAGTGGTGTTTATTCATCTTATGGATAAACAGTGTTCTCATATTCATATTTCGTCTGACTGGTCTTGCATGTATTAGCTTACTGTGCATCCTTAACAGTGTGTTTGGGTCTCTGCTGTAAAGCTAATCATCCCTCTCAGGAACAATAAAAATCATATCAGATAAATTCAATGGAAAACTGAAAGGAAAGAAAAAGTTTTGGGGAAACTATTTAAGACAAGAAGACAGACATCATAATCCAGCATTCACACGGTGTGTCCCTGATATGTTATTGACACGAGTATAAAACTTTACAGTACTCATTTTTCAAATATTATTTTTAAAGATTATCTCTCTGTAAATGTAACCTTAATCTGGAGAAAAAAAATGTGAGAATTGGGAGAATTTTTGGCTGGGACATTTTTTCACCTCGAGCGGTTTTCAGCCACCCTGCAGTGTCCTCTCGCCCTCCCATAGCATTTACCCCCAGGCTTTTCTCAAGTCTCATAGCACTCTTACCCCCTCTGCTAGCCCTCCCTCTGCTACAATACACCCCCCCCCCACGCACACACACACACACACACACACACACACACACACACACACACACACACACACACATCTCCACCTTCATCCTCGCCCTCCCTTTCTCTCTCTCGCTCTGCGTCTCTCGTCCTGTGTGGGCCCCTGTCAGCAGCTTGGGGTCAGCTACACTTTCACAATTCCTGCTCTCACTGCTGTCACCTATCTACTTAGCTGTAACCCCTCTCCACACACACACACACACACACACACACACACACACTAAGCCATATAACCATACCACAGAAGCTGTCTTTCATCATCTCCTCCCTCTGCCTTCATAATTAGCTTTCTTCAGTCTTTGTTTCTTTGTACATGTCTTGTCTCTGTGCACCTTTTAATCCAATGTTTCAATAAATTACTAACTAACTAAATAAATAATCTTACACATAGGTTGTCAAATTTAAATCAAAGGCCAATTTTCCTTTCTTAATTAAAAATTAAATTAAATTAAAAAAAACGCAAGGGTTCTTGTCTTGCTTCCTGTCTACCATTCCAGTAGTTCTCAAGGTTTCAGTGATCATTCAGTGCATTCATTTCTGCCCTGACACAATATTTAATTAGAAGACATTCTGTTCAGGTTTAGCAGCATGCTATCAAATGAAATTTTGCCGTGAGATCTGGATGATTTCCAGGTCCGAACCAATTTACTCAATTTCCACAGTTCAGGAAAAAATCTCAACAAGGTCTTTGGTAATCCTGAAGCAGCCCTGCATATATTGGATATTTGCATGTGACAACACGGATCCTTTGTTCTACTCTTGGTTTGATCCACAGCATAACTTTATTGGATTAAAGTGTTATGACCTCCCACTTTTGCAGGTGATGAGACATATTTGAAAAAAAAATTGTGAGGACAATAAGTTGTCACGCTTCATATCTTGACTACACCGAAGCGAATCTGGATTAACGGACTGGCAGTTAGTCCTCATTACATATTGATACGGCAGAACATACTGTAAAGTGTGTATTAAGTATTAAGCACTTTAAATTTTTCCCACTCTCCAAATTTGTGAGCCAAATTTGTGAGTCTTTAATGTTTTATTTACTCGGAGCTGGTGAGCTGCGGTATGATAATTTCTGCCACTGCTGTGGGGAGTTGGGGTTTCTTGTGTCGCACTCTTCTGGGTGGCGGTGTGGTGTTAAAGCACACACACACACACACACACACACACACACGCACACACACACAGATAGTGGCACATGTGGACTGGTGTGCACATATGCAGGAGGAAATACCAAAAAACAGATTTAGACTGTGTTTTTGTTCTGTTTGCAGAGAGTTGCTCTGGAAACAGAAGCAATTTCATTGTTGGAGTTGAACTGCAAAGTCAATAATTTTATTTTAAACCAAAGTAAAATGATTGTATTTTATTTGTTGATTATGTTTTGTGTATAATATAATCAGAATCTGCCAAGTAACTTGTAAAAAGAGATCAATGTAATGGAGTGAAAGTGTAATATTTGCCAGAGATACTAAGTGAAGAATAAGTACCTAAAATTACAGTACAGAAGTACATAGAAGTACAGTGCTTGAGTACATGTATTTAGTTATTTTGCACCCTTTTAATGGGATATCAAAGGTAGTTGAGTGCAAGTATAACTTCTCATCTCTGCATTAAATCCGAGCGCCTCATTTTAGCTAAGGTCGATTTTTCAGATAAAAATTCAGAGCACAAAGACAATTTGATACATTCAAACACACACTTCCACGGTATCTGTGTGTTGCCTACCTGATGCTGCAGGCTGCGGTTTGTGGGCCGCGCCTCCCTCCCTCCTCTTCACTCCACACAGGACGCAGCAGTGGTCACCACTTGTTTGGTTAAAACGGCACGACAGCAAGGTCAAATTTCAGAGAGGAGAGGATGAAGAGAGGAGGCAGAGGGGGAAGAGAAGAAAAGGAGAACAGAGCGGAGTAGAAGGCAAATATGACACCTCTTCTCAGCATCCCTTAGAAACTCCAATACAACACACTCACACACACACACACACACACACACACACACCTTTGTTTACTAAACATTCCACCTTTGAAATATTTATTAGTGTTGGGAGGCTCAGTGTGTGTGTGTGTGTGTGTGTGTGTGCGCGCGCATGTGTGTGTGTGTCTGTGTAAAGAGGTGGGAGGTTACCCAAGAGAGAGTCAACTACCCGGGGAACAGGTGATGTGTGTGTGTGTGCGTGTGTGTGTGTGTGTGTGTGTGCAAGAGAGTGAGGCTTGTGTCACACTTGTGTGTAAATAAGCGTCACTTCTAAATGACATTTATTTCACAGCTTTAGTTAATATTTCTGTTACAGATTAATAGTTTGTATTTTACACATTTACACAAAACAGTTAAAACATGATGCGTTTATGAAAATTAAACCACTCAAAGCATATAAAACATTTAAAATAATCTTCAGCTCAACCAGATATAACATAAGAACTGATTGCTGCATTCACAGCACGAGACAAGTGTCTGATAGTGTTGTTCAAGTGTGTAAATATATTAACGTCATCACAGGCTTGTGTGTGTCTGCTACTTGCCATAAAGCACCATGACCTAACGTCTTCAAAAGTTTGTATATGTTCAAAAAATATTTATGCCCTTGATTCAATGTCTGAGTCACATTTTATCGTCACGTCACTGCCCCATGGCATCTCTGGGTACACAGCGACACACTGAAAGCTGTAGTACTATTACTAACTAAGCAAACATGATTGGTTAACGCCTCACTGTGTCACTGAAAAATGTTGAAATCAGCACAACTTTGATTTAAAGAGCATCACACCTGTCTCCAGTGACAAGTGTCAGGTGTCAGTTTGTAGCTTCAACTTTTATTGAAAATGACTTGGCTGCTGTAGAGTAACGTAATACATCAGTGATTCAATAATATAATAATACAACATTTACAGACAGTGGCAACTCCTGTTTTTACTTTTGACACTAGAAGTATTACTGCTGATGATAACTTTTTACCTTATTTAAATAAAATTTTGAATTCAAGACTTCTCTGTTATTGACTATTTCCACAAGAAATCCTGTAAATCTGAATACAACTGTAAAGTCTGTGGTAACATCTGCCAGATACAAGAACACCAATATATGTTTAAAGATGTTTTATATTCAGTGTTCTGACTCCAGGAGGACAACGTATCACTGGAGTGTAAATGAATAAGAAAGAGTAGAATCTGCTTTTGGAGAGCCAAGGTCACACTGAGGTCAAAGGTCAAAGAGCTCCACGTGGGATGTAACTTAAGACGGGATATCAGGAAGGTTAAAAAGTCAAACATGAGCAGAAAGTGGTGACAAATTTAGCCTCATTATCTTTTCTGTTTTGTCTTTCTTTTTTTTCCTATTGAAGAATGGTTCCTATTAAACGTCTATCTTTATTTCTACAAGGCCTGTCCACAGCCTCAGTGTTGTTATCTAACACTTTTAAGCATGACAACACACACAGACACATACACACACACACACACAGTCACACTTGCTCACTCACTCTCTAATCACATTTTGTTTCATTGTTTTAATTTGCCAGCCCTTCCATTTCCCTCCTCTCTCCTGAATCTCATTGGACAATGAAATCGGGAGTAAAGTGGGACTGATCCTCATAAATCATTAAGCAAGGTTTGTTTTGCCTTGCGAATGTAATTAATACATAATTAATATTTAAAGATCGACTCGTTTATCAAATTTAATTTCTCCACCGCAACAGATGCAGAGGAAGGAGGAAAACAAACAAATGGAGGAGGTGTTTGGAGAAGAGAATGGGAAATAAGCAAAGGAGGGAGGGGAGGAGAATTATCACTAATGAGGCAGAAATGAGGCAGCGTCTTAATCAGCCGACAGGTAGCAGCTTAATCCCAACGGCCAATGAAGTTAACTCAGCCGTTTTGCACTAAATTAGTATTTTTGTTTTCTTTTTCATTTTAATTTTAAGTATCCCATTTTTTCCTGCATATGAAATTTGCTAAAAAAAAAAAAACATTTTGTCTTGCCTTGTGATGTTGTCATAAAATGATTCTAATAGATGTGTTTAACCAGTTAATTGTAGGTATAGATTTTGGTGGGGTGCAGAATAGCAGAGGACTTTTATTTTGGCAAGTGAAGACACCATAAATTGACGCAGAAAAGGCAAAATTGTTGCAGGAAAATTCACCAGAATGCAGGAAAATAACTGTTTGATGTTCAATTTCTGGGGGACTAATTTATGTTCATATGTGTTTTGGACTCACTTTTAACGGAAAGATGCTCAAATACAAGATGAACAAAAATTGCCAGTGGATTTCAAAACAGATTTTTTTGCATGATTGCTACCACATAAAACGAAGATCATAATCAGCCCCCGAAAAACTGTTCAATCTTCTTTGATTTATCTGTCCCTCTTTCACCTTCTCTCTCTCTCTCTCTCTCTCTTGCACTCCCTTTCTCCTTGTCCTCACTCGCCCTTTGCCTCTGGAGACTGTCATGAGAGCAAGGCGCTCTGCGCTGTTAAGTAGGACCACTTTACACTGTCAATACATTCAATAAAGCACTATTGACCTGAGCTGTGAGAGGGGCTTCTGGTGACAGAGGAAGAGAGGAAAGATGGAAAGAAAGAAAAGATGCAAAAATATGTAAAACAGAAAGATGCAAGTGACAGAAGAAATGCGACAAAAGGGAAGAAGACAAAAGGGAAGAAATGCTAAAAGAAAAGGGGAAATGAACAGACTACTGATGATGAAAAATGTCATTTTAACTCAGGACTCAATAGATTTTGTTTATTTTATCATAAGGGCACAGTGCTGAGCATTCTGGGATATCTGTGCAGCAGCAAGAGAGGCAGAACTGAAGTGAGAAATGTGTAACCTGCTAATGAGTGCATCTCCACATCTGGAGCTCTGGAGTCCATGATGACGTCTGATTGATGCATCTGTGTAGCGTGCTTTATGTTTCTGCAAATATTTGCAAGTACCTGCATGAGTGAATGTCAGAACAGAAAGTCTCTCTCTCTCACACACACATACACACACGCACACACACACATACTTCCTGGGCTTGCTGCTCTGATGAAAGCGGTTCCTGGCTAATGGGTTAATTTCATTCCACTGCTCTCTGCCATGTTGAGGACAATTAGCCCAGAATGGAGCTGTGAATATTTAATGATGTTCACTTGAAGGTACAGATAGACAGAGACTGAGAGAGAGAGAGAGAGAGAGAGAGAGAGACCTGTGGTGGGGGAATCGAGAGAGGAACAGAAAATGCATGTGGGGAGGAAGGATGGACAGGACACTACAGCCTTCTTTTCTGCTTCTTTCAGTGGTTTTACCTCAGATTCAAGCAAACTATGTCACCAAACATGAACATCAAATGAGATAATTCTGAAAAACCTATTGACAATGCTTTTTTAACATTTAGTACCAATGTTTTGTTTAGGGTTTTTTTAATTCTCTCTTACGATATCTGCACATGGCCACTTGGTTTGGTTCAGGAAAGATTGTAATTACGGCAAACACACCACTACCCCCTAAGAATGACATGATGACATTTTAAAAACAGTGTGTGTCACTTATGCATACATGCCACTACTGCATGCTTCATATACTAATACACTACAGTGTTATTAATATAGCTAAATTAACTTTTGGTTCCACACGGAAAGAAACAGCAGTCTCCTGGGTTAAATTCTGGAGTTCATTCACCAAATGTAGACTTTCTTGCTCTTCATTATACAAAAATTACTCAGAATGTTGAAAAATGCTGCACCACATTGATATCTGATGCCAAGAGCTGCTGGCCAAGTTTTGAGTCAAATTAATTAGTCTCCTTTTTCCCAGAGATCACAGTGACTTTCATTGACGACCTGTTGTGTTGTCTGTGCTGGTAAAGGTTAAGTTTCATTAAATTTAGTCTTTGGCTATCTGAATTTAAAACACATCACTTCCTTCAGCTCTTCATTTAATGGCAAACTTTGCAATACTTTTACCCTCAAGTAGAAGTTTGAGCAGTGGAACCACATGGGTTTTTGTACGTTTAACTATTTATTGACTTCTACCACCAGTGTTGACACAGACTGCAGTAACGAAATAAATACATACAACTTTTCAGCACTTCAACTTGAATTCAATTTCTTTTTCGAAATAAAAAAGAGAATGAAGAAATGAAGAGTTGTTTACTTTTATGCTCCACAAGGGCATCGCTGCTCTTATATACGAATGTAACTTCTGTCACCTGTGGACTCCACAGAGGCGGACTCACAATTACAGTGAATGCGAAATGGCAGATTGACGTATGGACCTCTGATCTCATGGAGCAGTCAGTTTGTGCCCTGAGGTGACAAGCGTGATGGCTACACTGTGGCCTGTCAGTCAAACTCAGCTCCAGCAGCTACACGGCTTCCACAGAGAAAGACAGAAAACAGGACAAACGCAGAGCAAGACCTTTAATTGGTTAATTGATCCTCATCTGACAATCAAATATCTGAATTATTAATTGAATAGATGACAGTGTTGAGGAGGAGATCTGTGGAAAGAGTCCGATTGACTGGGGGAAAGGTTTAGATGCTGATGGGTTGTTATGGTGATGAGAGTTGTTATGGCGATAATGGAGGACTCGTCATTGAACAGGAGAAGGGTATTGATTTGTTTGACAGCTTTATTGCTTTCATGTGTCCATGTATAAAGGCTAGTATTACATGTTGCATTCATTTCTCTTTTACTAAGATGCTTTCATACATTTCTTTTTCTTTCATACCCCCTGTCCTTCACTGCTGTAATTTTATGGCTAATCAAATCTGGCAATTTGGTTACCTGATCTTTGTCTTACTTGCTTCATTTTATTGTTACTGACTGATCATATTGTACCTGTTCTATAGCATAAAGTAGCATAAAAGTAGCATAAAAACACGATAAAGCTTCACTATTCAAAATGCATCTGTTTTGCATAAATAATGAAATGCAGAGTAAAATGGACTTACAAGGGAACAATATGAGCATGATCTCTGGGCAATAAATTGTTCCTGCAGGTTTGGGTCAGACTGCTGTCATAGGCGTAGATTTTGTGAAGGACGCATGTGCATTTGCCACCATCCCTCTCACATACAAACAACAGTAGCAGAGAACTTTCATTTTGACAAATTAAAGACATTTCCATTATAAACTGATGAAGAAAAGGCAAATAATTGGTGTATAAAAACTCACCAGAATGCAGTGAAGTCAGTGTTTGATGTTCAAAAGTCTCTACACCTTTGCCTGCTGCAAGTTTTACTGACCCCTACGCAATTGCAAAATATAGTAAGAAGGGGTTGCTCGACATCAGTGACAAATTTATTAACAAATTTATTGGTCATTGGCCTCGAAGATATTAGAGACAGATGTCACTGACACAAAAGAATATATTACAAAATACATCATAAACTTTTATTTAGCTTTTTTTTTTAATATGTTCTCCATCTAAATCCATTTTGTGAATCTCTCTTTTCTCTTTCATTCAGTTGTCAAACTGAAACAATTCCAAATTTTGGAATCGGTAATTTCTCCAAATTGGAGGATTTCAAAATACCTAGAAGACACAAAACAGTGGTCACTCCAAAGTAACTGTTGTCTTTGTAGTCTACCTACCACACCGGGGAAATGTTCTGGGGTAAACAGAAATAAGAACCGGCGCTACATTCAGCAGCCTTTCTGGTTAAGCTTTACCTGGAGCCGTGGGAGAGCATATGGCACATGTGCCAAAGAGATCAGCTACGCAAAGTACTGAATGCTATCCTGTTACTCTGTGGTGACATACAACTAGTTGTTGTCACTGACAGCTGCAGCTCATGAATGCCACACTTGTGCCAAGTTTGAAGGTTAATGCCAGAGCAACATGTGCAGTAGGCCTATATCTTAAATTAAAGATCTTGAGATGTTGCTAAAATGGTGGCGCGAGTAATAATTAAACGACTTCGGGAGGTGATAAAGAAACACTGCAGTGAGCTCCTTGCAAAAAAATACATAATATATATAATATAAATAAAATGTAAGTAGTGTAGATTCAGTATTTCTTACTCCACAGAGTATCACAGATGTTTTTGTAAAAAAATAATAAAAGAAAGAAAACTAAAATTACTGTACATAGTAGACCTCTGTGGGCACTTTATCAGTTACAGCAGGTATTGCACTTTACAGCTTTGTTTGCTTGTTATTGTTTTTTATCTATTAGTTACATTAATATGGTTAATGTTATGATGCAGTTTGGATAATGATTTCACTCTGTACTAAAAGCTGTTTGTGAATCTATAGTACATTTCCTTAAAAGTTCTCAGAATAATTGACATTCCTTTCCTTACAAATATGTACAAATGTCCCATGAGAACCACCTTCTTAAGCAAAAAACAACAATTCAAATGCATTACTTTGTGCACACAAGCCAGTGTCTCAAACCTTTAGGTCACTACTAATTTTCTATTACATAAGCACTCTAAGCAATTTTCTTCTCTTATTCCCTCGTGTGACTGGATGAAATGAGGTATAAGAGCATAATGCACCACACTGATATCTTGACATGTCAAATCACAGCAAATTACCATCCCATCTTAGAGGCTTGCAAGTGTCTGAGCTGACCCCAAGTGCATAACATCCGCACTCGGTGCTCATCAGGTCCCGTCATTCTCCAGTAGACAAAAGTGTTTAGTTGTCTGCTTCTCTAAGTTTTAAGATAACACCATCCTTTATCACAACCTGCACTTTCATCAGGTTCAACAAGTTCATTTACAATGGAAAGCTCCAAAAACTGGCAATGATTCAATTTTGTAATACTTTAAATCTTTATATAATACTGCATTGTTAAAGTTTCAACATTACCGATGTTCATTTGTATTTTTGATTCTTCATATACAAAATTGTGACAAACATTCAACAACATGGCATCAGCAGCTAGATGTTAGTCCATCTCCAACAGTCAAGTTGATCTAAATATCCTCATACAATAATTCATATGATATCAACAGTTCATATAATATCTAATGAGTTACAAATGGCATTGTCATGTGATTTACTTAATGTGAAGCTACATAGGTTAGGTTTAGGTAAAGAAATATAAATGAGTATTGTCTCTTTAGAGTGATATCAGCCTTCTCATCTAACACTCAGTAAGAAATTGAAAAAGAAGTTTCTAAAATGTCTATTGCTATTGCCTTTTGCATCGTTTCCCAAACCTCTCCCCTCCTCCCTGCTCCAACACAGCTGAATTAAATGATCAGCTTGTCATCAAAGCAGCTTCAGGAGTTCATAATGAGCTGATAATTTGAATCAGCTGTGTTGGAGCAGGGAGAAATCTAAAAAACAACAGTAGGATGTTTAGTCAGTTAATTTGGTGGACATACTATGTGTTTATAATGTTTTTCTCTCTTTGTATAAAATAAGGTGCAAGTAATCTCATGTCAAGCTGATGTCTGATTGTCTGCATTGTTTTTGTCTCACAGGTGCATCATGAAAATAAGGACGGACTGTCGCTAAAGTGACTGAACTGCAAGTCAAAGGAAACCCTCAGGTTCAGCACTCTGCTGCTCTCAGACCATACACACAACATTTAGGACTCGGTTGTGGAATCTTTGAGAAAGTAACCGAACCTGTCTTTCTTAGTACACTGTTGTACACTGTTGTTTTTTACCTGCTTATCTTCAAGTTTCAGCTGCAGAAAAAAAAATCTTTAGCCTCTGTCAATTTTTCATCACCTTGCTTATATGTACAACCGAATGAAAATAAATTAACTAACTTAACAATAAGTGCGGGACTTTAAACCAACAGACTTCAGTTCACAATCTTTCTGTTTTGTGCTGAAATGATCTTTTATTCCCTGGTGTGTTTGGCTGAAATGAAGTGCACAGGCATAATGCACCATATTGATATCTGGACATGTCAAAACACAACAAATTACCGTCCTGCCATCTTGGAGACTCCCTCAGATTTGATCCATATATCATCTGCACTCTGCACTCATCAAGCTGTCTCACTCACGGGGGCATTAATGCGTTTTGTTGAGTTCAGCATTTCAAAGGCCATTAAGACGAGAGAGACCGGAGAGCACAGAAAGTTACCGACCTACCTGCCTGAATGGTGAGTTGCTCATGCTTTGATGGACAGTGGTTTGCATTGGGGGCTGGAGCCAATTCTGTTTTTTAAAGCAAATAATAATAACAGTGAACACATACTATACTCCAAAAAAGCAGCAGTTCAATGCTTAAGCAGAAACAAGATCGTCTTTGACAAACACACAGGTGACTCTCTGATGATGCAACAGATGTACATATATGGACACACATGTGTTAATACACTCAAAAAGAAGAACCTAAGCTATCAAAGCAACCACACAGAATCACATAGCAACACACTCGCACACACTGTGGATCACAGGCGTGTTTACAGACAGACAGACAGGGCAGACGGATGAATAAATGATGTGTGTGATCTATAATGAATGCCTCTTGTTCATTACACATTCTCACATTCAACAGGCCATTCCACAGGCCACAACACTGTCCTCACTGTCTGGGTCTTTATGTGGCAAATCTGAGTGTTAGTTAGACAAATGTGTCTGGGGGGCAGAAATAATCTCATTGGTTCATTTAAACCTCAGAAGACCACAGGAATTTATTTTGGCTGAGATGTGTCAAACATGACCACAACCAAAGATTGATCTCCACTGGCATCAACATTGATTTAATGGTTTAAACAACACCATTATAAAGTGTTATACAATTTCAATCTGTGGCAAACTAATTACTAACAAGCTATTAATTTATTCATGCTATTTAGCATGTTAGTTATGTTCCTTTTCCATTTAGAGTACTTGAAACAATTTAAGAAATGGATAAGCTTTATAAAAGTGTTCTTATCATTAATAGTTGGAACCATTAAAAAGAAAAAATGTAGCATGAAAAATGAAATCCAAATGTGCCATTTATGGCTCACAACTAAACACAAACCCTGTAGCTCCTTTGATTTAAAGAATTTCACAATATAAAATAAAACAGGCCTGTAACATGAAAGCAGTTTGCATGATATACAACAGAAGGTTGGTTGTTAGGTTTAGCCAACAAAACTATTTGGATGGGGTTAGAAAAAGAGTGTGATTAATGTTAGTCAGGTCAGTCAGTGTCCTCAAGTGACTGACAACTGACATGACAAAACAACTCAAAGTTGACTTTGTTTCACACAGGACACAAACAGCAGTCTCCTGGGTCAAAGTCCTGTTAGACCCAACCTCCGTTATTAAGCAAACTTTAGGGTTCATTATACTATGTCCGTTGCTCTTACTGTCTAAAGGGTTTACATCGGAGTTGGTTGAAAGGCTAGTGTGTTTCAAACAGATGCTAAAGGGTGCCCCTAGGGTGTCACTACAATGACGCCATGGATACTGCCCAAGCAGCAGTTTTTGATGCCCTGAGGGTGAGACCAGACTGCATGTAGTCAGTTAGCTGGTAAACTAGAACATCTTCACATCAAAAGTCCATGATCATGCAAAAAACCGCAACACCACTTACAATTTAATCATAGTCCCTGTTTTGGCAGCTAAATTTTCTTTTTTGACTCTGCCAAATGAGGTCCAGAGTAAAAAAATTCCAGCGCATTCATTGGCTGATTGTCGTAGAAACTCAGACGACACATTGGCTAAACAAGAAGCAGACCGAGGATTAAACAGTAGCTATCTGAAGCTCAGAGATCAGAGAGGGGATTAAGGGGAAGAAAGAGGATGGGAGGGGGAGTTGAAGAGCACCCTGAGGGTAGAGAAGCAGGGGGAGAGAAAATGGGGAGGAGGGGGCTGATGATGACTTTGTGTTGTTTTATAGATGCTGTCATATAACTCCTGTCTCTTCCTCTCCTCCTCCACTGGCCCCCTCTGTTCTTCCTCCAGGCACACCATATGATGGATGTCAGGAAAGAGGGTGTGTGTGTGTGTGTGTGTGTGTGTGTGTGTGTGTGTGGCTGTTACAGTGTCCAATAATAGTTTTTCACTTTTATTTTGCAAGAAAAATCAGTAATTTTTACAAAAGAAAATTTGAATTTTTGCCTTTTATTGAAATATCTCGACAACAATTGAATGGCTTGCCATGACATTTATTTCAGATATGCATGGTGCCCAGACAATAAATCTGCCTTTCCTTAGTACAGCCACACAGAGCCTTGTCTATTTGTTGTTGTGTGTGCCATCTGCATTTGAATCCACCAGTAATATAAGCGTATACTTTACACAACATTGTTTTTGTCATGTTAAGTTGTCTTATGTTATTTTATTGTTTATTACTTTTTTTCAATTTTCATATTTTAGTGATTATTATTTATGCATTGTCATTTTGTCCTCACTGCAAAAAAAAATCTGTCAGGGCATGAAATATGAAGGAGAGGGGAAATTAATTTGAGGTCATCTGGAAAACAAGGTCCCCTTTTTCAAAAGACCGAATCAACCTTTGACCCTCGTAGGCTGGTCCCCGCTGGGGCTGATGGGAGCAGAACAATAGGACCTGCAGGCCAGCGTGCTGCTCTACAAGTGTTACAGCGCCGGGGGTCAGCCATGTTACCATACGTTCATGTCAGGACCTCTTAGAGCTGGCTTCACTGCACAAACACACACAATAAAAAGTTACCATCAGAAGCTCTTAATTAATTCTTCTACAATAGGAGGAATAACCAGATTTACTTTAGGTCATTGATTCGGCTTTCACTTATCATCTGTTCGAATGAATACAAGCAGAAGGATTCAAAAGCTGTCAAATGACAATGGACATGAAATTAAACTTTCATTGTCACTGTAAAGGAGAAAATGCAATGTTACAATAATGTGTGAAAGTTTCTGCTGTTTAAAAAAAAACTATCTAAACTAATTATGAGTTGCCACCAGACACATTTCACTTGTGTCGCAGCTCGGGAGCAATTTTCTCCACGCTGATGAATAGAAAATAAAAACCTTAAACAGTTTAAACAGTTGTTAGGATTTATGGTAACTCTAACTTTACCGTTTTTCCGTTAACCTTTCCTTTCAAATCACTTCATCTCTTTGAATTTGAGCAACAGATTTACCTTTTCTTTCAGGCATGGGTGGATTGTTTTTTCAAAAATCCTTTGTTTCTCTTATGTTTCATTGTTTTCAAGACAAGAGGGACCACAACAGCTCAAACCGACACACTCCTCTGGTGTCTCGTTGGCTTTGTGTGGCGTGTGGCGCTACTCACTGTAGACAGGTTAGACTTTTGTTTCTGGCCGTGTGTGTGTCGCTTCAGGTGTGTGTATCAGATGACCTGGCTGTGTTGAGCTGGCGGGAGATTCAAAAAGTTGCCTGCATATGTCGTGTGAGTCACAACATTATGAGGACAGCAACTGGACATAATGTGGGGCACAAAAACGATTGTTATTTTCTATTATTAAGTCATCATTTTCACTTTAGCCTATCCCATCTTCCTGCTAATTACTTAATACATTACCTGTAATGTCTGTGTGTTTTAACTTAAGAGGAAATCAATAATTTATTGCAACAAACTGAATGAGCATGTGTGTGTGTGTGTGTGTGTGTGTGTGTGTGTGTGTGTATACCTGCACTACCCATTGTGTCCTGAGTGGCTGTCGTTTGGCCTGAGGCCTAGCAGATAATGCAGCGTGGATCTATAGCAGCAGCCACATCTGTCTTTGTCCTGCTGCTCTCAGACAAACCTCTGACTGCTGCTGTTAGCACTATTGACCCGATGCCCTCTGCCTGGTGTCTGTCGCAGTCTGTAAAACAGCTGACTGACTGAAGTGCCTCACAGCCGTTCACCCCACATCAATTCTTCCAAACGGTGCATGACGCTCAGTGAATAACTTTTATTCTGAAACGGGGAGATCTGTTTCAGCATGAAGCCAGTTTGACCGTGGGATTACCCCTAATGTGTTATCTGGAATTTACTGTGTGAGTCACCTGTGTTTTCTCCACACCCAAATCTTCCTGTAATGCTCATCACACAATACTGATGTCCACAATCCATGCTTTGATTATCTAAATTTACTGTTTAATTTGGTTTAATTTGTTTAAATAAATGTGTTTCGGTAACACTTGATTGCCCTAATGTGATGGACACTTGAGCAAGCACATAACGGTCAGCAACACATAATCTGACTCCAGACAAAACCAGATCAGATGTTGTAAATCTAAATACTTTCCTCACAAACTTCACTAGAGTTTATTTTGATTCAGTGTACAGTTTTTGAACCACAAACAGAGATGAATAAAGATCTACTTTCTGCATGTCAGAGTTGGAAAATTGTAATCTGTAATCTGTAATTATAACATCACTTATTTTATGTTGCTGTGCATCTGTACAAATTCAGGCTACATTATCATCCCAAAGGTACACTGACACAAATGGAACATGTACATAGAAATTAAAATAATAATAATAAAAAAATGAAATAGTTATGCTAAAAAATTGAGCCCAATTATTCAAGTTAACATGAAATGTCTAAAAGTTGTTCAAGAACAACAAAAAGTTTGTTTTCGTATTTTGATATCATTGTCGGTCAAATTACAAAAAGACACATTATATTTTCAGCGCAACTTAAACCACTTGTCGTCTGCAAAAAGTTTGCAGGGGATGTTCCAGCCAAGTTGCCAGGAGAAAATGTTGGCATTGTACATTTCTGCAAACCAAAAAAATGTTAAATTTGCGCATTTCATACATATCATACATATATATATCATATGAACATTTGTAAAGTGACATAGTATACAAGCTGGCGTTGTTATCTGGATAAGCAGGAAATTGTGGATGGTGTGTCACTAAATGAGACGCCTGCCAAGCAATTCGTAATGTTTGCCTTTCACAATGAATTTGGCTGTGGACTACAGCGAGACATTAGTCCATGTTTTCATTAATTAGTCTGTCCAAATATCAAAGTGCCTCCACACAGTATCCTAATCACACTTACCATATATATACAGTATATGTCCTCTGTCCTTGACACATGGGAGACACAGTAATCCAGTTGTGCATCTTTATAAATTTGAGTTTATCCAGCAGGTACTCAAAGCATTTAGTTTTTTGTTTGCCACCCATGTTTGAGTTTTTTCACCTTTTCATTGAATTTCTCTCTATCATTAAAGTAACACCCCAGACTCTCCACTGTCTTGTCTCGTGTGCTCAGCCCACAGTTTAAGACACCACGCTTCAGACATCCCACACAATGATAAATCACTGGCTTCATCTGCAAGGCACTGCCATGATGGATCATTTGAATCAGTGCAGTGTTACTAATTATCAGTGTAATGGCTGACCCTGCTGAATGTCAACACCCATAATCACATGCTGCTTTTGAGGGGAATGCCAATAGATGAGCCACATGCCTAAATGTTGGGTGCAGATTGCATGCGACCACTATTGACTGTCCGATAGGGAAATGTCTGCAGTGATTGTGAACTGAAGCCTCTGAAATGTCCTCTAGATGGGATGAATAATGGGTTTGTAGTTTAATTCCAATCAGCCAAAAAGAATAAAGCATTGCAAAGGCAATTAAAAAGCTCATTGACTAGATTCATGAACTCCTATAACCATGTATTGTTGTTATCCTGTGGCATCGGCCAAATATTCATTATTTCCACAAGCACGTTTGCCTTCCACTGAAAAATAAGAAATCGTCTTCTCAAATTTCAGTTTTTATTTTATCAGAGAAGTTAGCCAAAATACTAAAAGTATTTAAAATAGCTATCAAAAAAAATTCAAAATTGCAAATTGTTTTGTTTGGAGAAAAATGGATTAAAAATGATTAGCATTAATTAAGCTCTTCAAATGTCACTGTACATCTGGGCAGTGGTGTGAATAACTAACGTATTTTCATCCATATTTTCAACAATTTGTATGACATCTAATGTCCCACAAATGGCGTTTTCACGTTAAATGTGTAATGTTAAGCTAAAAAATGTTTTGTTTAGGAAAAGAAACACTGAGATGATATACCTTAAAAGGACTCAAAGTTCACCTGGTTTCACTCAGGACATGAACACCTGTCTACTGAGGGAAAGTCCTGTGTTTGTTTGACCTAAGCATCACCCTTACTGGTCTCCCACAACAAATTTTTACTCTTTATACTACTTTCTTCTTTTTTTCTGTCAGCACATTTATCATGTGATTGTCGCCTTCCTGATAATGTGGATTATATGCTTATTCTGGTGAATTACTTTTTGTAATGATATTCAAACAGTGTATGAGAACAGCCTAGCTCATAGCTCATATCAAAGCTTATCAAAGTTCAGCTCAATGCAAAAGCACAATTTTATTTTATTGATTGTAACTTCACTAAAATTTTATTTTCTCTCTGATTTAGTATGAGTCCTGACGATTGGCCTTTATCTCTCTTTCCCTCCATCTGTACTTGCCATGGTGCTCTCTCCTTCCCCCCTCGTGTCCCCTGTGGAGTCTTGTCACCAGGTTGTCACAGCCGGCCTGAAAACACAACACGGCGTCGTCTCATCGATCAATAAATGAAGACGAGATGAACGAGGTCAGCGAGAGAGAGAGAAGATGGATGAAGAGCGGTCGCATCTCGTTTGTTCTCCTGTTCACTCTCTGGTCTGCATTACCTGGATCACAGAGCACACACTCCCTGTGGGGCACGCACACACACACACACACACACACACACACTCCCAAACACACACACACACAAAGCGGAATACACACACATGCACTAACACAGAGACACATTTACATACACAGTGGTACAACAGGGCAAACAATCAATTTACACCACTTAGTTGGTCATTTGGAGTTCATCATTTGGTTTTTATCTTTACTCTGTATTGATTCCACACAGAGAGGAAGACAGAGAGTGATTACAAAGACAAAGAAGAAGAAGAAAGACTCAGTGGGGCTTTTGTCAGATTATATGTAAAGTGTCCAGTTTTTCCAAGGGGTGTGAACACAAAAATATGTTCATTCAAATAACATTCAGGTCACTTTCACACTGATACAAATGGCTGAAAACTGTTTTTATTTTGTGTAACTCTTGTATTATATCTGAGGCCAAATTGCAACATGAACAGGTTTGGGTTTTTTTAGACGTAACCTTTTCTATGTGTTTCGACTTTTCATCTACACACAAACTGCATTTTAGATCACTGAAAACATATGATTTGTAAAACTCCCTTCAAGGGTAAAGATATTCAGAAATGTCATTTTCAGTGTAAATGTCTGGACAACAAAAATAGATTTTTGGCTTAAGATTTCAGAGTGTGTGTGGTTAAGGTTTGTGAAGTGTCACAAAATTCATGCAATGGCAGACCAGAGTAATACTGGCTCTAGCCCTGCATTCATGTAGCTTTGATTGATTGAGAGTGTGCCGTGAGGCAGTGCAATCAGCTCACATTGACTCCACCTGGTTTGAGGCTACAAATGAGTCTGTGTGAAGTTGGCTGTGAGCACACTGCACTGATGACAGCCTGTTGCTTAAATGTTTGTTCTTCAGAGATTATAAGCTTTACAGATTTCTAGGTCAAAGATTTATTCATACATGGTCATTTTGGGCAGGCACCTTTTTGCTGAAAAATATTACTTACTTGAACTTGCAGCATCAAATTTGTTAAACAAATTACTCCAGACATTAAAAAGTACAAAGTTAATGAGAAATCTTGATGCACCTCATTAGGTGTCAGGCTGGATTTATATGCAGAGGCTTGCAGAGGAGTCCTCAATGTGCCATGTGGCACACCAAGAATGAACTGCCACACAAACATATCAGAGTGACTCCTGTGCATGTTTGCCTCTATAGCTTTAAGGTGCCAAAATAAAAATCCAGACACCCTCATATCTTGCCCCTGGGACCTGAACCCTCTCAAAACCCATAAAAACAATTACAAGCATTGAAACATCATCATTATCAAGAAAAGAATATTTTCAGTTTTCAGATCCCAACTTAAAATCATTTTGTTGTGCTAAAATAAAATAGATTTGAACAACTGAACAATGCAATTGGTGTGATAAATGATTCTGCCATCACCATATATGTTTAATTATGTTCTTTCACATTATTTTTTTCCATTGTACTGCATGCAGTGTTTTGTTTGTTCTACAATTTAGCAGTCACAAATGAAAATAAATCACACTGTTTTTTAAGGAGTTAAAGCCATTGGTTAATAACCTCACATATATCCACATTTATTCATTTATTTATTTACATGTTTCTATTTTACTGCACTTGGTGTTTTGTGACCAAAATCTTAATGTGCAGTTTTCTCTCACTTCACAACTTTTGGCATCAGTTCTAATCAAACAGGACGACCTGAGATGATCAGATCAGATTATCAGCGACGATACTTAACAAACCCTGATCCTCAGTGTGGCTTCTGCCAAACAAACACAAGTGTAGACAAGATTTGTGTTATGTGCATGTAACCCAAACATTCAGTTCAAATTTTAGGCATTTGGCTGACACGCTAAGTCACGGTTAAATAATTGAAATCACACAACTGACTTCATTCCCTTGATTGCTCGTGAGCTTATAAATTACATCACATTACAAACACTGGTATGATACTATAAAACATACAAATGTAACATATTTGTGGTTTGCAGTAATGCATTATGACACAATTCTCTCCTACGATTCTGCTGCTGCTGCACCTTTTTTTGGGTACTCATTTCAAGAAGTTTGGAGCTTTTCTCTACCATAGACTGTCCTTAATACAATGGTAGTTCACAGCAAACAGACAACAGCCTGACAGTTAATAAATAATTTATTTATAATTTTGAAATGGGGGGCTGGCAGAGAAGCATGCGGGTGGTGTTGTATATGCAACTGTTACCTGATCAACAAGCTGATATGAATAATCCTCTCTTTGGCCTCTCTTTGTTTTTCTCTGCTGGCAGCAGCAGGTGAATGACGGGCAGAGAATAAGCCTGGGGCCAGTAAAGAGGGTAGTAAAGGTAATTTAGACTTTAAAGTATTTCTGTACAATCTTTACAATCCTTGTTCCATGCAAAAACACATTCCACTCAGTGTAGGCTAACGTGAAAGGAGTAAAGGTGCATCTCTTTAAAAGTCTGGAAAAAAATACATTAGTGCATTAGTTTAACACATGCAGACATATAATATCTACTCTTTTCTAGGTCCTTAAACATCTGACCAAACGTCTACACCTCACAACAAATTGATACACTTTACATACATACTGTATCATACTGTACAAATGCGGCTGGTCTGGGACCTTATTTCTGCTGACTGCGATGGTGAAGAGGTACTCAGGTGTGGTGTGGTCATGTCAGGACTGCAGGGTGGAGGCTTACCTGGCACAGCCTGAGCCCACAACGATGAACCCACTTAAAGTTGCCTTCACTGGAACTCAGCTTAGACAGAAAACTGAAGATGTTATCACATAATGACAGTTATGTAAATATAGAAGCTGCATTAAAGATAAGACTCATCAAGATGTTTCTGATGATCTTTAGCTGCCTGGGATGAGTCACTATATTTATTTTTATTGTAACTATATTTTGTTTATGGCAGTTATCTATGTTCAGATCAGTTCAGTTTCATCTGTTATTATCAGACACTGATCTTTGCATGCATCTGTACAGGTGCATATGAGAGGGAACATCTGTCCTAACCATTGGCACCAATTTGGGGTTTAGTGTTCATTCTAAGGGGCTTAGACATGTGGAAAGGAGGATAAAAACCTGCATCCCTGAGATTAACAGACAGAACAATAACCGCAGTGCATTTGTGACACACAGGGCCCTGTAAATGTTGATGCACTGCAAACCCAACGTTCTTTCATGGGTCGATTTGCTGATGACTTCCAAAACATACGACACATCTCATACATTACTACCATAGCATGTTACACACACAACGGCATGCTAGGCTAAGTTGTTGTGAAAAGAAGTCAGCATTGACTTTGGGACATACACACAGGTCTCGTGGACAGAAGTCCTGGGTTTGTTTGGCCCATCCACCACCACTCCCACCCTTAGAACCTTTTGTGGACATTGTTGTTTTTTACGCTACGGAATATCACCTCCTGCTCTACTCTTGTAATAATTACTATGGATACAACTTTCAAAAAATGTAAGTAAGCATTCATGGGCCTGCCAGCCATTGGCAGTCTTGCATAAGATGTTTGTCATTTGTTGCAGAAGCTATTCTGTCTTGGATCTACATAGTTATATGGCGGCAACACAAAAATACAGATTCACACTTCACAATACATTAACATAACACATCAAAATACTGTAAATAAGACAATAACGGCTGACATACTTCACATAACACAGATAAATGTCATTTTAAGATATCTTCTTTAGCAGTTTAATATATCAGAAACAAGTAGTATCATTGTCTCTGCTTGCCTTCTCTTCATCCTGCCAACTTGTTGTTCTGTCTTGTATTTATGCAAAGCAGTTTTTCCAGCAAGTTCAAATAACCTTGACTGTGAGTCTCTCAACCATCAAAGAAACACACATAATCATGTCATCCATACAAGGGAATAAAAGTCAAGATATCTAAGCCACTGTTGCTTCAAATTTGACTATTTGCTTTCTGATCTGTACCTCTCACAACACTAAATTACCTCCTCAGCCAACATTAATTCTGCACAATAAACTTCATAAAAGCATCATAACCTTTAAATTATGTCAGTTTGGACTGACATAATTGACATTATGTGAAGGTTTCTTGACAAAAAATATCAGGGTGGAATCTTATTTACCAGAGAAGTCTATGATTTTTTTTTTCTATGAGTCAAGAAAGAATAAATTGAGGGTTGAGCCATCTGTCAATCAACTTCTCCTTCTTTCTTTCCCTCCTTTCCCTTCCCTCTCTCTGCAGCAGACAGACTGCATTACAGAAGCCAACATATCACTCCAATTTCTTGCCCTCCACCATCTCTATGTGTGTGTGAGTGTTTGTAGTGTGTAACAGTACAATACATCATTCATGCCATCATCTTTCTTTCATGCCGGAGGGGAGTATGTGTGGCTTGCCGCTCATATGTTTGTTCACACGTGTATATTGAGTGCAGGTTCACAAGGAAGCTGGTTGTATTTGTCTCATCGCCCTAACAAGAAGACCCTGGAGAATCCCGGCAGACCACCGCTCAAGTGACCTTCGATAATCCCCTGTGATTGATACCTCTTACAATTGTGACATCTCCTGCCCTGCGACAACTGACGGCTGAAACTCTGAGTGTACTTCAGTTGGCTGAAACGACGGATGGAGATGACGGGCAAGTCCCTCAGCTCTGCCTCCGTGTCTTCACTCTTATCCAGCGTCCAAACCTCTGACCTTCGAAGGCTCGACCTCCCTCGCATCAGTTTTCTGAATACGCCGGGTCGGTCAAAGGAGTACAACTTTAATATTTAATCTTTTTTTTCACTTTGTGTAATCCACCTACACTTCTACCTGTCCTATTGCCCCAAAGCTATGAGTGACTGTTACATAGCTCTGTATGAAAATGTTACAATGACCCACCACACACACCCTGATGCTGATTGACTGCTTGACATTGTGGGAAGCTTGATGTGCATCTGCCTCCTCAGACTATGAAATAATGATGCTGTGATCCCCCTACGCTTCCCCACTTCTGCCCATCCAGTCCCTGATTTCTCCTCGTCATCTGCCAGAGGTCCCTCGTTCCTGTCCACTTCTTCTCCTCTCTACTTTTCCCGTATTCCCATTTTAAGCTCCTCGTGCTCCATCTCCCCTTTTTGTTCTTGTGTTATTTATTCCATTCCTCCCTGTTTAACTTCATACTCTTACACCTAGCTCATACTAAACTATATAATTATAATATGAACACACACCCAGATGCTTGTTTATTCCATTCCTCCCTGTTTAACTTCATACTCTTACACCTAGCTCATACTAAACTATATAATTATAATATAATGTGTAATAATATAATATAATTACATATTTAAAATGATGCCATGAAATTATTATAATATTTTAAACACCCTTTTTTACTTTTTATTTAAGTTAGTTTTGTTTTGTTTTGTTTTGTTTTTTGTTGTTTTGTTTACTGTTTTTCAGATAATTTTCTTGTATTTTTACTAATTTCTTGCTAATTTTAGGGTCACTTCCCCCTTTGCTCCTCATTGCCCTCTTACTGTATTATTGAAAGAAATCAAGCCAATTTTCTCAGGTTTTAAAGGGTTAACAACGCAAAACCCATATATTTGACAATGATGAGTGTTAGCAGAAATGAATTGTGTAATGGATCTTGTCACGGAAAAAAAAAAATTTAGACACAAGAATCTGAAGAAAGTTTAAGCTAATTTCAACCATTTCGAGGGTCTGAATCTATTTAGGCTCTTTGTGAGATAGAATTTTCCCTCTTTGCATGATGGCCATATTTTGGAAAGCGCCAGACAACGATCCCGTTGGTAAGTAATAGGAAAGGTTTTAATACACTCCTGAAGGGCTAGTGAGATAAATAATTCCCCATTTTCCATTTCAACACGCTCATAAAAGCATGTTGGCGGAGCGATCCACTCTCAGGAATACGACATTAACCCTTTAGGAAGGATGCTTGTATGCTTGAATGAGATTGCAACAAACATATCAAGGCACTGCTGGAAAAATGGACATAAGGGCTGTTTGGTAATGAATTTAAAAGAAAACACAATGAATATGAACAGGAAAATTTGCCCTTGTTGCTGTACAGGTTGGCTGTAAGCCTCTTATGCTTTGCCTATAAGTGTTTGTGTGTGTCTCAGAGGTGTAGTAAAGGCAGGGAGTGGTGGTCTGGGGGAAGGAAAGGCAGACTAATGGATATTATACTAATGGGCGGCAGCAGTACGACTATTCGTGCAATTAGAACAGGAAAGAGAACGAGTGAGGATTGGTGATGATGGACCTGGAGTTACTGCTACCACTCAGACCCCTGAACTAATGAACACAGTGCATACAGACCATCATCTACACTGGACATGTAGTCACTTTTCACTTTAAAAGGTAAAACATTTTAGGAGATCTGCAAAGAGGTTCCAAACAGAGCAGGAAAAAAGAGTTCTGTTATGTTAAAAGTGGAGAGACTTACCTTAGACAGTTTTAGTCCATTAAGTATTTTTTGACTGTAGAAAAGCACAGGCAACTGTAATGATATATATTTATCAGGTGAAGCTGTTAAAGTTTCGGGTTTTTGAGAGAGAGAAAATTTGAGTAAAGCAAGATTAAAGCTGAGGTGGCACAACCAAGTAGCCGCCACCATGATCAAACAAAGCCTTGCCAATTTTCAAAATCACCACAAGGACACATAGAACAAGTAGTGAAATTGGCCACTAGGAGTGAAACAACTAGTGGTAAATCTGTATTTATTTTTTAGCTCTCCTGTAAAGTTGCAGATTTTCCCATTCACTTCAATGCAGTCAATGTGCTGCTTAGTGGCCATGTCTTTTAGAGGGGAACTTCACCAGTTTTACTATCCCGTTATCAAATGCCGAGGCTTCGTCACGCCCCTCGGCGTCTGATAGCGACTTTAACATCTCTGTGTGACGCACTGAAACACATTTCTAAATGTTGTGAAGTGGTCGTGGCTGCTTCGTTGGGTTTAGAAACGGCTCATATTGTTGGTTAAAATGAGTACATTTGTGTTGTATAGTGCACTCATGACGTCAGTGTGGGATGACCATACATAAAATACATAAAGCTACATTAAAGCAATGTTGTCTTTTAGTTTCACACGGGACACAAACTGCACATACAGTTAATATTCATGTACGTTAAGTTAATACTCCTGTCAGTGCTCCTGACCAATGCACTGGCAGAAGATCAGGGGTTGGTTCCTGAGTGCTGCATGCAGCAGTAGTGTAGCAGTGCATGTAGAAGTTTCGCTGTACAATATGCATGTGACAATAAAATAATACTTCTCCTTCTTCAATCTCCTGGGTAAAAGTCTTGTTTCAATTGACCCATCCTTCCTCTCTCTCTTCCACTCATCATGGACTTTCTCACTCTATATACTATGTCAGGTTTTGCCACAGATGGACTTACTCTGGAGTTAAAAGTCCGGTGCATCTCTTCTAAAACAGTAGACTTGCCTTTGGCGTAGATATCGCACTCAGAGGGCGTGACAAAGCACTGGTACTGGATGATCTGTGAATGAAAACAGGCCAGATTTTACATATTAAAACCTGTTTACAGGTCTTATTTGTGTATTTTGAATTTATCTATCAAAATCTGTAAAAAATCAGAACAAGCCACTGTGAAGCACAAAGTAAATAACACCAACCTAACAGTGTTTTGCAAGGTGAAAATTAACCATACATGAGATTTTAGATACGCAGAGGAGGGCGATTTAGATGCATTCAAAGCAGAGCACTGTTGCAACCTCATGAGTCTCTGCAGAAGTTGCTGAACTTTACTTATACTTTTTTTTATTTGGATATATAATGCTGAAAACACAGAAGGTGCTAATCTGTGAGCAGCGAGTCCAGGATTCAGACCACATGATGCGTCAACAGCAGCGCAGTGCTGGGTGGGTTTGGTTAACAGGAGAGGTTTTGACACTCGCACTAACTTTCATTACAGGAACTGAAATGCTGGATGCAATTTTAATGAAGCCTTTTCATAAACCTTTATACTAATGAACCACAGAGTCAGTTAGGACAGTTTATTCACACTGCAGGGCAGAAACACTGAGAGCCATTTTGGAAACATTATATTCTGCTGCAGTCACACCACATGTGGATTATTCTGTCATTATCAGCAGCATTTACACTTCTGTGGTGGATTATCAGATTTGATTAGTTATGAGGCTAAAAATAACAAAAACATTTGTGTGTGTGTGTGTGTGTGTGTGTGTGTGTGTGTGTGTGTGTGTGTGTGTGTAAACCTGTGTAACCTCCCATTTGGGGACAAGACGCCTGGTCCCCCAAAGACAAACTATTACATTTAGGGGTTGAAACTTGGTTTTTGTGTAGGTGTAGGGTTGTGAACCCTCATACTTACATTCAGGCTTGTGTCTTCAGAGCCTGCAGGCACAATGTTAAAAAATATTAGATTTATTTTCCATTGTAATCTGCACCAATTGTTGATAAAATGCTTTCATATTTTCATATAACCTGGCTTTAGCAGTACTGGTGTTGTCTGAATTGTCAGTTGCACCAGTCATGTCGGTGTTGTGTTGAAATCTGTTCCCCCTCAAGTTTCCTTTTTGTTTAAATGTGTAGCACCCCCTTTGGTGGGTCAAGGAACAGCCCATGTTCAGATTTAGGTAGGGGGAAACACATAGACAGTGATATAATCTTACAAACAGCACTTGCTTGCTGGGTGCCGTGAATCTTAGGGTGCCCTGAGACCGTCCACGAGTGTTGTTAACTGCTGCAAGAGCTCATTAGTTTCAGTAAGCTGATCGTTAACCAAAAATTAACATTTTCAATGAATACACTGTTTCAGTGTATTCTTATACAACACTGATAAACACTGAGTAAAGTTTTTGGCCAATAATGAATCTGGATATGGTTTGGTGGGCGGATGCACGGCATTGCGTCTTGTCACCAACGTGCTGGTTTGTTCTTCAGACATGTTTACCATTCTGCCTGTCCAAATTTAGCTAAACAAAATAACAGGTCTTTACCTGTTGATTATTTATAATAAGTGTTATATCTTAACAACTTATTGAATTAAATACTTTTTAAACAGTTTTTAATTATGAACATTATGAAAGGGTTCGTCTATATGTGTCGGCCCTGCGATAGTCTGGCGAACTGTCCAGGGTGTACCCCGCCTTCCACCCGATGACAGCTGGGATTGGCTCCAGCCCCCCGCGACCCTTACGAGGACAAGCAGTTACAGAAAATGACTGACTGACATTATGAAAGGAGAGAAATTTTGTCAGGTCATAAAATACTTAAAAAAAATAAATTAAGAACTTGTTCAACAATATATGACATTAGTTCGAGAGGTAAAAAAAAAAAAAAAAAAGAAGAAATCAAAATACATTTATAAGTGGATTTTCAACTTTAGTGACAAAAGTCATTGGCAGACAGAGCTCCCCCTCCTTGCTGTGTATTAAGTAATCTCAATCATGTTAAACATGATAAACACACTTTTATTGATAATTTTTGGATGAACTGTGTTGTCTTAAAAGCTCCATATAAATTAAATTTAATTGGCAAAATTAAAAATACTGGTATTAATGCAAAAAGTATAATAAAAGCACCAAACAGCCAAACCAAGTCACCAAAAACCCTCAAGGCATTTCCCTGTGTAAGATTCTCCTGTTAATTTGTTTGATGATGTTTTGATTGGAACAGGTTGTTGAGCTCATTAGTGAGGTGTGTGTGTGTGTGTGTGTGTGTGTGTGTTTGTGTGTGTCTGTATCTGTACATGCTTGTGTCTGGGGTGTTTCTGTGTAAATGCTTGCATCTTAATTACTGGGAGGTGGTATCTTTTCTCCGTCATGTCAGGAGATTTGCCTCCGCTGCTCTCTCAGGGCCCTCCTGTCTGACTCTGTCTTCATTAAGTGAACATCAGGTGCCAATTAGCTCAGAATAACTTGTCCCTAATATAAATATGGCTCTCTGCCAAGTAGAAACTGTGTTTGACTGGCGACCAGGAGACGAGCTTTGACTTCTACTGCCACCTGCTGATGAATTGGGTCTCTTACACATTCAAGTCAGTTTCCCTCCACATGAGCAGCCCACCTCTGCTCTCTGCTGGCAGGTGATTTACATTGAAGCTGATGGTAGCCTAAGGTGATGTTATGGCTGATCATGTCAGCGCTGCCAGACGATGAAACACTTCTTCCACAGCAGCCGGGGAGAAGTGAGTGTGAATGCGGAAGAGCTTCTGTTAGAAACAGAATTAGTTTTCTTGTTTCTTTTAATACTTTAGCAGAGTTGTACAGGTACACGAGGGCAAGAGACATAGTACAAATATTACATATACCTGTTGTCAGATTCACCTACCTGACATGGAGGTGCAGCCTCTGTGCAAACACAGAAGTCTTCAAATCACCATCTTGCCTTTCATCTGCACTGGCGGAGGTGGATTGAGAGAGTGAAGCCGTGTGGAGATCAAACACTTACCTGAATTCACTGAGTGGAGCTCTTTCATCGCAGGAGCTGCTGCTATTTTCTGTTGACAATATAGGAACACAAATGTAATCTGGTCAGATTTCCTCATATTTCTGCAGATGAACCCCTCGCTGGATTATTTATGGAAACTGACGAGAGAGATTTTCTTTAATAGGTGCCAGATTTACCGACCATGTTAGGTTTTATGATAAAATATGTGTAATTGTGGTCATGTCAAGGTCATTTTACTACGTGTTTATGTGTTTGTATGTTTCATTATACATTGTGATTCAACTATGCATCGATAGCGTAAGACTGCAAAAAACTGTCCAGAGGCTGAAACCTTATAATACCTGTAAATTTCTTTTTATCCTTATCTGTTGTTTTCTTGCTTAAATGTGTCTTACTTTACTCACAAAACCTTTTGATCAAGAACATATGGGCTCTTTTAGAGTCATCAATTCATTCCACAGTGTTCATGTGCTGCATCTAAAATTCAAATCCTCTCTTTTGTCAGGATAGGAGCCTCAGCTGAGGTTAAGGTTAAGCTGAGGACACATACACACACACACACACACACACACACACACACAGTAGATTTGGTTTCAGTACAGTATACTTTAAGCAGTGGTCTCTATATAAAGCACCTTTCTTTCTGAATGAGACACATTTAATGTCATTCATTCATGAATTATCTGTAACTGCTTATCCTTTGAGGGTCGCAGGGGGACTGGAGTTGATCCCAGCTGACACTGGGCTGACTCATAGAGATGGACAACCATTTAGAGTCAAACTCACAATGCACACATCCACATGTGAGGGTCCCAACACCATGTGCTACACAAATCACCCAACTGCACACACACACACACACACACACACACACACACACACACACACACTCAAAGATCTCACAGTGTGGCTGTGTCACATTTGTATTTGTACTGCATTTGCGCTCCTTGCCGACATCAACATGTGAACATTCTCCACGTGTTGCAGTGTATCCATGCGCTGTAAAAAGAAACAGTTTTAACTTACAAAGCTAGTGTCTGGGCTGCCTTAAAATTTTGTGATGACTGAATCTGAGAAGACAAGTTGGGGTAATTTTAAAATGATTCAATTTGTCCTCTCAAATGTAGTCAACTTAAAATTTTAGGGCAGCATAGCCACAAACTTTTTTTTAAAAAGTTAATACAAATAGTTTCTTTTACAGTGTATTTAAAGAGTTACCTCAGGAGTCACACCCCAGAAGGTTAGAAATAAAGGTAAATATTTTTGATTGATTTTTCTTCTCCAAGGCAACCACTGGTTTCTGTTGATGTCAGCACGATGTGTAAGTTAAACTTGTGTAGACTAGAATCTGTGCAATCCTTGACGTAATACACCACGGAGAAGTTGCAGTCCATATATATGTGTGTGTGTGTGTGTGTGTGTGCGTGTGTGTGTTAGTGAGTGTGTAGTCTGTTTGTTAAATTACTTAAACATGTGTCGAGGATTAAACAATGCGAGTCCTCCAGAGCGGTGCATTTAAGAACACTAAGTGGAGTAACAAAAGTCATCTGCCAAAGAAAAATTACATTACAAGCAAACATGGAGACAAATTCTAATTAAGTAGATTCCCTTTTTCATCAGTCAAACACTCTGAAAGTAGTTTTTCCCAGAAGACTGAAATGAACTGAACCTGATCACCTTGAAAGGTAAGACATCAATTAAAAAACGTAAACCTTGAAAAACACGGCTATAGTGAGCACATCCACAGAGACACACTTCACTCGCCTCTCACCCTCCACACACTCCTCTCTTCTGAAGCCCCTTTGACCTGCACCAGCACTGTACTCTCATCACCCCACCCAACCTGCCCTCACCAGGCCAGAACCAAACGCACCCCCACGAGAGCCGCCTAGAAGTGGGAAGCACAGTGTGTGTGTGTGTGTGTGTGTGTGTGTGTGTGTGTGTGTGTCTGTGTGTCTGTGTGTGTGTGTGTGTCCCAGAGGTGTAGGGGATTAGCTGAGGTCTCTCTGGAGGGGTCATTAGACAGCTATGATTATCTCTGATCCCTCAGACTCAAACACACACTCACAAACACACACACAAACACATTTACACACTCACACATTCATTGATCTATCTTGGTCTACTTACATCTGGAAACCTTGTTGCAGGAGAAAATCTGATACCTTATCACCTCAACCTGGAAAGAGCGTGTGTGTGTGTATGTGTGTTTGTATGTTTGTGCGTGTGTGCATGCGTGTGTGCATGCGTGTGTGCGTGCGTGGGTGCGTACATACGTGTGTGTTGAGATCATCAATTTGCATTACAGGTGCTTAACAGGGATGACAATATAGAATAAACAGACCAACCCAGGCTGATGTCATAATACAACGTCAGTGTGTGTGTGTGTGTGTGTGTGTGTGTGTGTGTGTGTGTGTGTGTGTGTGTGTGTGTGTGTGTGTGTGTGTGTGTGTGTGTGTGAGAGTGCGCGCAGGTAGCCACATGGGTAACTGTGGAAACAACTATGCAGGCAGGTAGCTACACACATTTCAAGCACACCCACAAACACAGTGTATTGCTTTCTTCACACGTAACTTTCCATTTTACGTTGCATATGAACGTCAAATGACTCATCTGTAGCGGGTTGGATGAGTTTAAGTTGTTCCATTCAAATTTTTTCTAGTTTTATCCAGTGATTCCAGACAACGTTGGTGTTCTTTTTTGACATATCTGTATTTGAGAATCCTGCTTCCATCTTGCAACATTGGAAGTGAATGATTTTTTTTTCTTGTGGTGCTCAATTCATTGAGAAAAAAAAGTAATGTTTCTTATCAGAAATAGTGTCCCCAAAGCAACTCACCGGAACTACTGTCACCCCAAGAAATAGTCCATAATTTACATTATTATTCCCATCAATTTATGAATCATCCTCTTGTCAAATTTGCATTTTCCTACTGGAATCAAAACGTGTGTCTCACTGTTTTGTGTTTCAGTTGTTTTATGGCTTTACAGTATTTCTGCAAAAGTGGAAGCCTGTCCTTAAAACAAATGCATTATTGTGTCCAGCAGAGGGAGGTGTGAGCCATGCATGGGAGATGAGCGAGTCACTGAACCTCAGTCAAAACCCACAGGGTGTGATCAGACATGACAAGCAAATGTGGCTGTAATGTATTTTTTTCAAAGTTGATTGAGCACCTACCAGTGCAAATTCCATCTTACAGGCAGATTTAATTTCCAGGTCATCATTTTCAAGCCATTGTGATTCACTTGCTTACTTTTTTCCTCCTTGGTCTCTTCCAATGCATAGAGCGAAAGGGGAAAATGCATAGACTGTTAACAGAATGGACATTGAGCCCGAAACCTGTAAACATGTTTATTTTTGCTGTAAAGGTGGGCATGTTAACATTGGGATTGACTCGCTCCTGGAGCCAGCCTCAAGTGGTCATTTGAGGAACTGCAGTTTTTGGCACTTACACATTGGCTTCATTTTTCAGCCCGGGACCTTGCCCCTTTGAAAAAATGTGAATTGGTTGGTTTGGTTTTCCCAAACATGCCCTAAGATTATTAGCTGCATTAATAACCTGAGTGAAATGTATGTATATCAATCACTTCAAATAACAGCTCCTCAGTCAAGATGCTGTTGTGACATAGAAACTTGATGTTGCTCAACATTTTTCTATTTCCGTTCCACGGCTGACAAAGTTTGATGTTAGTCAGAAAGTCATGATTCACCTTTGAAGAGCTGTGATTTTGTGCATGATCATCTTTACCACCCTCATTTGGAATGACTACAGTTACGCACTTATACGATGGTTCACATTCACCTCATGCTTATGGGATAATGTGTTTTTGTAAAAGTCCATTTCCACAATAAGAGGTTTCCTGGCACAGATCAGACGAAGGAAAAACAAAGAAATTTTAATGTCAGAAAACAGCATTTTCAATATTTATCCCTTTAGTTGAAGGTGTATGTCATAACTTTTGTCAAACTAACTTTTTCATATTCAGTGAAAGATCATGTCCTCCTACCTCCTCCTTGTGCTTCTAATGGCATTACAAGAATCTTATGCACCGAAACAAAAATAATCAAACCTGAAGAGTTTCTAATGCAGCTGTCAATTATGTCAATCACTGCTTGTAAACTGCGCTCAAGATGTAGAAAGTAGGTCGCGTTATATAAACATGAATCAAGATTCTATTACGGCATTGCCTATTTCTCATAAAAAATATCTTTAGAAACATATTTTAGCTGTTAAATGAGAAAGTTTGTGATCCTGCCACAATGTTGAAAACAGTCAAGCTGAAACAAAGCACCAGCCAGCACTTTTAGTCAACTCATGTGACATCACTTGAGGTGATTTGTTAGATTTTATGCAGCTCATGTAGCCACAAAGGGCTTTTTTTTTTTACAACTTTTTTTTCACTTATGTAGTAAAACTTTGGTTTTTAAATTAATGCACTTCTCCTTTAAGGTAACAGTTATGACTAAGTCAGGGTGGGGTGTCGATGTATAGTATTTATAGTTAATGTAAGGGTTAGACTCTTGGGAACAAATGCAAGAGTGTGTGTGTGTGTGTGTGTGTGTGTGTGTGTGTGTGTGTGTGTGTGTGTTTGTGTTTGTGTGCACACGCATTGGTATGATGGAGAAAGAGTGTATAGATGTAAACGTCAGTGTTTGGACAGTCAGTTAGCTCTAGTGTCCATCCATCACAGTGTCATACAGTAACTGTCAGAATGAACCTGGTCAAAGGTTGCACTGTATAGGAGCTTTTGTTGCTTTAATCTCAGAGAAAACAAACTAAATTGAGTAATGACAAAGCAAACTGCCCACGCATACCCTCTCTTTCTCCCTGTTTATCTCTCTTTTACTCATCTGTATCAATCAAAGTACTGTTTCAAAAAAAAAATATCATCCTCTGTGGATTCAAAAAAGTTGAAAAAGGCTCAAATTTTGCTGTTTTGTTGGACAACATAGCCAGCATACACTCTTGGCACACACTCCTGGTTTCCACCCTTTCCAAGGAAATTCATTTATCCCGCACTGCCTTTCATCTTCTCATCAGTAACTGCAGCAACACGTTAACCGCATTTCAAAATGCCTAAATGGAGTTTCGGCATTTCCGCTGGATGCATCACACCATGCCAACTCTGGCTAACAACTGAAAAATCTTTACTTTGTCAACACATCTCTATACTTAATGTCAGTGACTGTGGTCAGTTAGGTTGCCACAGATTGCCAGATAACACTGCATTTTACTTTATATGTTTGATTTTGTTTGGAAATTGGCCTAATTAAGCTCTTTAGGTATAATCAGTCATTGCTCTGTGCACCTGCAAAATGTTTTCACATCATTCATCATGTGCTTTTCCCACTGGTCAGAGTTTAGATTTGTTTGTGGACACCATATGGAGCAGACTGGCTTCCATAATCAATCACAGTAATTTCAGCCAAATTAAAATTAGAATGTGTGTTTTGAAACTCCACCGTATACTTTCTAGTATACTTACTGCTAGATTGAAACATCAAACCTTCAAATATTTTCTCTACAGTTTTCTATTGTATGCATCTATGCATTTAAATCTACAGATGGAGGAGGTACTAATCTATTGAGTCCACCGTTTTGCACCACCATGTTGCCACAGTGACCCAGAATGGGCAAACCATAGACTTCATGTTTTCACATTTTCACCGCTGCAGTTAGCAGCCCCTCCACAGCAAACCAAAGAGCATCATAAAACCAGTTACTTTTAACGTGAAACAGTGTTTTCACCAATTTAAATCACTGGGTCAATTTCTTTTGGAGAGGATGAGATTTAAGTGAATAACTCGCAAAACTTGGAGCTCAACTTTTCAGAAAAATAGAGCAAACATGGGCAGGTTACCGGATCATGGCCCATCTGCGACAAACTGAACAGCATCAGAGAAACAGCTCTCAGTAAAAACCTACTAAACTATGAATACTGAGGGAATCCTGACAGGGAGATTACTGTTGGCACACATGAAAAGTTAAAATTGGTTGTGATCTGTAAATCCTCACAGTCAGATACCACTAATTGTACACACTGCTCCTTTTAAAGGCTAAATCGTCTGTATGAAGCAAAGTGGTGGCCAATTCATTTATACTGATGTTAGGTGATAAACAGCGGCCTTGTCTCACACCATGTTCCTCACGTTCTCCTCTGTTTGTCTTGGTCCTTCATTTCCCCCAATTCAGACCTTTACAATGTGCATTGTGTGCCGGCACGTGTGAGCACGTTACTGAGTCTGAGTCAGCGTGCTTTGAAAACTGGGCACACGTCAGTGATGAAGTCACTCCGCCACCCACTAAACAGACGTAAAAAAAATGTGTCGTGACGAAGAACAAGGGTGAATGGAAAACTCCTCTCTGACAGCCTGCAATAGTGAACCTCTGGTTGCACAGCAGCCGCTGAAACCCAAAACTTTAATGCTCCCAATTAGTGCTTGAAAGACGGCTATTCACACAGTGTGATGTCTGAAATATGAGAACAGTCTGAACTTTTCCAAACCAAATAAAAACCACAAAAACCACCACAGTTTATATCCGTCATACTATGTCCTAAGAGTGTAAACCTGTCAATTCCAAAGAAAATAGTTCTAGTATAGTGTCGCTATACTAGAACTATAGTGTTAACTCGGATACGCTTGTACTGTAGCAGTTGAAAATCTCCCAAGGGTAAAATCTAACTATTTACTATTTTTACTTTTTTTATGTTTACATACCCTTATCTTGAAGCTTTGGAGCTCCCATTTTTAATAATTTCACTCCCTGATAAGAGGATTAGTAATTGGTAACTGATTCTATAAAGACAAATAATAGCCTATTCTTCCTTGAAACACAATGTTTTTATCTCATCAAATCTAGTGATTAGCATTAAATCAGTAAAACTATATTTAGAAGGAAGGAAAGAAAAGAAAGCAGAGCAGGCAGATGTGTGACAATATAAAAACCAGGACACACACAAGACACAGAATATGGTATTGGTGGTACAAAAATCTGTCATCCTACAGCATTCTACCATTAAATTCATGGCCTTGAAATTGCTGCTTTTGTTGAGACATAACAATGCAGAGAAAAATGGGAATAACTGAATACTGGAATCATTTATTTATTTATTCTGAAAATTATACACATAGTCTTTGATCTCTTATATTTCTTTTTTTCAAGACATTGGCAGGAGTCATCATACAACCTCAAATGAGGGAAATGATTTTCATCTGTTATTCATGCATCTGTGCATCTCAGCTTGATTGCTCTGCCTTAAACTGGGAGAGAAATGAGTGTGGCTGCTTGCTGGCAGAAACTATTAAATCAGCGAAAAAAGAGATATGAAGTCGAATGGAGTTGTTTTGGTGAAAAGAGCAGAAACTGATCCATCAGGTAAACATGATTTGTCCTTATCTGTCAGCCAAACAAGATATGAGTTTGAAGACAAGCCACGAAACAACCACAGAATGCTCTACAGCACAAAGGGACACATCAAGATGAGATGAAAAAGACAACCCAGGTGCAAGCCAGCAAACATTTAATGCCTCCCATTCAGCTGAACTTTACTCGCATCCATTCTGTGACGACAAACTAATTCTAAATGAATTAAAAAATAACACCATAAAAGTGGCGATGTCATTCTTTTTCACCTCTAAATCACTTGTAGTGAGCAGGAACAGTCTGTCCCAACAAACACTGATAGATGACTGTTTTGTGCCAAACCGCTCAGTGTGTCGTGCTGCAACCAGTCCCAAAGTGTGTGAAGTATTTGTTCTTGAAGCAGTTTGGCAAGCAATGAAATGGCAGCAGGAAAAGCCATGAAAGGAGAGTTTGGTTAAAATGTTACCTTCAACCACCAAAATGTCTCCTGTGCCCTGCATATATGTATATTAAAACATCTCCTGCAATTTGTTGCTCTTCAAACATTGATGTATTTGTGCTGTGGCACTATTCTTGCCATCCAACTTGTCATAATCCACAGTAATCTGCATATCAGAGAAGGTGCTATTGTCCTCTTGCTCAGCCTGTTTAACCTAAGAATGTTGGCTTGGTGTCTTTCACAAACATGGAAAGAAGGCAATAAGCGACTTAAGAAAAAATTAACCAAAAAATAGCAAGAAAGTAGTAAAAAGTACCAGAAAATTACCAACAAAACCAAAAAATGCTGATTCTTATATTCAGGTTATTATACATTAAAGATAACACTAGCTATAACATCTTTATACAAGTACAGATGTTTTTCTTTACAGTCTTTTTTTTTAGTTTTTCACAAAGCTTTTTGCTGCACATCTGATGAATTCACCACCTGTATTTCAGCTCTTTAAGAACATGTGATAAACTGACACAGATTCAAATCTGATTGCAGACACTTCACTGGAATCCACTCGTTGCCCAACAGCTATTGTACTCATCACGGTTTGGTTGTGATTGCCAAAACACACAACAACAGTTTGATAATTTGATTTATACCTGAGTTTGTTCTTAAACCAATCGAGCTTCTTCAGTGAAGCCTGGAATATCGCTTGTGACGCAGAGGGATAATGCACTCTGCTTTCTGCTGATGCTGCATGCTCAATTGATTTGCTCCCTTCTCGCATTTGTCCGAACATGTAGCTGCATTGTCTCTGTTCTTCCCCAAGGCAGCTGCTACATTTACATGCAAATAATATTTCAATTATAGGTTATTATTATAGAAACACGCAATACTTAGGTGTTTACATGGTTTGTTTATAGTATTGTTGCTTTAATCATCCTGTTTCCATGCTGTTAGACAGAATGACATGAATGACTGAACACCCTCTATTTAACTTGACGTCAGTTTCCCTCCAGTGATCAACCTCGACCTGAATTTTATGTTCCAATATGATTATTGTACAGTTGGGATTTTTTTTGTCCCTGAATGACTTTCCATCCACCACCAAACTTCATCAGTCCAATCCAGTTTCATATTTTGACTTCATGCTCTGTGAATTAGAAAGATCCCATCAACCTTAGATAAACTCTACCAGTTCCTTAATACAGTCATAGTTTTAGGAAGGCACCTTTCCAAATACTTTAATGCTTAATTGTTTTTTTCAACTTAGATCACTTTTGTACGGATTGCACCAATATGCCTTTTGGTATTACTTTGTAATCTTCAACTGGAAACAGCTATAAAGTATAACAGACTTTTCTGGTTTTCAAAAGGTTTCATTACACCTGTGGTTAATCCTGCAATCTTATAAATTAAAGTTAAAAAAAGACTTAAGATGTCCTTTGTGTTGCAGCAAAAATATCCTCCTGTTTATTTAATGCATCTCTGTTCATTGCTCTGACCTACATGTGTCTGTCAGCAGGTTCAGGGAGTCTGGTGTCCGTTCCACAGTCAACCAGGCATAACGTATTATCTCACTCATTATTCATGGCTGTTAATTTATCATACAGCAACACTGCTGTAGGTAATCGGCTTGCAAGACATATGATGTGTCACCTGCTATGGTCTTAAAGGCAATCCACACCGCCAGCTTTTTTAAAGCAGTTTTAGAGCCTTTCACTCGTTTATCTCACTTAACAGTGCCATCAGAGATACGACAATCTTTGCAACATCCAACTAACTTAACTTAGTTCAGCTCAATTACACTGAGACTGCGTTTCAGGCACGGCTACTTTGAAAATGCCTTTATAGAGTATAGAGTATGGCAGGCAAAACAGTGTGGTGCATGTGGAACCAGGCTATCGTGAAAAAATCACACAGAAACTGCTCATCAAGTTTCATGTATGCAGACTGTAGGATAACATCCCCTACTGAATCACAGGCAACGTATGCCAATGGACATCAATATGCAAGAACACAACATGCTCAGCGTGCGTCACCTATCTACGCCCCTGTAACATTAATCAATCCCTTGCTATAGTGGCATTCATATGTGTTAAAAAAACTCTGAGGAGGAGGAGAATGAGTCAATGTGGATTGATCGGACACCCTGATACCTTTTAGGAATCAACAGAGGGTCTATTGATGGAGAATATAGTTGTTGATGGAGACAGTGAGTGGTTTTGGAATCAACCTTGTGACCTTTTAGCTTATTTTACCACTGGACCACCCAATGAGTCGTCACATCTGTGGAAAAATCTGTGGATGAACCCACTGAAACACAATGAGGGCTGCAATTCCACACAGAGATGAAACATTGTCTGACTGCACCAACAGGATCCAACACTGTGATAATAATGTCACACTTGCACACATACACTTTTCTTGTGCTTTTCT
The DNA here is from genome assembly GCF_008729295.1 of Plectropomus leopardus. Lineage (NCBI taxonomy): Eukaryota > Metazoa > Chordata > Actinopteri > Perciformes > Serranidae > Plectropomus > Plectropomus leopardus. The sequence goes on from NC_056475.1 coordinate 6,046,517, forward strand.
CAAATGCACAATCTGAGTGGGGCTCTTTTGCCTCCTTAGTCTCTTTTCAAATATAAAGCTCAAACACACACACACACACACACACACACACACACAAATCGTCTCAGGTCTCCAGGGATTTGCCTGCCAGTAAATGAAGCGCCACTTGGCTGTCACCCATTCAATGGCGCATCATTTTACTGTTGCATTGTGGTCCGCAATGCTCTTGTTGACACGCTGAGAGTGTCGTGATGGGGTGAAGTTACGCTGGCGTGACACCCTGGGAGAGCCAGAGAACCTGATGCTGACAGATCAGGAGCTTTGTGCAGGGTGTGTGTGTGTGTGTGTGTGCCTGAGAGTACAAGTACTGCAGTGCCACAATATGTGTCTTTGATATTTCATTAATAAATGCACATATGTGCCACCAGTTATGAACCAGCTTTATGGTGTTTGGTTCAAAGTGAATTATTCACCTCCATCACTGTTCTTCCAGAAGTTTCCTGCTAGTGGAATTGACTCTGATGACTAAAATCAGGAAACCTTCTATTGTTTCATCTTATATTTACATGGTGTACAGCAGTTTACCATAGCAGTTTTTGTTCACATACACCTCGGTTCAAAACCAAAAGAGAAACCTTTGTTTATGTATTTTGTGCTGTTGTCATCAAATTATGTCAGTCACACACACACACTGTTCTATATCAGTCTTGTCACATTACGTGTTGTATTCCACAACGTGAATATGAAAAATGATGACACATGTGATCACAGTACTGAGTGAATAAATGACCACACACAATGTCATTCAGTTTGAAAGAGTCTTTCATGAGTTTCCACGGAGGCCTTCATCATCTCTTTGCTTCAAGGGTCTTTTTTCTAGAATGTGCTGCAAAGTCATCCAACAGTGCAGTTACAAGGAGTAAATAACATGATAATTGTGATGGTTACAATCAGGATTGAGGAGAAAACTTTGACTTTTCCTAGATGTAAAACCTTAGCTTATGGACGTATGCTATGCAGTTTTTTGGCATCTGAAATGCTTTCAAGCTAATGAAGGTATTACACCAACTTCATGGACTGTATTTTTGTCTTTACACTTGTAGCAATACATCCACCCTAAAGTAGGCCATTAACTTGGATACTTGCTTTACAGATGAGATAATGCGTTACCCTGGAGATGTTCTACGATTATTATCATGCTTTTTTTTCTTGAAGCACCCGCTCAGATCATTTCCAGTATCTCCAGTTCCCTCCCGTCTCGTCAAAACTGCGGGGGAGTAAACTTCCACTGAATTGAGGTACTGTGATAGAGCTGATACCAATCTGTGAGACAAGGACCCTTTTTTCTTATATAGTGAGCGATCATTGTTTTTCTAAATTATCTGCTATTTCCCATGCTGTCCACATTACAAAATCACTAAAAAAAAACATGACATCTTTTTTGAAAGGTGTTTCAGAACCAAATGTTGGTGCTGCCAGATGCCTGAATTTGCATGTTATGATATAGCATCAGCAACTTTGATAGAATGAGCCAGAGGACTTGTCTAGCGTCTTATCAGGTCAAATAAGATTACTAACAATTCTCAAGACACATTACATTTAGGACACTACAAAGTCAGGGAAGAATAATGTTATCAGAATTGTTCACTTAATTTGTAGCTGAACTGCAACAACTGAATTTTAATCATCAAGAGTTTAAATGGGAATCACTGATACTAATTTTCTACATCATTGGAAGTTGATTTGATTTTAGAGGCAACTAAGTCTCTTTGGCAAAACCAGTTTAGTTATTAAATTATTCAGGTAAAGGTATTTCTGGGATACATTAGATGAAGCAGCAACCTGCGGGGCTGAAAGATAAAGCCAACACAAAAATTCCAAAAATTAAAGTGCCACTTCAGGCTAACTCCAAAAGCGAGTCAAGCTCTATCTTAACAGCAGAAATAAACATGTTTACAGCCTGGTTAAAAAAAAAAAACAAAAACAATTTCTCCATTCGTGACAACTGTATGAGGGATAAAATTCATATAACTCACACATTTACATTTTATTAAGGTTTAAAGTTATCCATATTGTAATACCCTCTTTTTGATCTTCATTAGCATAATACTATCATTTGTTATGAAATTAATGTTTTTAAGTTGAGTGATGTCCATCTTAATTTTTTCCTATTTGTACAAAATTGTATCATAATACTTACTACCATTATACCCGAACCACGTACCACATATCTAAATATCACATATGTAAAATATCAAAATTGGGACACAAAGCGAGCCTTTACCAAACCTGTTGCACATACCAATGTTGATAAGTTTCTCAGAGAGGCCCAGGTGGCTAATGAGAAGACGCAGCTTACCAAGACAAAGCCGGAGACAAAAGCAGCACATTTCAGTTGGTTGGAATTCTTGTGTCCCTGCTGGGATTTTTTCTGTTTTACACAGCAACAATGAAGAGTTAATAATAGCTCAGCCCACCTCTCTTTACTCCTGGTATCCGTGTCTCTTTCACCTTTCCCCCTTGGTGTCTCCCTCTCAGACAGGTGGAGGGGTAACTTGATATGGTGGGAGCTTTCTGTACTCAGGGGTTAAAATAACAATCAACAATCTGCTGTTTAATGGGCAAACAGGTGTGAAAAATCTTCTGCTGACAAAAAGAGGAGAATTTGTAATATTAGAAAAGTTTAAAATCTGCAGTTATTGTACACATTTTTTGTGGGAAGAAGTATTTGTTTTTTTAATCCAAATCTGTGTATTAATCTATGAATCCATACCAGTGTGTGATTACGGGGTGACTCTGATTTGCAGCTTTTAGATCATACAGCGTGGAGGAATGGTGTGTATTGCCTCAGCCCATTATCAGGTACAGGAAACGAATAACACAGCATTGAACGTGTGCTCTGCCCCCTCCTTCAGTCCTGCCCCCTGCATGATGATGTCACTAACTCACTCATATCTTATCGGAAGGAATTCCAGGACTTCCTGATACCCAAATATGGTTACACATCCTGCAGGATTATCAGCAACATGGGGGTTGCTAAATACATTTCTTGCTTTCTCTCATCCTGTTTGAAGCATTTTGCAAGGGGGATATAATGACGTGTTACAGTAGGTCTGATATACAAATAGTCTCTTTAACTTTTTGTCAATTTTTTTGTTACTTTTCTGTGGATTTTTTTAAATAACATCTGATCTGAAATATTTAAAGTTATTATGAATACCAAACCACAAGCTTTTAATTTACAGTTTATCTCTAACATGTGTAAGCAGATAGTTCAACTTTACATATGTAACATAAATGGTTATGTGTCCATATTTGAATGTGGAAAGACCTGCTGTTTGTGGATTTTTTGTACTATTCAAACTTCCTTGGAAGAAGTACCTTTTCTAGACACAGAATTAGTTTAAACATTTATTGCTATATTGCAGTGCCAGCAATGGTTTACCCCGCATATCACCATATTTTGCAATGTATATGACTCACATACTTACTGTAATATATGGCCATAAACTGCTTTAGTCCCTTCCTGATAAGACTTGTCAGTGTCGTTGAAATGCTCTCATTGTGAATGGTTTAACATGCATCCTAAGTTCCAAGTATGTCCTAAAAAATAATAACATTTCTACAGGGAAGGGGTTGGAGACTTTCCACTTTCTACCGCAGACTATAAACTGTTCATGACAGAAATGGTGTGTCAAAATCAAGAAGTAAAATTAAGAGAAAAGTGCACATCTCTGCCAGATGGCTGTGCTTCAGACGCCAGAGCTGATCACAGCCAATCTAGACCATCTGCACCCAGCAGAATTCTTCCACCCACATCCCTTACAGTCAAGATGGCTGCAAAAATAACAAAAACTTGACTAATTCATCTCACATTGTGTCTGACATTAGTGGATCACAATATGACAAGAATTAAATAAATCTGCAGATTCAAAAAATGAATGAATTTCTATGGATGCCAGTTTTTGAGCCACGACAAAGACAAAAATGTGGCCTGCAACAGACTAGGTAAGGCTTAAAAAAAAGCCAAGATTATTGCAGGAAATGCCTTTTGCTCTACACTTTTGCTACCCTGCTTTGTCGATCACTTGGGGCCTCCATCAGCTGGTTCAGAGAAGTGAGGAATCAGTGAAAAGAGGTTTTTCCACCAATTGTCACGAAATGTCAGGCTGATCTAGTAGTAGGTGAGATTAGCTGCAGGCAGACAGATACAAGCTTTTGAAAACATTTTAACCAATATTTTTGTATTTAGTTGATAATAACTTACCAAGGAGGTTATGTTTTTGGTTTGGTGCGGTTTGTTTGTTGGTTTGTCTGTCTGTCAGCGAGATTATAGAAAAACTACTCACCTGATTTTCATCAAATTTGGAAGAAGGGTGAAGCATGGGTCAACAAAAAAACGATTTCATTTTGGAGCAGATCTGAAACACAGTTTCGATAGAGCATCTGGCCTTGTTTGAAGTATTCACTTTCTGTGTACCCCTCTAGTTAATCCATGTGACAAGTCCTAAAAAGTCATTAAACTGAGTGTTACCATAGATTTAATGACAGTCTTGCCATTGACATAACCAATTGCTCATTGTAATTTCTCGATTCTTCAATATTGAGTAATGTGACTGCACAGAGTTTAAACTACTGACTACCATTGATATGTTATAGGCCATAAACTGTGTGACTCTCTCTTGCAAACACATGATCAATAAAATTATTTCAGCAGTAATCAGTGAATTGCTGTGGTTGGACAGATAAGAGCTCCTAAAGCAATTAATCCGGCTTTGCCGTCACAGGAAGTGAGGTGTCATCTGCATACATGGTAACTTGGCATTGATCCAGATGGTAGACATCAAGGCTGTGGCCTGTTTTCCCGATGCCACCAAAACTACAGTGTGTCCACTGAGTTTGGCTCCACTTAAAACAGATACACATTAATTTATTAATATAATAAAATATAATACTTTAATTTTAATCAATATGTGTTATGAAGTCACTGAGAAAGAGAATAAAAAGCATTTCTTCTATAACGGTGGGTCCCATTGTTTCTTCTTAAACATCAAACATCCTGTGACGTTCAAATCTAATTTTAAAAGTTTTTTTTTCTATTCCTGTGCACACACCATGGCTTTTCTTTAAATCCTACACTTTGTTTATTGTGTACTACAAGGTAAGACAGTCAGAACCCACATGATAAAACAATATAGATTAGCAAACAAACCAGAAAATAAAATAAACATTCAATGGAAATCTACCAGCTCGCACAATGGTAGATTGTGCTCTCAACTAGTTGCTGCTTCACTTATCATATCATCAAGAGGAAAACACGAAGAATTTTACAACATGTGGCATTTCCCCATTTTGGAAACAATTTTAAGAACACAACACATTGCAGTTCATGTAATGTGCTTTTGTTTAGATGGCTCTATGTAGATATAGAACTTAAGCATGGTATATATTTTACTACAATTGTAATTATTAATCCATTAAGATTAACCATAAAGCAGTAATACTTGATATTTTCAGCCAACAGTGGAAAGCACAATGAGCTCTAACATGACACTGACATATTATTACCCAAACTTTGTTCATATGCTTGTGCTTCACATCTATTCTTCATTTATTTTACCTGTGAAAAAAGAAACCTTCATTGCTTCCTTTTGTCTTTGTCTCCTCCTTCCACCACCTTGAACTTGACAATGTCTCACCTCTGTACATACTGCTGATAACTGACGTAATGAAGCATAACAGTTCTGAGTTTACTCAGATCAATGTCTAAGCTCGTACCTTAAAGAAAGGTAAACAGGCTTGTATTGAAAGCGTCATTCCAGAGAACAATCGGAGGCTGTTCACAGGTTCCTCCCTCAGTCAATAAGAGGCCTCCAGCGTCCAAACAGTCAATTTGAGGCTTTCATATGATTATACTCACCATGCACTAGTATAACTACACAATGGCAATAGAAAAAATCACTCACCCCTTTACTATAATCATTGTTGCCAGAATCATCATCATTATCATCACACTAATATCATCATCACCTTTACTGTAACGTGCTGCCGTCATGATTCATTTCCTACACCCTTGTCTTATCTTTTTAATCCAGTCAATATTTTCTCCCATGAATGATTAAAAAGATAAACAAATGAAAGCTATTTAGACAAATATTACTCAACACAATTACACTTTCTCAGATGGTGGGTGGTGTGTAGGTTATCATGTCTGACCACTGTCAGTGCTCTCTGTCAGATACATTCATTTTATTCTCAGAAACTTCAAAGTCTGATTTTGCTCTGTGTTCTCAAGTAGCCCTGCCCCCCAACCCAAGCTCTTAAGATTTACAAGGAAAAACTAAAAAGTAAATAAATGAATAAGCTTCATGTTAAACTGCTTACAGTAAGTACTCATTTTTTTACGAGACACTTTCTTCCTCTTACTGAGTTAATTCAACTTGAGTCATATTTATTAAAACTAACTATACCTATACTTGAGGACAGCTTTTGGCTTCTCTACCCACCACTCGTCTGTTACATAATGTTACATCAGGTTCCTTCCATGAAAAGAGAAACTGATCTTGTAAAACTAACCAAATAAAATAAGCAAGACTCTCTCCTTTGGTGCTATATGTTCCTGTCTCTGTTTCCACTGATTTTCAGAGCAGGACATTTTGAACATACAGTATGTTGTCATTTATATGTGAGTCACACAGCTGTGAAAAAAATGTGCTGCTCATATTGATTCTAACATTTATACCTGATAAAATAAAAAGTCACTGTCTTGAAATTAACCTGGCTGTAGTTCGACTTTTATGCTAAGATTTGATTCAGGAATTCACTTTTTTTTTTTCAAATTTTCCTTATCAAGCATGTGAATATATTTTTGTGGAATATGTTTTCATGGATTATGTTGACTACACACTTGCCTGTTGACTTGTTAACATTATTAGGATTTGTGTGTCTTGGGCAGTACGAAACTGCCACTTGATGGTCCGATAGATGGAGACAAGAGAGATGAAGAGGCAGCAGGAGGTAATAGAGGCTGTCTGACGTCTAGACGAAGCAGATAGCATCAGTCGGTGGTTCCTCTGCAGCAAACAGGAGCCAAAAAAGACTGACCATTGTCTTAAACTCACAACCCCAATAAAAATGAGTGATTCAGTTGTAAAATGCCATAAATTCAGTGCAGGACGTCTCTCAAAAGCCCCTTCACAAATCGTTTACATGGTTGTTGTTTTTTTATATTATTTTTATCAAAATGCTTTCCTTATCTGATGTTAAGGACGCAGATCTTACTTCCCAACAGCACGTCATACTGCGATGTATATGTTGCAATGTATTCAAATGCAGAACACACATTACATAAGTTTAAGGTGTGTGCCTTAACCGCTGGTATTAGAGTAAAAGACATTATATAACTGTATGTAGTAACAGAGAAATCAATCACCTGAAGGCCTGATGGGTTTACACAGCAGTTTGTTCAATTGAGGTACAATCAGCTGCTATGAGAATCTCAGAGAGGTGAGTTTTATGTCCAAGAGTACCACACTTCAATACTTTCCTTTTCTAACAGCTCTAACACACCAAATAACTTAAAAGAATGAATAAACTGCAAAGAGTACAGTCATTATCTGCCATATCTATGCCTGTTTATCCTATGCATTGCCTGCATTTTTATCAATCATTTTAATAGACAACTGCAACTGAAATAAATACTTAAATACTTACTTAAAGAAATGATGACAAACATAACTCCTGTTCACTGCTGAAACAAATCTAACTTGCATTTTAATATTAACATTAATGAAGGCTGCTTATAGGATAATTTACCAGGATGTTTTTCTTAAAGGGACCAATCCCTGATAATTTTGTTATTTTTATCCATATCTTGACTAACCCATTGTAAAACAGAATGTGGCCCAGATAGTGAGATTTGAAACCCAGAAATCTCATGATAATAAATCAAATACTGGTACTGATTGACAACACTATCTGCTCCTTGCAGATGCACTGTATTATATCAATTACAGGACAGGAAAAATCATACGAGTATCTCCTTAACTTTAAGTCTAGTGAGCAGAGATCTGGAGGGTGTTGGAAAACATCCGTGTCCTCATCTGCCTTCTGCCTAATAATACACACTGCCAAAGAGGAATGCAGTGTAGCATCTTCCCTCAAGTTATGAAGCATGAAAAAAACAAAATACCTTTTTACTTTCCTTTTAATTCTCTCCCCATCTGTCTTTCATTTAAAAAAATTTTCTTCCCCTTTCTTCCTTTGTTCTGTTTGTTTATTTTGTCCTGTATGTACACATGACCAATACACACACACAAATTACGATGGACAAAATTTAAGTGGTTGTACAAGTTTTACAATTTTCCCAAGCCCTAGCCTGTTGTTGTGGAAAATCATCCACCTTCTCAAGTTCTTTAATATTGCATTCATTTGACTTCCATGAAAAAAGCAGAGTATACACATCAGGGGCTTCTAGCACAGTAGGTCAGAGAGACTGAATATAATTTGTGAAGCCTGTTTTATGTGTCAGTAATAAATCATGAGTGACGGAGCCTCTTCGTGAAATTGATACAAAGGAACATGCCTGGAGCGTGAGTGCACAAGCTTTGTCATGACAGGTTTATGGAATATTTGTCTTCAAGATGCAATATTCCAAATAATCTGCATTATCATCAGCAACAATCAATAAATTCTAGTTTTCCATGGCTTGCCTGCATGTACACGTTTGTGTGTGCAGATGCAATTCTTTTTATAGTCAAATTGCACGCTGTCTGATAGTATCCTGTGTCAGCATATTCAAACTCTTTTTTTGAAGGTGGCATTTACGCTACACAGTCTGCATTATTTTATTATATATTCCAGATGTCTTGTCCATTATTTTTTACACATTTTAATGTGAAAAATTTGGTATCTTTGGAAACTTTTGGATCTCTACTAGAGTTCTCAATAAAGTTTGGCATTTTGAATCTATTGGCACAGTGTGAGTTTGCAATGAATGAGGGGTTAAACACCTCATGTTATCAGTGGATAACAAGACAGAAACAGTAACATTTATAATAGTAACCAAACGTTTTAAACCTGCAGCAACCTGGATGTGAAATCCAATCACAGATCACATCAAGATATAAAATGTTGATGGTTTGCTGTTTAAACAGACCTTTTTCACAGTGTCAATATTAATAGTTCACACTATCTGATATTTTAGTCATTATAATCTTCTTGGAACCCATTAAAACAGGTCTCACCCTGAAGTCATAGTGCGCACAGTTTCTTGGTTTAAATGAGATGATATATGGTTGATGTAATTATGGAATGCTTCACTGGTGATTGGGTTTAGGCCAAGTTGGGAGTCAACTGATTTACAGCAGCTGTGCATCAGCTCGTAAAAAAGGCAAAGACAAATTCTGTGCATCAAGATTGAGACTGTTTGTTTAGCTATATTTACCAAAGAAGTGAATAGCTGGAGCGCATTGAGCATATGGATGGACAGTGGAGAAGTACACTATGCTGCAAGATTGGTGTGAGCATTTTTTATGAACAAGCAAACAAAAACTTTGTGCAGCCACTTTTTAAGCACATGAGGAGTGAAGTGTTTCATACTCAAAGATTGTAGGTGGAGTGTCATTTGAAAGTCATTTTCCATGGTATGATTATGTTTGTTCAATAAGAGCATGACAAAAGTAGCATAAACCAATTTTAAGACCTGTAATTAAATCAAATCATCATCAAAAATGTAACTGGCAGATCTGGTTCACTGGCTCCAGTCTGTCTTCCCCCTCAACAGCAGAGGCTAATTCAGGGCGTAAAGTAGGAAATGTTCTTTTCTTGGTGGACAAATTCTTAAAAGGCAACTCATCATCATGAGCAAAGTCAGTTCAGACCAAAGTTGATAGTCTCAGCAACAGGGCATGGCAGAGCATGTTGGCCTTCTGGTGTTCACTGCTGTGCCTAACTACAGCCTCACAGACAGGTCAACATGGCTGTAAACTATTTTGTTAGTTTTAAAAATGAAACTATATATTTGTGGCCCATATTTAAGGACTTAAGTATTCAGTTAGAACCAACAGGCTCGAGGCACCACAGAGAGGTCAGGGAAGTCAGAAAGTATTGACAGACATTCTAAAACAATGTTGGTTTTGGTTCTTTCCTGGGGATTGGTTTACAATAAGGAAGGATACGGATAAAAGATCAACACTAACCTTATGCTAAGATAGCAGATAGGCCTGGATCCCCCTGCTGGGCTGAACCTCCTGATGGGTTATTAAATTTATTGTGCAACACTAACCCTGCTGGAATGTCTCCAACTGACAGTTGTTCAACATGCACGTAGTATTTTACCAGTTCTTTTATCAAAGCTCGCCACGTTCAACTGTGGCATAATTATACTCTGCAAGCATGTGAGCCAACCAGTGAGACAAACTAGACCAGATCAGAAAACGTCCTGTCATTATATTCAGTATAAACAGAGTCCACATCAGTGCTGAATTTTCTCACGGTTGGTAACAACACACAGGCCTCGGGTTTAACAGCAGTAAATCGACACCATCAGACAATAATGACATAGCGGTTTAATTCCACTTAACAAAATGTTCCAATCAGGTTTGACACGTGTATCGCCACCTGTTATAATAAACTGCCAAACAAGTATTTTCCCTGTTATGTTGAGAAACTTAAGACAGGAATGCCCAAATTGCCTGACAAATTGGTTGTCAAGATTAACAAATCTATACCTGGTATGCTCTGCTCAGTCTTTGTATCGAACAGTCCTTGTTGATGTCATTAGAAACAATGCATTATCTAAAGAAAGACAGCGCGATCCAATTTGTAAGCAGCAGGAATGATTTACCATATATGAAAACACAATAGTTTGGCCCCGAGTCCTCAACCCAAAGTCGCCTAAAGTTTAAGGGGGTGCTTTTGGCCTTCTGTTGCAAGATGCCGCTCAATTTAACATGTACCAACCAGGAAGAGTTTCAAAAAGACCACAAAGAAACAGAAAAAGGTCATAAAGAGATACAAAGGACAAAAAGATACAAACGCAACCACAGAAATGGGCATAAAACCCCAAAAAGAGACAAAATATGGCTACAATGAGACACAAAAGACAAAAAAAAGACACAAATAAATGCAAAAAAATGCAAAGAGACAAGAGCCCAGGTGCCCATTGTCTTATAGTCTGCCCATTGTGACCCATAAAACCATGTCCTGGTCCCATTACTGTGCTTTAAGATACAATGTTCTAGATTAATTATAGACCATTATATCAGTCCAAACATCTAGCCAAGAATAAGGCTGTCCTCATAAATCTGTGCTGAAGATAAAGAGAGCAAAAACAACTGAAGCAAGTGCCAAAATGAGTGGCATGTCCCCTGTCAGTGCTGGTGAAAGGAGGTGTGTTGCGTCATTGCTGTAGCTGCAGCTGGTTAAAACCTCCTCGCAGTGAGGACTCAAAGCTATGTAATGCATGTGACTTACCTCAATGTGTATTTCAGCAAGTGATCTTTTATGTTTCCCATAGAAGGGCGTGTTGTCTTTTAAAAAATCAACAATAGATAAACAATAGAAAAACAATGCATATTGGTGAGTACAAGTCATTCCAGAGTGTGTGAGATAAATAAGCATGTACATTGTTTTAGAGACAATAAGAGGCATTGGCATACTGATGCACATGGTAATTTTCTTCAAGTTTATGCTGTTCATCTAGGTGTAGTTCTGAAACTTCTGGTGTGTGCTTGATGTGATGTCTCACAGAAGAAGATGCTGAAATATTGATCTTGTAAAACAAACATTTTTAAGGAGCAGTGTGTAAGATATATATAATTTATTCTTTATTCTATATTTATTTCAATATAATTCATTTGCATCTAGTAGTGAGGACTGAGGACTTTTTTTATATTGTTCAAGAGGTCTCTTTCTCTCCAAAACAATTGTATTAGGTGATTTAAACCGGTTAAAACACTACAAGCAGTTCACAAACCCCTTATTCACTGTTTTTTCAACACGGGCTGCCTTGTGTGCTCACCTTTTTTCTCTGATTAATTAAGATCAATTTAATAAAGCAGTTTAATGTTGAAAAAAATCTGTGGTTTTCCAATGCTGTTTGTCGAGGAGGGGCAGCTAACTAAAGGTGGTCGAAGCAAAAAAGTGAATATCTAGCTCTAGCTCTGGGCTTCTGTAACAACATGGTGGTGTAACATGGCGATCCAAGACGTGGAACCGTTCCTTATATAGACATAAACAGCTCATTCTAACAAAATCACAACAATTCTTTTTTCAGGTTATTATATACTAAAGAAAAATACTTATTATATGCCATTTCTGTTCATATATCCACCTAAATCCTACACACTGAACCTTTAAAAAAATCATGTCTTTTGCCTTAAAACACATATATTGGATTGTTTTTCTGACCAGTGTCATAAACAACACACACATTTTTCTGATCACACATGTGATCTTTGTCTTTACACCTTCGTATATACATTTCTCTGAGACTTCTATAAAACAATTGCTGTGTGCTGCTGTTGTTAATCACCATGATGAAAGCCTTATCATTTGTCGGACCTGCTGAAGCATGTAGTGAAATGCACAGTCGTGGCAGCTTTTTATTATTTCCTGTGTATTCATGTGTACACGTCATGAAATCAACTTCATTCATTAGGACAGCCACTGGTAATAAAGGTTTATTATCTGCTGCATCCCAGATTTTACCTTCTCGTTCCACTATTTCACCAGCCTTGAATACAATAAGTTTTAATTGTGCGCATGACTGCACAAGAACTCTATCAGCATGATGACTCATTTATTTTTTTGTGTGACATGGATACACAGTATTGCAAAAACCAGAAAGACCAAAAGAAAAGGTCTTCATTGGCAGGCAGTTTATTATAGCAATTATTATTTAAAAAAAAAAAAAAAAAACCGCATAAATAAAAATCTAAACAAGTTGATTTTGGCTTCCTGGCTGTCATAGAATCAGAGGGTGAGGGAAATTTTTTTCCCTATTTTAGTTAATTAAGATAAGCATGACTAAAAAAATAAGTTATATACTTTTATATACTTCTTACATTACTCTGTGTGCGTGTGTGTGTGTGTGTGCGTGTGTGCGTGTGTGTGTGTGTGTGAGGAGCCTGATGCCCTCCAGTTGTTTTCCTTCTTTCCTGGATTCTCTCAGGTGAGTCCCGCCTCCCTCTTCACAGCTGATTGGACCACAGGACTCATCCTCCGCTCTCATTGGCTGTGCTGCGCGGTGACCGTCGCCTCCAGGTAGCAGGTCCATACATGAGCTCAGGTAAAACCTACCTGTGCTGCCAGAAGAGAGGGGAGGGCTGTGGAATTACCACGTAGTTTTCAGCTTCAGTAAGACGCATTTGACAGTAATAACTCTTTATGCGCTTGTAAAAACATTTTATTTTCCTGAAATTTGGTTAAAAGTACTAATTTAAATGGCAGCGAGGGTAGGACAGGCCATGAATCCGCCGCACGCGACAGAAGAAAGGGCGGTTTTCACGCAGCTGAAGCCGGTGAGGATGCCGGGAGCGGACAATGCAGAGGAGGCGTCAGTGTTTGAGGACGTCAAACCTGCGGTGAGAGTCTCTGCCGACCCGCTGAGGACGCTCGGGCTTCCGGTGAACCGGGGGTCCGACCTCTCTGGGGGTTTTTAATCTCTTTTCTCTCCTCTCAGCCTCTGCTTCCATGTTTTAACAGAGAGTGTGGCTGCAGGTGGTGCTTCTACCAAAATAAAAGCTGGTTTTGGATATACACAAAGCTGCTAATAACCATTGAATAACCGCTAAGGTGCATGTTATGCACTTTATGTCTATACCTATGAAAGAAAGCAGCTCACCTGTCCAGGTTAAAGTCCTTCACAGACACCTGATATGTTAGAAAACACAGGTAAAGTTCACCTGGAAGCTGTGTTTGAGGCAACAAGTGGCAGCTCTGCAATACAAATTATTCAAATTAAACTTTATTTGTCTTTCTGTAATGTAAAGGAGATTGATTTTAGTAAATACAGTTTGAAGTTGCAATGTTATTTTAAGATTTTATTAATGACATTCACATGCACACAAAACACATTGATTGTAGGTTATGTATTCTAAACTGTTTGAAACTTGTTATTTCCATCAACTTTTAATAGTACACTGGTATTTAGTATGTCCGCTGTGTTGATATAAATGTGGTTTGAAGTTAAGACCTATCTGGCATTTCTTATTTTTAATTTGTTCTAATTATCACACATATGCTGAATTTGATTGGAGAGGAACTGGTTGCCTGTTTTACTCAGTTGATGATGACCGTACCTGCCTGCAGAAACTATCCAGTCATAGGATTTGATCACATGATGAAGAGATGCAGGTTGAATTTTACGTTTAAGTCTGCAAAATGGCCTCTTCTCAATCCATCCATCATCGCATTCCTCTGTAGATCTGTCTGTTTCCGAGATAATCAGTTTCACTCTGATGTCAGATATGAGCCTTAATGTTTGAAATGTCATGTTGGGGATCTTGCCCAATTAATCGCAGAAAAATTAGTGCTAGAAAAGGATGATCAGCCAACCTCCATCTCTTTTGTTTAACTTGAACAGTGGAGACATGACAGCTGCATTAAAGTTAAATGTCTGTGAATTGTACGTCAGTGCTGCACGGTCACAACAGAGTGCAAACAGAAACCAGAGGCCTTTGTACGGTGATGAGTTTGGCCTTCTGCCAAGAGTTTGGTAAACAGGCGGCAGACCCTGAGACATGAGGCAAAAACTGCTCCTCCACTGGTCCCACATGGCCAGTAATGCAGCAGTGGATTTGATAGGTTAAAAAAGTTAATTTGGTTTTTCTACTGGGATGCATGTGGCTATGAAGCACGCTTTTTAGTGTAATGCTTTTTGTAGGCCGGGCTCACACTGTTGATTCTTATGCAAACATGGAATAAAAGAGATCACATGATGGAGCTGTTTTGATCGCATTTTATTGGCACTGTCAACTGGATAGTCGTGCAGTCATAGAAGCCAGCCAGCATCTCATAGCAGTGGTCAAACACATCTCATACCAGTAGTATTGTTATTGTTTATGTCTTGTCTTTCATCTAGCTAAGACAATCAGTTTTGTATAATCTGATAATGACATAATTACATTTATAAGGATTACATTATTTCATGTTTTAGTTAAAGAAAAAAATGTGCTCAAAATTGTTAAATCAGCAGGTGGTCAAATGCCCATGAGGACAAAGGCTGAAGCCACAGCTTATTAAACCTGCTCTTCTCTTAAAATTAGTTTCTTTCAGCTTTTTTTTTTAGTTATTCTGTCCTGAAGTTTCCATCCTGTGTCTTCTGCATGATGTAAAAAACACTTTGTACCTTATCTGCCTGCCTTGCTGCAGATAAATGTAGGCCAGAATGACTGTTGTAAACAGTATTTTATAGCCTAAATGAGCTGATTGGTGTGCTTGTGGGACTGAATGAATCGCAGCATAATGCAGCTGAAAACTTGAACATGAGCGAAACTCCACATTTTGTCAATCATTGACCGGAGCATCATAAGACAACATTGTCTCGTTAGCATGAGGATTCACAGAAAGTCAGCATTGTTGCTTTGAATTCAGCAATTTGACACCAAGTGCATATTTGAACATATAAACATGTCATATTACCTCTCAGCAACAGCATGGTTTATGTCATTTTTGTTGCATGCTTTGGGGTTTTGCTCAAAACAAAATGGCCAACCCTCAGCTGCTTTTTCTCTTGTTCCTCTTTGCTGTAACACGCTGTGCTTGATGTTATGCAAAACATGACTTTGTCAAGAACAAAGAAGTCAGGTTAAGCGAAATAGTTACCCCCTCAGGCAAATTAAAGCAGCAGCACTGAGAGGGTTCACCTTATGTGCTCTTAAATCATTATGAAAGTGCATGAAGACGGTTCGTCAAACACATTCCTCACAGATCACTGAGGTTTTAGTTCACGGTCTCTCTCTGTCTCTCTTACTGTCTCTCTTATTGTCCATTTCATCCCCTTTCTTTTTTTTCTAAATCTAGGTGTCCGACTTTAACAAAGCACAACAGAAAGTTCTAGGTATAAAAAAAGTGTCTGCTTCTTGTCTTTTTTCGCTTTCTTTTTCCCCCTCTGAGACATGTCTTTGTGTCATTGTGTTGGTGTTTTAAAGAGCGCTTTACTGAGCCGGTGTCGTGACAGCAGTATGTTGCCCGACCTGTCTGAGCAGGGCCCGCATCTCCATAGGCCGCCTCGAGGCAATAGAGAGGATGATAAAGGGCCGACCTCATGAGAAAGTCACAGCAGCAGTGAAAGGCTGATGAGGCTCCTCAAACACTCGTCACGTGCAAGTCTTTGGTTCACTCGGGCATTGTTGTCTTCCCACTTGTTAACACTGAAGAAAAATATTTTGCCACAGAGTCATTTGTGAAAAACCTGTCTGTAAATGAACTCACTGATCTTTAGTCTGTTGCACCAATAAGGTTTGTACATGAGCGCTTTAGTGTGTGAGGAGGCTGTTAAACGCTTCAGTCCCCAGAAGATGGAGTGAAATGACATTAAGTCCACTTCTAGTCTTGAGCTCTTCCATATGAGTGAAGAGGTTGTATGTTAAACCTGCATCTATCGATCTTTTGACCAATTAGCTGCAGGGAAACTGTATAGCCATCATCTCATAAAGTTGTCACTAATTTGCAGTCACATGTTGTTCTCTCTCCTTTTAACCTTGTTCTGGTCTCCACTAACTCCTGAAGTAAAATATCTGACTCTTTTTCCCATCAGCTGCTTTTCTCCACCCCTCATGTTCATCGCATGTTTGGTCTGTGATGTTTCTGGAACCGGAATAGATTTGATTGGATTTAATGATAAGAGTCTTCATCAGCAGCCATTCATTTCAGGAATATGTAGTAGTTCAGCATTGTACAATACAAGTTGTAGCTATTATTTTTTTATTATATAGCAATCTGTTTATCAGTTTTCAAATTACTGAGTATGTCTTTAGTCCATAAAATATCAGGAAAAAAGTTATAAAATGCCGATCACAAGTTCCCAGAGCCAAAGCGACATTTTAAAAATGCTTATTTTATCCAAAAGTAAAAAAACAAACTGCTCATCAAAACATCGTGGCGGCAGTATTTGTTTCGGCTTTGTGTCCATCTTTTGGCGGTTTATACATTTACTGTGGAGTTTTCATTGTGGGATTAATCTGTGCATGTACCTCAGCATTAATGGCAGAATAAGTAACTAATATGAAACCTATTTCCAGATTCTTTTGTCCTTAAATCACCAATAGGTTTCCTGTGAGACTGAGCATAGACAGAGGAAGTTACAGAATAACTTCATGGCGTGTGATTCAAGAGTGTGTTACCAGTCACGCCTAATGATTCCTGAAGATCAATACTCAGATATGGCTTAAACTTGACTTTCAAGATGTGTTTTTTTACATGCTAGGATTGTACTGGGACCTCACTTTATTTGAGTTCATGCTTTTGATGTCATGCTTTAGATCGGGCTGACACTCTTCCACCTTTTCCCATCAAGGCAGCCTCCTATTACTGAACTAGCTTGTCTTTTTCAGACCTTTGTTGCCGTCATTTTCTATGCAGCTGAGGGCTGACATGGTTTTGGTTTGACTAATGATTTGACTTCCAGGACAACACACGCAGCTACTTTGCATCTGAGTAAGTGTCTGTTGACAACAAGTCTCAGCTCGCAGAATCTCACACTAATTAGAGATTTTTTTGACTCAAACATTTGGAAAGGTTGAGCTCATTTAGACCCTTGTTTTTATCTATTGAACACTGGGTTTTTTAGCAAAATGAGAGCTCCAGATTTTAATTTTGGGACTTGTGTTGGTCTCTCTTTCTGCTGTCATCGTTGATTTGGCATCATTCAACATAAACTGTTGCTTTAAGCTTTTCAGCAAATTAATCAATAAACAAAACAGTAACAAAACAACAAACCTACTCAGTTTTCCTTTCACAATATCCAAACCACGTGAATACCCTTTTCAGCTTTTTCTAAGGTCTTATTCAGCTGTGGTGAACCTGCATCATATTGGTAAATGATGACATTACTGGCTAATAAACAAGCATTTAATATACCA
Organism: Plectropomus leopardus; assembly: GCF_008729295.1. NCBI lineage: Eukaryota > Metazoa > Chordata > Actinopteri > Perciformes > Serranidae > Plectropomus > Plectropomus leopardus. The sequence goes on from NC_056475.1 coordinate 6,064,582, forward strand.
ACTTAATGAATGTGCAGACCCATAAATGTGTCTGGTCCTCCTGTACAGTGTCAGTTCACCAGCAGACCGAGAAACCGGGCTTGAGGAGATTTAATTGACTCATGCTGTTCTCTGTTCAGATTGTTTGGTCTGCTGATGTCACCCATCATGCCCGGCCTTGTGTCTGTACCAGACAACACAAGTTGCCTGCAGACAGTCCTGTTCTACGTTTTCCTAATGCCTGTGGTCTGGTAACTCATCAACAGAAGCTGCAAAATCTCTTTAATGACTACTGCTGTTTACCCTTCGGTGTCTGGGAAAACAGTGAAAATTGCTCTGGTGAAAAAAAAAGCCAAAGGTGAAATCATTTTGTGGTGAGGGAAGAAATCTTTTGGTTTCTTTAGACATGTAGTAACATACAGGATGTGGATGTGCATACACACCGTCAACTAAACAAATTGCCATATTGTCTTCCATTTCTTCAGGCAGTTTGAACTTCTGGGAATGTAAAATGATGATTTTTTTCATATTTATATCCTCATGCACACCCTATCCCCCTTTCCTGCATGCTACATTTGAGAAGGACCTTTTCTGTTTTGTGGGGCAATGTTGAACAAAGGGCGACAAGAAATAAGAGACAGAAATTGGATGACACGTGAGAGAGGTTATTGTTTGGATGAACTGTTAACCTGAATATTTGGATGTTGCAGGATTCTGTCCTCGAAATGAGTCATGACAAAGAAGAATGATTTTTGTTTACACAATGATTCAAAGCAAATTTTTGAGGCTTTGTTAGAGAGATGTTGGTTCATGTCTCAGCCCATCGCAAGCAACAGAACTGAAACTAAACTGCTTCAAGAAGCAATCAACGCAATGAACATTGAACATCAACCTGGGAAATGTCTCTCCACTATCAGCTAACTCGGGTATTTTAGAAAGTTGGATTACTGTAAACCATAAAAACACCCATAAAATTGTTCCCATAGATAAGTCACATACAGCATGTGTGCATATATGGAGATTTACAGCATAAATGTCTTAATCTATCCTGGAAAATCAAATGTCGTATGCTCATACATGCATATATACTTTTAAATCCACTTAGTGGATTTTGGCCACCGAACAGTTAAACTCTTGTGTTCACTCATTACTATCCTGTGAAGCCAAAGCAAACCTTCATATCTCTCCCTTCATCAGCGGCCATAAAACATCATCACAGTCTCAAAGGTTTTGTTTTTGCTCTGATGACCCTGTCATGATTTCTGCTCTGTTGATTCACAACGAGCAGACCGGGGGGCCCTGGCACTATCAGTTCTGGGGTTTTTTTTATGGAGATCCAAAGGCGAATTGCCACCGTTTCTCTGCATTCCTACGAGCCATAAAGGCAAACTTGCGTGTAGACGCAGCCAGTTGTTTTGCAATTATCCAGGGACGGGGACTGATGAAGATGGCAGACCTTGTAGCTTGGAGGCTTTTAGGTCAGAGGAAGTAGAGAGGGGTCAAAGGGCTGCTGTGATTGTATTTTTCATTGTAATTTTTTTCTGATGATGGCAGATGGTCTCAGTATGAGGCTGGCATAAGTCATAGAAAAGTTTTAGCAATTGTGGGCGCCACCAAATGTTTTTTAGTCAGTAATATCTGCAATTTCTACAGATTTTTAGCCACCAAGCATGTTTTTTCACTGTGTGCAATAGTATAACAAAAAGCAGTTGTCTTTTAGCGAGACATTGCTGTGTTTCTGTCTGGACATTGCTAAAAAAAAAAGTTGTAGTTTTTTATTGAGACATCGCTCCATTTCCTGCTGGGACAGTGGCACTAAAGGGTTTTTTTTTATTTGTTAGATTGTTTGTTTTTAATATGGAGACACTGTTGCCTTTCCAGACCAGGATAGTGACATTGCATTTCCTGTTTAGACACTGCCATGAAAACCATTTATTTAAAGCCAAAGCACGGTATTTTCCTTACCATAACCAAATGGTCTTTGTGTCTGCACCTAACTTCATGTTTACTACAGGGTTGCTGAAACATTACGTTTCATCATATCAATTCCATAATAATGTACATATTTTTTCTGTAACTGTGAGTGACAGAAACGTACAACAACAAAGGTTTTCTCTGGCAGCTAGTTGCAGTCGGATAATGAAACCTCATTGAACGTCTTCATAAAAATTTCCTTTCCTTTCCTTTCTTTGCAACATATTTAGTTCAGATAGATCCATCAGCCAATTCCCTTAGAAAAGGTCAGAAAAATGTGTAAAATTGGCAGATGAGAATTTGTTATTTGACATGTGGAAATTACAGAGATACCTGCTGATCCATTGTGAATAGATTTGAGTTAGTTATGACTTCACTGTGAACATCATTTTTGTCTTGTACTTTTTTTGAATTCATGCTGTTGTTTGCTCACAAAGTGCAAACTTTTCAAAAACATATCAGCGGCACTCAACAATAATCTAACTTTGTCAGCAAAAGCAGACAAGATGTTCAGAGTGGTGGATTACCGTCTCACGCAAGCTTTGAGTCTCTGCAGGCTGATTCTCATCCTGTTAGTGCTCTGAGTGCAGCAGGATTATGAGGGGGGGGGGCACTGACGTGATTGTGAAAGAGATAGCACTGTAAATATTCTCTTTGCAGTAAATGTGGCTAAAACATGTGAAGATCCTTTAAGGATGGATGTCATATTGGCTGCAAGTGTGGAAACTCCCACTCCATCCCATAAACCTGAACTGAACTGATAAGAGACTGTTATCAGGCAGAGGGATTCATAGCGGAGCAGTTGTGCATGTTCTCCAATTATTAACTAAGTCTTGGCCCCGAAGACATTTGACTCGTTTACCACATAAAATCATACAAAGACATTTTGAAATGTAGTTCATCAACTAGTTTACTTTGAGGTTGCCGCACCTCTTGTGTAATAACTCGAGCACTGTTAACTGAATAGGGCACTTAGGACAATCACCCCAAATAAACACATGCACCTTTTGTTTGAAAACAGCATGGTTTCCCTTCAGAATATAATATAAAGATACGACTGATGTTTTCTTTGAATTTTTTTGGATTGGAATGGTGGTCGTCCTGTTCTTAAAAGCTGTCCTGAACAGAGATTTTAAGGGAGAAAGAGGAGGTACTTGCTTTGAGTTGAGACCTTTTTAGCCTTTTTATCCATGTTAGGTTTGACTTTAAAAAGCAACAACACACAATTACAAAGTGTAGCACAGTTTGGTCAGTTTGAGATTTTTTGTGCATTACTGTTATTTTGAGAAGATCTACTAGTTCATCACATAGTTACCCATGCATTGAGCTCAAGTCAAATTAACCTTACCCATCAGCATATCCTCAACAGACACATAAATAAAGGTGTTCATATGTTTTTGGAGGTTAAAACCTTCAAAGTAGTTAATAATTTAAACTTTTGGTATGATAATGTACCTAGCATGCTGCTGGAAACTGCAGCAGCATCCTGCAGCACTGATTCCATCGACCTCATTCTGCACATTATAGTCTTTGCATGCACCAAACAGAGAAGAGAAGAAATAGGAAAATGTCAATAGCTGAAAAAATAAATGTGCACCAGAGAACAGAGGTTGACGGCAAGAGGGATCAACAGCAGGCCAGCAGGGGAAGTGACCAAGGGCACCCAAGGGTTACAGGTGCCAGCAGCCCTGCAGCACAGGGCCTGTTTGTGTCCTGGGCCTGAGAGGCACACAGGAGCCCTCAGAGGGAAAGAAAACAGAGAGAGGCTGTTTTTGTTTTCTTTTTTTCCTCAATAAATACCCAAGACTTTAATTTCACCAAGCGCTCAGATTGCACCGATGACAAGGTGGTGTGAGTTCACCAGAGATGAATGATGGACCTCTACGAGCCTCGCGGGCACAACTGAATAAACATATATGCATACAAAGACACTTCAGCACACACATAGTATATACACATATTGACAAATATACGTGTTGTGACAAATATACACAAATTGACAAATACACACATAGTGACAAATATACACACAGAGTCGTATGTAATATGCTAAAAAATAATACAAAACTAAGGATGCTTTTGCCTTCTCTGCTGAACATTGAAAAACACAATGCAGCTAGCTTTGTTGCCATTTGGATTGTTTTCAATAACTAAACCTGTTTAAATACTGACAACTGATAATATACCATATATAATACATACATATATAATATGTATATTTTAAATTATCTACCTACAGACTGAACTGACTATAAAAACTATAAACCATAAAAATCCTTCAGTTTGATTCAAGAATGAAAAGAGACATAACTTATTTTTTAGATTGAACATTTAAAAACTCAATAAAAACATAGAAAATGTCCTGCACATAAATTTGCACACATCAATATTATTATACAGTATTTATACACACACACAAACAACACTTTCACACAAAAAAACTGGTCCCTCAGGCTGAAGTGCCCATAGAGCAAAAACTCTCCAAAGTTTGTGTATGAAAATATATCAGCAGATGATTAATGGTGGGGATGAGAAGTGTATGTGTGTGTTTGTGTGTGTGTGTTTGTGTGTTGATGCTGCTGGCACTTGAAGCAGTGCTACAGAATAAGAGTGTTGAAACAGGTCTTCTCTGCTGCTTTGTGCGTCTTGTTCAGCCTCTGGACACGACCTCGAGCACATCAGCACCTCGTTAGGTCATTTGTCCCGAATCATTTGATCCAGTCACTGAACACTCTGGGTTATGGCTTCTGTAGGACAGAAACCATAACTTGCATCCTGGATAGGTTACCAGATGGCCAGCTGACCATTTTCTAATTTACAATGCCAACAAAAACGTCTACACTGGGAAGCTATTTTACTGTGAATGTAAATAAGATGCAAGAATGCATAAAAAGCATCAAATAGGGCTTGTTTTTTGGGTTTTTTTTTTTTTTTTAAAAGTGCCAGAAGAAGTTTCATTGATTTGATGATTTGCTTCCTTTTCCCCATTTCATGTGAATATAAATATATTTTTGCATTTTGGGGACTTTTTAGGTCACACATGTAAACAATTAAAAAAAAACATTTTTTTGTACATTGTTACTTCAGCTGGACATTTTTTGTTTCATGTTTATATGCACACTTTTTTGTTATTTTGTTTACCTTCAGAGTAATTAATAAAGTCAAATGATAATGATTAAAATAATTTTCAGTCTCAGCAGTAAATTAATCATTTTAGATTAATTTGTTGATTACTGTGCTGTTTTTTTTTTGCCATGGAACTTTTGGAAAAATACATTTTGACATAAAGAGTAGAAGCTTGTTTTAAAAATTCAATAAGTGAATGAAAAAATAAAGAATAAGCCCTATATTCAACGTGCATTCTGTTGCAAAACTGAGAAAAATAAGTGTTGTGTTAAAAAGTTATATAAGTTGTCATTACATCTGTGAAGCGGCAGCAAAATTTGATTTATGAACTATGGTGCAGTGCAACAAATCCCCCATCAGTCATTTATGTGCAGCTTCCTGATCAACTGTCACTTTGAACCCAGACTTCAGATGAGCCGCCTTCATTCTTGCATCAGTATCAGTTTCATAATTAACTGCTCACCATCTTTCCACAGTTTTTGCACGCTCTCACTTTTTGGTCTTTTGTTCTCTCTCACTTCCTTCTACTCTTTCTTATCTCCTCCCTCCCTACATCCTTTTCTTCAGCGCTGTATATCTGTTGTCACTGTGAGGATTCAAATTTGTCTGGCAGGTCTATTTTTATCTGACGGTGTTTAAGTTTCACTGCATCTTTCTCATGCCTTCAGCCTTTGTTTTGGTTTGCCTTTTTTTTCTTCGCCTTCTTCAGGCATCAAACCGCTTCCATCGGCCACACCCATGGAGGGAACTCTCTGTGTGCTTGTGTGTAATTGAGTGTGTGTCTGTACATTGGGGTGTTTATCTGTGCGCACATGGCTTCATTTGTGTACATTTGTGTTAGCAGACATACATATGCTCTTTTGCATTTGTGTGGCAAAAGCATTTGTATGTACATCTGTGTGTGTGTGTGTGTGTGTGTGTGTGTGTGTGTGTGTTTGTGTGTGGTCTCTGCAGCACTTTACGAAACGGCTTGTGCACCTCTAAAGGAGTGACTCTCTGCTTCACAGACTCTGAATGACACAAATAGACAAACACTCGCACACCAGTTAATCAAGATCAAGATGAAGATAATACCCTCTTCTTAAACTGAGGGAAAAATACCTGCAGTTTATTTTCGGATTCACTCCTCTACCTGTCCAGTCTTGTTGCAGAGAAAAACTTGTCTCTCTTTTTTAACAAATGCGTCATTTCCACACCTTTATCATTTGCCACAGTAGCAGATCAGATCAGATTGGATTGATAGTTGCATCTCTCCGGTTCTATAAGCAAACAGCAACAACTGTAATCAGATTTTGAGATTTTTCTCAGCTAAAGATGGTGCGTCTGTCTCTAAAAACAATCCAGGTGAAGACATTTTCAGACAGGTAGTCAGCAACCAGAGGTAGTTGTCGGGTGTAAATGACTGACAACCAGACAGGTTGTCAGAATTAGAGAAAAAGAACAAATGCAATGGATTCCAAGTGGAGCGGGATACCTTCAGCATCATTTGTTGATTTTATCAAAATTAACCAAATAATCAACAGTTTCTGTAACAGGTCAAGCTGGCTTAAAACTGTGTCTGCATGAAGATTCCATTCATTCTGTTTCCTTTTTCTCTGCATGACGTGTATTGCATTGTACTACGCATAATACTTTTTGTGGCTTGATTGCATCTTCATCTCTTTATACCAAATGGAATATAAATACATCACATCTTGTGTCCCACTGGATTTTTTCAGGGAAGCAACTGGAAGCAACACCGTCAAATGTGTAAATAGTAGCTTGAAGTATATTTTCTGCAAAACGCAGCTGATGATCAGCTGATGAACAAACCAGTAACACCAATATATCTTTTCTTTTTTCTTTTATGACTTGACTATTTTCAGATTTTAATTCCACCCAAATACAATAACAATTAGTGATCAGCGATTAACACATTTCCAAAGATGCAACAGGTGCTAACTAGTGAAACATGTTGCAGACCTGAAGGCAAAGGGAGTAACATACATCTGGACAGGTGAAATCCCTCTTAAGCTGTCAGTCTCTCAACCTGGTTTTGGCTGTTTGTCAGGGCAGTGAGCTCCAGTGGGAAACAGGAATGTAAGGGAATGAAGGAGGGGAGGATGATGAAGGGATGAAGTCTTGGTACCAACTTCTCTAAAACCTTTTATTCATTAATTGTTTTCATTCTCTTTTAATGCCTCTGCTGTCTCTTTTTCTGCCTCAATGCACATATAGTATTTACTGTATGTATATCTGTATATATATTGTCTTTACTTCTTGCTACTGCTTCGGTTTGGGTGGAACTGAGCCAAAGCCACTTAATCACCATCTGCAGCCCATTAATCTCTCAAAATAATTACAACAGTTAAACAAATACCCTATCCATGTCGATGTTAAATAAATACTGTGCCAAACAGTAGCTGCTGCTGCTGCTCTGGATATTTCCACTGTGTTTTCCAGAAACTTCTTCCAATACTGCAACTGATCATGGTTGAGATCAACAGTAGGGCTGTGTATTTGCAAGAATCTGGTGATATCATACATATCATGGTACAAAAAATTTTCTGATGTTTTGGTGTTATTCTTTCTGAAATCAGTTAGAGTTTAGCCCCCTGAAGTTGCCAGTTTGCACCATTTACTTAAATAGTAACTTAAAAATAGTACAAGGAGAAATCAAGAGTCCACACGCACAACACAAAATAAATTACAATTTGTTCGTTTGAGCCGTCCCAATCCTGGACACACCTCAACCAGTTGGCTGTGTTGTTCTATTTGTATGGCAGTGTGCTCACCGCTGACTGAAAACAGGTTCATAATCATGTGTAAACGCATGGTAAGACATTTGGGAAACCACTTGTTGTACAAAATTAAAACTAGTTACACAGTCTCAAGGAACTGACAATGAAGGCTTGTAGTGAACTGCAGTTTCATTACACATTTTTAACTTTCTCTCTCCTTCGTTTCTCTTCAGACTCGGCTAGAGTTGGACAAATACCTCCCCCAGGTCAACAGTCCTCTCTTGTGCAACCTGATTGACAGTGTTGACAAGAAATACAGGCGAGACAGCGCCTCTGTGGTCGACGAGTACTTCTCAGAGGACAAAATGGCTGCCCCGTACAGCCTCAACATCAACGTCATCCTTCCCAGCACCACCCACCTCCGCACAGGCCTCTACCGGGCCAACACCAAGACGCTCACGCCACAGCAGATCAAGACAGAGCCCGGGCTGGAAGTACCCTGCTCCATCCCCACCACAACCACCCAGGCCCTGCCAGACTTCACCTCTGTCTTCAGTGTGCCGCCTGTAGTCAACAACGTTTTCATCAAACCAGACATGACCTCTGGAGGAGTGGTAACAGTGCCTGCAGGGTCCCAGCAGCAGCAGCAGCAGCAGCAGCAGCCAAACTTGGACACAGAGCTTCAAATTGGGCCCCCGGCCCCTCATCCGCAGGTCTACCACATGCCCATCACCAGCGCTGCTGACCTCACCATGACTCTGTCCCACACAAGCCCATCAGCACAGGCCTCCACGAGTGGCAGGACCATGCTGAACCTCGGCAGCATTTCATTGCCCACAACAAACGGCAACTACATGATGGCAGAGCACCAACTACAGCAGCACCATGGCTACTACCAGGCCTCTCCAACCAACTCATCCCAGCACACAGCACCCCACAGCCTGCCACCCTCACCCCCAAACTCTCAGCCTGGCAGCCCAGATGGTCAGGCAGAGCTGCTCAGCTTAGCGCCCCAACTTCCGCCTCCATACCAGCAGCGTCTGGGAGGGATAAAGGTAACGGGGTTGTCCCCACATGCCATGCTGATGACACATGGACAGGGTGTCTTGACAGGTCCCAAATACAACAGACGGAACAACCCAGAGCTGGAGAAGAGGAGGATCCACTTCTGTGACTATCCAGGTCTGTCTTTTATTTGCATTTCGCTTCTGAATATAAGAATAATTTAAGAATTTGGCATGGTGACAATAATTCTCTTGTTTGGTTTCAAGAGGTCTTAATGACAGTGTCTTGAAACTAAACAGATCTTCCACTAGCTGCAAAACAGTGTCACTAAAATTAATCGACTTCACTGGTTCCATCTTTTCTTTCATGTGCTTTATCATCGCAGCCAGTAACAAATGTACTTTCTACACATGATCTGCAGCAGAATCTCTTTCGCAAGTTAAAAGTACGCCTCGCTGCAGCATTGTGTTGTTGCACCTAAGGTTCAGTCAGTTTCACCAATGCTTGTGACCTTTTAATGTGAAGCTATTGAGATTCAGTGTCACCTGAAAGCCACAATTCATGGGTGTTTCATGCATGCACACCCTTCCTAATTGCTGGGTTCTTACCTCTTGGTAACTGGGATACTGCCAGTGCTGTCTGAAAAAAAAATCTAAAACGCATAATTAACTGTCATTACCATTTTTTTTTTTTTTTTAAGTTTTTTTTATTTTAAATTATTTTTTCTTGGCTTTTTATGCCTTTATTAGATAGGGCAGATGCAGAGGGAAACAGGAAGAGGGAGGGGATGACATGCAGCAAACCTTTTTTGCACATGTTGGTGATGCTATACTTTTTGCCTCTGAGCAGAGAGTCTCCCACTGCTTACATGTTGAATGCCTTTGGCACCATTCAAATTATTATTATTGAATTATTGAAATGCAACTACTATACATCCATTTGTAACATGAGACACACATACAATCAGAAGCATAAACCTTGCATGATCTCCTTGGCTTTATTAACCGTTTGCTACACAAATAACTAATGAAAACAAGTTTCAACATAACTACTCAAACAAGTTGGTTCAAATTGGTTTCTAACAGTGTCACTGTTGTGTAAATATGCTCCACTCCCAAAGCAAAAGCACAAATGCAAATCTGGCAGTAATACACTGCTTCTCTGTACCAGAATCTAGGTTGATGGCATATTTGATAACACTGAAAAAACATTGATCTCAATAAGTCAAGTCGCCTCAGCCCTCAGTTCGTTTTTTTTAACTGACAGTGCATACAGCATCATGGTTGGCAATATGTGTTTGTCCACTGGTATGTCTTCCTCACTGGGTCACAGGTGAAAAAAACAGTCAAGAAACGGCACATTTTCTCCTTGGATAACAGCTTTATGGCCAAGGTAAACTTTGCGCCAGGTGAGCACTTCTCTGCTGTCAGCCTGGCTCATGATCTCGCTCTCTCTCTGTGATTTCTTTACAGGCTGCTCCAAAGTTTACACAAAGAGCTCTCATCTGAAGGCACACCAAAGGACACACACAGGTAAGAAAACACTGCTCTGTGGGCTTAACTTGAAATACATGCTGATAAGCTATGTGGCAATGAAGGAATTTCCCCTGCGGTGATTAAGGGTGGCTCTACAGAGGGATATGTTTTTGCAAATTACTTGATTTATCCTGATTTAGTTCTTTATAAATAAGCTTTGTGGTTAGAGTAATATTTAAAATATTGACAAAAATGAAAAACAAATTGAATCCTTGTTTATTGTTATATGCAGAACACAGAATGGCAACAGAGACGCAGCATTTTTTCAGCTGAGATGCTTTTTGGTTGTATCTGGTTGCTTTGATAGAGAATATCCACCAAAGTAAAAATGTTGGCACAAGGGAGAGTACCTGCTCTGGATTATGAGAAGGTTGAGGGGGCTGACTCGCCAGCCTGTGTGGGTTCAGTATTAATTTATCTTTCACTGTTGCTGTTGTTCAGTGATGTGATGGTTTGTCCATGTCGGATTTTCTCCGTACCTTCTCCACTGTGATTGCATATCTGAGTAAAATTTGTATCCTGCAGTTTTTTTTAGCAGAATTTTTTATTTGACTTCCATGAACAAAACAAAAAAAAGAACATAGCAGGAATGACAGTTGCTGGCCATCCCCTGCATTTGGCATCTTAATAATGCAGGTGGGTAAATCTGAATGGTCTCTTCTAACTACAACTACCTTATTTACCTACACACAGTTCAGTTAAAGACACTAAAGTGATCCATTTTAGCAAAAATGGTAAGATTGGATGTTAATGATCAGCTAGTGCCAAAGCAATTGATGAATTAAAGCAGCTGATGCAAATCAGTTAAAGTGAAACTTTGATATTCAACTAGGTGCCCTGTCACCCCCCATGCTTCAAGCACTCCTGAACTGTGCTCTGTGCAAGAGTCTGCTGGGTGACACGAAATGGGTCATTGATGACACATCTTGCATCATCTGGCAGACTTTTGCTGAAAAACGAGCACTGTTCATCTGCACACACTCCTGTTTTTTAAACAGGTCTGTATCACTACAAAATTTGCTTTAATGCAAGCACAACTTCAACACTCCACATGAATCAACGCAATGCTCCATTTATCACAGATGGGAATAATCCAATTGATTCCAGGTGTGCAGCTGCAACAGGTCACTGGATTTTTTGATTAGAGAATTAGTCATAGACCGATGGCTTTCTGATTGAAAATATAATATGCATTCTGTAATATGGAAAAAAATCTGCTTTCTGGGTTTGCACCTTCACTTACTATATAATAGAGAAGGATTTTATGTTGTGAAAATTAGGACTTGGCACAAATTTACATTTGTGTGTTGCCTTATTGAAATCACATTTATTCACTCTTTCTGTTCAGATATCGCCACTGATTCTGCACCCATCCAATCACAGTTTCACCAATGTAACCGTTAAGCTCACAGTTGAGTTTATTTTTATTGCATATTTTGTCTCAGCACCAGTTTCGATACACCCAGTAACTATAATAGAGGCAAAGAAGACAATGAAGAGGATGAACAACATACAGACAACATTAGTTTGCTCAAGAGTTTTTTTTTGTTCCTCCGCCATGTTTATACGTGCTCATACCTGTCCTCTGAGCTTCCCCAGAGAAAGAGAACAAAGAGGGGAGGGAGGAGGGGAGGATGAAGGAAAGAGGAAAGAAAAAGAGGGAAGACATGCTGTTAAAACATTGCTCCTAAAAGGCCAAACCAGTTACTCCAGCTTTTCAGTCCCTTTTCAGAGGATGGAGGAGGAGGAAGGTGGGGGGTTTGTAGAATGGGGGAAGGCTGGTTTCGATGTGTTTCCCTTCTGTAAGATGAGACCTGTGAATTCCCAAAAGCCTCAGACCTAGATTTTAAAGATTTACTCATGTGAAAAAAGCTGCTGCGCTCCTCCAGTGTGAAAACAGTGACGATAGAGAAAGAACATGCACGTGAATGAACGTGCAAATAGAAACAGATCTCTCTGCAGTCATAAATAGATAAGATGAGACTTTATGGATCCCTGTGGGGAAGTTGGGTTGTTGTAGCAGGATACAGCAACACAAAAGACAAATAGACTGTAAAAAATGCAGTGAGAATAGTAAACAATAAAATACAATAAAGAAGTAAGAGAGCAGAGACATTATACAGGTATGGTGTTCACAATATCAGCACAAATGTCAATTAATGAATGAATTAGAGAGAAATGTCATGCAAATGCTGTATAACACGGTCAGATTAACACTCCTGCATCCATCATTGGCTAAGCTAACAAAGATGAGCAAATACTCTAAGCTGTTGTCACTTTGTCTTTGACGTTATTGACCACTGTCAATAGTTGAATAATCTGTGGTAAACCTATTTTACACCTGACGGGAGTTTTTTATTAACATAACATCAAAATAATTGAACTGTGAAACACCTTTTCTAAATTTTTGTGGTTGTTTGTTTTATGTCTCCTTCTCATTGCATCAAAGTGAACCCGAGCAACATTTTAAAGAGGATCTGATGGGCTAATGGTTCCTTACTTTTTTGGCCTCTGACCCTTAAAAACAAAGCTATGTCTTTCTGCATCACAGATTGAATGTCAACAGGCTTGGACCAGTTCAAACAAAGAGAGGTTATATGTTGTTATATTGCTTTATTCAAATCATTTCATGGACCTGATAAAGTCAAATTATTCAGATATTAATAAGAAGAGCAACAGTTTGTTCTTTTTTTCCCATAGTGTTTCTCCCCATCCTGTCCCATCTCCAAAACCTCTTTGATGGATCTGGAGACTTAGAATGTGAAATGCTACAAAAAGGCGTACTTTAAATCTCCCCAGTTTTGCTAACTTTATAGTTGTTTTGCTTAATTTATTACAAAACTTTATTTCTACAATCAGCAACTTTTGAGACGACAATAAACAGCCAAGTAACTTCCATATAAGGAAAGATGCTGACTCAGTGAATTGGTAGTCCCTTCCACATGTTGTGTTCTGTGTGTCCTGATTTACATGTAACAGACTGCAGTGTGTCCAGGGCTTGTGTGAACTGTAAATGCCCCACTTTACTCATTCTGGTCACTTGTTAAGTCTCACAAACAGGCTTCACTTGTGCCCTGGCAAAACCAGGCTTGCCTAATCGTGTTTTGCATTCAGTTGATGATGACTCATGTTTTAAGCATCTAAAAAAACACCTGGCTGGCTGTCCTAAACTGCAGCTAAATCTTTCAGGCAAATCGAGGAAAATTCGCAAAACCCAGACCAGTTTGTGGGAATGGCGTAGATGTTCAGTCTTCTTCTCTCATTACTGTTAAATTCTGCACAAATAAGGTGATCTGAGTGGATATTCTTATCACTTTTGCCCTAAACTGGGTTATCTCTTTTCTCACAAACAGACAGCACACTATTTATAAGGTTAAGGATTATTGCATATTGTCTTAACTGAGGAGTGTCTCAGGGGTCTGTATCAGGTCACCTTTTTATTTTATATCGTTGTACTTCCTCCAAAACAAATCATCTACTGCTTTTGCTTTAACTTATTTTTTTTTGATGCTCTCTTGATAATAATCAGCCAATTTTAAATGTATAATAATTTTCATCAACTCAACAAAGATACAAAGTCTTATTCTGCTCACTGAATTTATAGAATTTGGTAACTTGACATCAGTTTCAGACATTTTTCATTTTGACCTATAGTAAGTCATTCAAACTTTATCTTTTGCAGATTTGATTAATGCAGGTCTCTGTTTGCCTACTTGAGTGGTAATACCTGTTCACACCTTCAACTCATACAGAGTGCTGCAGCTAGTTGCCAAATATAAGAGATAACATAATCCACATTGTGGCCTCATTACACTGGCTTTCAGGTGATTTTAAAACTTTTTGTATCCACTAGCTTTAGACATATACATTTATTCATTTTAACAGTTTCTGGGTTGGAGGTAAACATTTAATTCAACAATAATTTGTATATATCAAAATATCAAAAACAAAAGCAATGCCCATCACAATATCCCAAAGCCGAAGCAAACATTGAAATTGTTTCGTCGAAGCAGTAATCCAAAACCCAAACATATAAAGTTAAGAAGACTTCAATAGATTCTGTTTTATTCTATCTGAAGTTCCTATTTTATTCTATTGCTACTCTCTTATTTGCTGCTGTAATTAAACAATTTCCATCATGGGATTAATAAAGTATTTCTGTTCTACTCTATTCTATTCTATTAAGCATATGTAGTTTGATTACTCAACTAATCATGTACACCCTGGCATGCAATGCACCTGTGTGCCTGTCTGTGCATTTCGCCAGAAGGAGCATTACTATATCCGTCTTCATTCTTTACAGTAGTCTATACATTGCATCGGCATGCCGTCATGTGTGGGCTTTATTACGTTGAAACATCATCCCTCATGTGTACCTGTTTCAATTCGTTGGACGTGAGTTATGAATTCTTCTTTTTTTAACCTTAAGGCGAAAGTATCAGGAAGTTGTGTGGGTGTGTGGAAATGTGTGAGTGCCAGCATGAGTCTGTGTCTTTTTATGAGTATCAGTCGAGATTTCTTCACTGAAGGTAACCTACTTTTCAAAGTTTGGTATGTTCTTATCACCATTATAGAGAGACTTTGTCTTTTTACTAGTCTTCATGAGAAGTCAAATTGACGGCAAGTCACAAGATAAACCAGCGCTGCAGCTGATTAGCTCCAGTTGTAGATGTGTATGTGCCATTTTGAAATTGCTCAGGTTTAGACAACATGGTGGTTCATGGGTTTGCACTGTCCCCAACGTCGTCAACCAAGATTACGTGTTTCCCTGGTATTAGCACATAGCTACATCTAGCAGTTTGTGTAAACACTGGTAGTAGCAAACCATAACATGAGTTAACGTTATCGTGTCTCGAAAGTAGAAAAAACGTTTGAAAGTATTCAGAACAGTCTGCAGCCTGAGGATTTTGCTTACATGGATTACTTTAAAATACGTTTATGTTTTAATTTGAAATTTCATCCAGATTTAATATGAATATCCCACATTGTAACATTATGTACTGCATATGAAAGAAAATAAGGAAAAGCATAGTAGGTCTTCTTCAAGTAATAATATCCAGTAATACAATGTGTTATCAATAATAAAATAATCAGAATAGAGTGTGTCTGCACAAGAGATACTTTAATTTTGATTTACATGCTGCAGATAGTCGTTACATAAGTACATGTAATGGAGAAAATTTTTACTATGATGTCTCTACTTTAGTTTAAGTACAGGGTCAGAGTATTTCTTTCATAGCTGGTTACGACATTAAGCCAGACCACATTCAGGCTGTTGATTTGAATCCCTGTACCCGCTTTGATGTTATCAATGGAAAGAGCAGCCTTTGGCAAGGTGCCTTTGATCGAGGCACCTGGGAGCTGTTAATGTGTATGTTGTTGGAGTGCATCACTATCTGCGGTCATTGAATGTGCCCCTCCCGCTGGTGTGGGGGGGGGGCAACCTTGACCATGGTCTCCACAGCCATTTGAGCTCTGCACGCTTACTTCAGTAATTGTGTTAGTGTGTGTGTGTACGTGTGTGTAAAGAGTAGAGTCCTATCAGCCTGATTAGGGAACCCTCCAGCCCTCTTCACAAACACTAACTGAGCTGATAAAGTTAAGAGGTCCACAAAGAGTTTATGGGCGTCCTGAAGAGCCTGAAAGTGTTTGCTTTCTGACTCAGTAAAACCAGGAAGAGATGGTTATAAAGTGTAGTGATCGTTCTCCTGATGCATTACACCAGACTGTGTACGGTCGTTTCCAGCATGAATGGTTTGATGGAGAAGAAATAAGATGGCACATGGATTGAAATCTATTATTGGATTGAGATCTAGTGTTTTGTTCGTTCGTGCATCATTATGTTTGCAATACTGATGGATGATCATCAGTCAACTTTATTGGCCAAGTATGTGGACACATACAAGGAATTTGACTCTGGATTTTGTTGCTCTCAGTGTACATACACAGAAATTGAAAGAAAGCTAAAAAAAAAAAAAAAAAAAAAAAAAAGATACAACTTAAACACTTAACTCATAATTAGAATTGGTGTTTTTTTTAAGTATATAACAATAACGATGAAATAAATAAAAATTAAGACAGTAGTGCAGTGGCTCAGAGTGCAAATTGTGAAGATAAAAAGTTTGTGGTGGTAATTTAATTAAATATTTATGGTAGCAAAGTCTAGTGTGCAGACTGTTTTGCTTTTCTTGTATTATCTCTTGTCCAGCACCTTGTTTTGTTGTGTTTTGTTTCATTTTGTTTTGTCATCTGGATGTGCGTGCTTTTGTTAATGTTTTGTTGAAATAAATATAAAAGGATTAATGACAGATTTATATATATGGAGTAGGTGGATATGACAGCATACACTGTGTGCTTAGATTACTATTTGACTTTGATATGTATATGTTAAAAAACAGTGTATTTAATAAATAAAAATATATAATTTAAAGGTACCATGGATGCGTTAACACGGGTGCAAACATCATGACATAATTGCTGTTATTTCACTCTCAGTCTTGCATTTACAAAATTAAACAAAGTTTAGACTAATTCTTGAATCAGACGGTGGTGACGGTGGGAAAAACATTTTAGAAAAATAGCTGTAACTTTTATTTATTTATTCATTTATTTTGGCTTCAAGTAAAGCAATACAGTTTTATTAAGTGTGAGTGAGTTTATTACATTTTTTTTGACTGGATCCTCTTTATACAGACTTGAATTGAGACAAATTTTGTTTTAATTCTCAAATAAAGAGAATTAATCAGTGGAGGTTTCATGCAGCAGGTTCAGGGTGTCAGACAGAACTAAAGCCCCCTATAAAGTAAAAATAAACGTTCCTTACAAAGTACACGTCAGTGTGTAAAAAAGCTTCTTTTGTTCCTAAATGATTGATGCAAAGTTACACTGCCTGTACTTTTCTGTGTGTTTTGTTGTGTTTGTGATTGTGATTGTTAGACTGTGTTTGACCATTATGGTTTATGACGTATTCACACATGCACTTATTAGTGTTTGCATGTGTTTGACACAGAGAGGGAGAGATAATAGTTTAGCCGTTTTCAATCAGCCACCTGATCAAACAGCTGCTTTCTGCCCCACACAAATGCCTGCAAAGGCTTTTGAGCGCTGATGACTTTTAGTTTTAGAGGATGACAAAGAAGAAGAAGAATTCTGTTTTTTATGCAAGTCATCGAAGTGTTAGAGGAGAAACTTTGCAAGGCTTAAAATCACTGCAGAGTGAATTTCCACCCTCAAAAAAACTTGTTACATCAATAGTTTAAAAACTGTATTTTGGATTTGGAGAAAAATCATGTAAATGCTGATTATTTTTTAATGAAAAAAATAATAAAATAATTAACTAATAAAGTTAATCTCCCTCACTCTTTTAGACGAAAAGCAAAATGAAAGCATGTAAGGATAGGTGGAGGGGTAGGTTTTCACCTGACCTTTTGGCAGCTTGTTTAGGAATATATACCTCAAGTGTGTTTGTTCTGTGTGCGTATGTGTCCTATTTCATCGGCCTGTTTGCTAGCCCTTGGGGATAATAGTCTCAGAGAGGCGGCTGTGCTTTTGACCCCGACAGTGCAGCTATAGAGCAAAACCAAACACACCTGCGGCTCGAGAGCCTCAGCCTTTTATACGGAGACATTTGTACTCTGCCTCTACACACACATCGAGAGCAGTTGAGTCTAGAAACAGGATATCATCCTGATAGGAGGCTGGAGAGCCTCTGATGTGGGGTTCAGGTGTTTGTTGGATTAAAAACGCTTCTCAGGTTTAATCTTGTGGAAATGCAGGAGATCCATGGTACTCTAAAATGTTTTTATAGCCACTTTTAGACTTTTTACGTGAGAAGTTTTGGATAAAAACTCACTCATACACAAAAACACACTTTCTGTTGTCCTTATTTTTTTGTTTCTCTTGTCATGCAATCCTCTCTGTGCTCTTTGGACCCCTTGCTCCATTAATGGCTGTCACTCAGTGATTGATGGTGAATAGCAGAAGCTATCTAATCAGCACTAACGAGGCCCATGCTGGTAATGAGCGCTTGATGGCCCAAACAGCTAACGACAGCCACAATCCGTCCACACAGGCTGATAAAGAGTTTTCTATGAGACTTTAAACCAAGTGAGCAATTTAAAAATTAAAGTTTGTGGTATTAATTATCTACAGATTAAGTGATTTAAATGGAAGGAATTAGTAATACAAGACAAGAAATGATTGTAAAAAGTATTAATCGTATTTTTCAATGAGGAAAAAAATCAAGGATAACCAGACAGGATCCTTTATATTCTGGTCATTTAAACTTTAATATGACATTGATCCAAAAGGAAAAAAAAATCTTTTGGACATGAACTCTTTCACTTTTGGTTCTGGGAAGTATTAAACCTAAGTGTCAGGAATTTGGCCTGAGCAGAGTTTTAATGTTTAGTTATCTTCTCTTCAATTTTGTTTCTGCTCTTTCCTCGCCTTGATTCTAAGACATTCATTTTCACCTCGGCTATGAAAGATGACATTTTTTTCTTCTGTTGTGTGCATACCAACCTATTCACCAGCGTTTTCTCTTTGTTGATGATTAGCTCACTATTTGGCAACAGCGCGTTGTGGCACAGCAGAGAAATGTCAGTATTTGGGTGGGGTAGCATAAGTGTTGTGTCGGATGTACTTGGCACATATTCTTCAGTGCTTTGAATTTCCATTTTAAAGGTATTTTCTTTTCATACCTTCTTGTCCAGAACTACCATGTAATTATAAAACAAAGGGATATGCTTTATTTAGCAATGCATCTCCTTAGAGCATCTGTGTGAGTATTTTAACTTGTGGCGATGTTTATGTCCTCGCTTGAAAATGTGAAACACAACATGCACACACTCATCAGGCATTGCTCCATAGTTACTGGTATAGCTGCCAAAACAATTACTGCTGGTATGTCCTCATCCTACCACTGTCATTGTCATTTGTCATTTAGCTATAAGGACTTGTCAATAAACACCCTCTGTGTCTTCATCACATCCTGATTTTACTAAGTTGGCTCAAATCAGCATGTTCTCACGTACAGACAGTTTTTCAGTAGTTCCAGGAGAACCCCCTTGGGGATATTGGCATTAATCCCACTGAATGGTAAATTCAAAATAATGTCATAGTCAGTCAGATACTTCCTTTTTGTAAAAATGCAAAAGTATTTCATGATGAAAACACAATGCAGTCAAGTTATTTTGTAGTAAATTACCTTGAGCATGCAAACCTGTTTCATGTTTTTAAATCTCTCATGATGCGAGTGTGGATATGTACAGGAGTGTAATGCATTCATATTTTTTTAAATTAAGGAGTTTATCAATTAATGATTTCTCATAATTAATGGAAAAAAATTAACAAGATAAAATTGTTTCGAATTCTCGTTTTTCTGAATTAACGAGAATTAATTCTGAAGTTGAAAGTCTGGCTTAATAACTTTAACATATTTTATTTGCAAAAGAAGACACAAAAACTTTTTTAAGAAAATGCTTCGTATATTGCTAACACCTCTATCCTGTCCCCCTCTCTTTTGCAGGTGAGAAGCCGTACCGTTGTACGTGGGAGAACTGCGACTGGCGTTTCGCCCGATCAGATGAGCTCACCAGACACTACCGAAAACACACCGGAGCCAAACCCTTCAAGTGCGTCGCCTGCAGCCGCTGCTTCTCACGTTCCGATCACTTGGCCCTGCACATGAAGCGTCACCAGAATTAACACAGACATACCTGTATATACAAACCAACACATACTCACGCAAATACTGCAGTATCCACTGATGACAGCCACCTGAACTTAATCGCATTAATCATGAACAGATAGAGTCCCAAAATCATCCCTGTGTGTCCATGTTTACTCCAGCGCTTCGTGCTAACATAAATTGAGTGATAATAGACATCTAGAATGATCCAAAGTAGGATTGGTGGTATTTGGGGGGTTAGTGTGGGAAACCAGTAATGATCACATTCTTGTCGCTGCACCTACTGGCTAGTTAGGGTTCCTGTTTAGTGGAGAGGTCTGAGGGAGATAGAGTGAGCTCTCTTTACACCTTCTGCAGGCCAACAGGGAGCGCACTCAGCAGTGGGAATTGGACAGAAAAGGGGAAACTGCATGAAAAAGAGAAGTTGAAAGCAAGTGTTTGAATGGTCTGAAGATTAACGCGTGTGATGTTGACATTTAAGTCAAAACAGCCTTGTATTATTTAGCGACTCTGTTAACCAAACAGTTTTATCTCTTATGAAAACAGGGAAAGTAGTTGCAGGCAATGGACATGTCAATGTAAGCTCAATTTTAGCATGCAATTTTTCGGAGATATAATAC
This sequence comes from Plectropomus leopardus, assembly GCF_008729295.1. NCBI lineage: Eukaryota > Metazoa > Chordata > Actinopteri > Perciformes > Serranidae > Plectropomus > Plectropomus leopardus. Next base: position 6,085,232 of record NC_056475.1, read on the forward strand.
TCGTCGTCTGTTATCAGTCAACACAGTGTTTTGCTGAAACGCCAGAGCTAATGATCTACCAGGGATGATTTTGGTATCTGTTCTCATCACTGAACAGATAAAGTATGTCGATTTAAAACATACACTGATCCAACTCTTAGAAAATCGCAATACGTACACACTCATCTGGCACGTATTACTTACTGCAGATTTACAGTCGTCAGAACTATAGCATCAGCCTCCGTAGAAGCTTTTGGAACAACCTGGAAACACTTTTTTCCTGTAATCAACAACACAAACTATTTGTTTTCCTACAAACCTGCTGCCACCTTCTTCATCAGCATCATCACTGTCTTATCTTAACTTTTACCATTTTGAGGTATGAACTTTTAAGGAGAGGGGGAAATGTATTCCCCTCCAGCCTGCCTTTGTAAATACTTGTTTATATGTGTGCATATGTGTGTTTGAGAATTCAATGAATGTATTGAGATTTATACTTGACAACCTTTTTTTTTTACATCAGATGTTAATATTAGTAATATTCCATGTTGAAACTTACCCCGGATGTAATCTCCCTTTAAGGGCATAAAAAAAAAAAAAAAGGAGACAAAGAATCAACGATCAGAGAACTCTCCACGGAAAAGTAAATAATCGCCCAGTTATGCTTGTTTCAGCACAGGTAATACCTGTCGAGTTCAGAGAGCAGAGCGATTTGCCAATGTTTGTATCCATGACACGACCTGTTGCTGTGGCAACCAAGCTCCTCTGACGACAGTTTGCGGTTTGCTTGCAGTTTTATTCAGCGTCGTTTTTTTCCCCCCTTTTTTTCTTCTGTATTTGTTCAACACTTCAGCTGGAGAAGGACTGATGGGTGGATAGACCTGTTATGTTATCATTTCTGATTGTTTTAATGTACAGTGCAGCTGGTACATTAAACTCTTAAGGATTGCAGAGTCAGTCCTGTTACCTGGACAAACGACACGTTAACATTGATTGGGTGACATTAACAATCAGTTGTGGCTCCTGCATTCTTCTGGGGTTTTAAAAAAAGAGTCTCATCTGCCAGCTCGGGATGTCCACACATTTTTGTGCAGTGTTGTAGCTTGTACGCTTGCCAACAAAGGGAATTACAAGAGGGGAAAAGATGTTGCATAGAGTTTGATTCCATTACCTGAAAGTCAATGTCACCATCGTTAACATTGAAAGTTAAAACAAAAGAAATCCAACTTCTAGCATTGTGCACTATTCACATTTGAACTGCTAATGGTGCCATCACCACAAACAGTACCTTTTTTTTTTTAGGTATTTTACTCTTTTTATAGGCTAGTACATGTGCCCTAAAAACATAGGCACAGACAGACAGACAGACAGTTTAAAGACATTTAATTTGTAGATTGAAACGTTTCCAGTATGAGGTTACTCGTTATACTGAGTTACATTCCTTACTCTACTCTTAAAGAAGCCCATGCAAACTTGACAGTAACTGAAAATTCACTGTCTTCCAGTAGAGCTTGTATAGTGATAAATGACATGTAGTCTGCAAAAATACAAAAATCACTTTGAGTTTTGATTGCATGTGTCTCCACCATTAAGAGGCAGTGGAATACTTCATCTACATGGCTGCATTGATATTTGGTTGTTAGCTGTTTACTATATCAGTTATCAGTTAGCACTTTGCTTCGTCACACAATCAAGTACACATTTACGTACAGATATATGTGTCAAGGAACAAAACCTTGTGTCGTAGTAATGTCATGTCTAGAGATGTGTAGTAGCCCTAATAGACCTAAAGAGCAGAAAATGTTTCATTGATCTTTATTTCATGCTGACACCTGTTTACCTTCACCACCCATTGGCAATGAAAAGGAATGTAAGAGCAGCAGCACTTTACACCTGCAGACGCTGACATGTAAACATCACCACCTACCTACAAACAAAGTAATAGGTCCTGCAGTTGCACCACCTGCAGGCAATGAATGGTAATGGTGAATTTTATCAAGAGTTTTTTTTTGTTTTTGTTTTTTTTATGAATTTATGCTTCATATTCAAACATCCATCATTTAAAATGAAGCTGTAAGAAAAGTGCACTGTCTGTCAACATTCACCTTTCCAAAGTTACTATTCCCATTATAAACAATATGTAAACTATATTAATAGCATCCACAGTTATGGATCAAAGACAGAATTTGCCAAGTTTCTTATTGGCAAATTGTAGTAACTGCAGTTGTTCTTACTGCAGTTGTAACACATTTTGCCTACAGGTTGTTCAAATCACCATGTCTACATTTGTAGTTTTGAATTGCTGCTGCTATTGGTTTCTTTGCCTGAAGGTGGCGCAGATTGGACCAGAACTGAATCTGAAATTTCTGGCTCTGCCACTCTGCAGCTGGATGATCTTATCTGGATTGTTTTCAGTTGTTGCATCTTTGCCCTTTTAAAAACAACAAGCTTTACGAGCAGATACAAAGACTTGGCATTTCTTTAAAGTAAACAGGTTGGTGATGGCAGAACAGACAGTCACAGGAACATTTTTTAAAATCAGTTTGATTTATTTTATTGTCTTTGCAACCTGACTCTCTTTGTATTGTCCTGAGGCTGCAGGCTCCACCCACCTGCTACGCCATAAAAACAAGCACTGCAGCATTGATTGACACACGTCTGTCCCAACATGTGTTCATTTAGAGGAAACACATCCTGGTATTTCAACACTATGATTGTTTGATTTTTTTTTTAGAGTTTCTTCCCAAGGAATCAAGTTCTCCTGCTTCTCTCAAGGAGGGAGCGCTGACCACCCACTGTGTACATAACTGTAGTTTTAGTTTCAACAGAAGACTTTGTAAATATTTGTTTGGTTTCCCTGTTATAATATTAATATTTTTTTCTTTTTTAACTAATGGGATTTTAGATTGGTTGTATGTGAACGTTTGTTTAATTTTGTTTTGATACTAAATGTGTGTGTAAGAGAATTTATCAGTTAATGTACAAATTGATAAGAACAACTTTTTTTCAGTTTGTGTGTTTGTGCAGATGCTGCAATGAAATAAAAAGATTCATAAAATAATAGCAAATCAGATATTTTTTTTCAGTCACATTTTGTTCATATCAGCTTTCAATACTGTTTGTAAAATATCTTAGAAAAATATGAGTTTTTAGTCAGAGCGTAAAATAGTAAATAGTGAGAAAATACTTGAGAAAAATGAATGTCAAAAGGATATTTTTTACCAAACAAACCTAAACACTCAATATAAAACAATTAACAAAACTATTTAAAAGGTAATTTTGCAAGTAAATAAAGTCATTTTGTAGTACCATTAGTACCATTTAGGTTAGAAACTGCTCACCACTCGGCTCACACAATATAGGTACCTTAGCTAAGCTGCACACACGAGAGGCCTTTTTCACAGCAGACATTTTACTTGTCATAGTAGGGAAAACACAGGTGTGACTGATAACACTAACGATGGCTCAGTTGTTATAAAGTGCACCAGTGAGAGTGACCATGAACAAGCATGCAGTACACAAGGATCCTGACACTGAAGCAGCTCAATGTCTTTAACCCATCATTTATTTCATTATTTACACTTGTTCCTACTGTGACATGTCAAAATGTCGTCTGTGAAAAAGGCCGATGTCACATTATCTTACCTGATGTGTTTTAGCGACATCTGGTCGTTTTGTCAGCAAGACCTATTTCTCATGTGAGTACATCCCACTACAAAACACACAGGAATCACTTAAAAGACTGTACTCTTTCTAATTTTCAAACTTACAACAAACTGCAACTTTCTTTACTTGTGAAATGATCTTTATGTGTAATTCATGGGATCAAAAAATGATCTGTCGCTTGCCATTAACTACCATACATATTTTTTTCAAAATAATGTTCCATGGGACTTCTCTGCTCAATGAATAGCAGGAACCTTGTCTCTGCTGAATGAGAGGGTTTGGAAGATATCAAATCTCTTCTCTGTTAATTTCCTGTGAACTGTACCCATAAGTTTTTGCCTATTATTTTCTCACTGGTTCATAGTAGCAAGAAAGGAACGCAAGAAATGTTCATAAAAACATCAGTCATCAGTCATCATTGTTTTGTTTTTTTTCAGAAATGTGTTGATGTCAGTTGACACTGAAGTTAAAAGCTGGGACTGCCTCAGCCAAACTAGGATGTCAGATGATTTCAAGCTTCACTATCAATATTTTCAAACTGATTCAAATGAGTATGTGCAATGAGAAAGAGGTCATTCATAAAGAAAACGCCTCAGGCTCTTACCGCTCTCATCAACCTTGTGCTGTTTTCAGTCTAACTTTTGACTGAAGAAAACATACTGTTAGTGTCAGTTCTAAGTTTTTGGCATTGCTTTTCCTTTAGTTAGGTTGCCAATTGAGTGATGAGTCATGCATCTTGGCTTTAAAAAACGTTTGCTCTTCCAAAGATTTCATTTTCCTGTGGACGTGATTTTTGTGTGGCGCTGATAACATCCTATCTGCCAAAGATAAAAGGGTCAAACATAAGAAGATACTGACAGCTTTTGACAAAAACATCGAGGAAACTGAGTTAATCATTCCCTCGCATCGACTCCTCTGCTGCGTTATGGCTTAGCAGGTTGGAGATACCTGATTGTTTTTGCGTGACGTGGCAGGTGAAAGGTAACCCACCCGGCAGGCAGCTCTGCTGAAGTTACGTGACACAAAAGAAACCGAGGGGGAAAAATCAACAATTAAGCAAGAAGAATAAGTCGGAGTATAAAGGTAGAAAGGCAGAGAGGGTGGAGCCCGCTGCTGTATTTTGCTGGCAGGGAAAGTAATCATTATATAAGTGCCAAGATGCGTTCAGCATGAAGCCTCAGAGATTTGCCTCATCATCTGGGACAACGCCCTTAATGTTAACACACGTATTCTGCATGTGCAAGGGTGTTAGTCACTATTACCTTTATATAATATACTGTATATCAATCTTGAATCCGCAAGAAAAAATGTGTTTGATGTGAACTCCTGTGAATCTACAGTACAGCTTGTGTATTTAATGTAACATTTAACATAGCCATTGTTTTTAATTGAATCTAAGTTACCTGGAAGGTGATGGGACATTCCATCTAACTCATTATAAAGTGGACAAATTATCAGTAACCACCATATCCTATCGTGCTTGTGAGCAAGACATCAGGACATGTTAGCTTTTACACTAAGTGGTCAAATGGGTCCCAAACCCGTCAACAAGACGGTTGAGTGATCAGATGACTCTGTCTTGGTCGTCCTTTGGAGTTGTATTCACTGTCCACTTGTGATTTGTTACGCAATATGCATTTTAAAATCAAGTGTAAACACAGTCAATAGGTGTGATTGTGAGTAAAATGCATACAGAATGAGGCAAAAGACATTTTTCCTTTCAGTATTATGGCGTAGTCATGAAAACATGGTGTTCAGTATTTGAGTATTTGTCACTTGAAGCACCATTTTTGAAGGTTAAACACATAAATACATGGATATGTTTTACTATTTTTCACATATAAATAAATACAATAATAAAATAATACAAGGTAGTCAGCCAATTTAGGTTTCCTCTAGCATCACAGTAAGATTCAAATTTGGGGCTTTGAGTGAAATGTCTCAACAACTATTGGATCGATTGCCCTTAAATTCTGTGCAAACACTCATCTGTTTAAAAAAAAATCTCTATATGCAAATCAGTGATTTGCATATTTGCAACACCTCGTATTGTTTACAGGTGTTAAAAGGCACTGAAGCTGGCACCAGCAGCTCTACAGGCTGTTCTCTGCAGGTACCCAGATGACTCACCTGTTCATCTAGAATCAGTTGCTTTTCCATTTGCTGTTTAGGTACATTTCTTTGGCCTCAGCCTCCTGAACGTTCACCTGAGGCCCTGGTGAATCTGGTTGCTCAGCTCGCAGCTCATTCCAAAGTCACATCAGTAAAACTCTTGTTAAAACTTGTCTGACTGATTCTGCATCGCTGTATGCAAATCTCCTCTGAGGAGCTAAATATCTCTCCAATAAACAGGCACTGAGGAACATGAGTGATTGGATAGTTGATACATATGATGAAATAAACACCCAAAAAAATCACAAAAATTGAGCGGAGATGTTATCTACATCTTTTTATAACTTTTCAAATCCTTTTTTTTAAGATCAGGACTTAAGGTTTGAAAAATTTGGTAATAAAATGCATTCCGGTGATCAAAACAAAAGTGCACAGCCAACACATACCACTGTTTACTGTGTGTATCGTGCATTTCCAGTTGACTACTTGTATTCAGATTCCTACCTACATCAGTCATGTTAAAACCACAAAGGGCACATTGCACATTTCTTACATCCATACTCTCGCTAACCTGCTTTCTAATCACATCAGCAGTTGTTAGTAGTTAGCAATTCAACACGTCTCCTTCCATAGGGCAAAATAATGGACGCTACAAAAGGTATGTGGTCAAATGCATCCCAGACCTTTATTGCATCCAATATATTTCAACTTTTTCCATGTATCACAACCCAAGAGTAAAATGGTCCTCACAGGTGTTTTCCCTAATTTCACCTGATTAGACCTCCTCTCTGGACTGTGAGTCTGTGCAGACTTTTCTTGATTAACATTTTTTATCACTGTCTTTTTAATTTTATTGCACCTGTTTGGATGAGAAAACTTGCTCTTTTACTAGTACACGGAGTTCAATGACCTCATGTAGCTCTCACAATAACTGTCTCTAACCCACTTTAACCTGAGCAGAGGCCTGATCGGCTGGAATGAGTGAAAACACCTGTGTGAGTGTGCAAAGGCTTTAACTTATGAACCAAACAAGTGTTTAAAACGCAAACTGATGATCTCTCTGTTATAACACATATGTGGTGACATGCAGGAGGTTGCAGGACTGATGATACGATCAGAATAATTAGTGAGAGACTTCAAATAAAGTGAAATGAATGATTATCTTTGAACAGGCCTCTCTTTCCCTGCGGGAGCCTGGAGGCAGAGTCAAGGGTCGTTAGTGAGAATTCAGATCACCTGGTCGGACTTGGGCAACATCAGTAAGTTTGTGTCAGTCTCCTTTACTCTCCCCTCGCCTCCACATGTTTGGTTTCAAGTTGTTTTCCCTTTGTTTGGTACAGTCACACTATTTTAGCTTATTTTGTTTGATCATTTGAATTCCATCTCATGCTGCCTTCCCTCTTTGTCCATCACTGAGAAAAAAAAGTCTAAAAACTTGCACACGTTAAGATATGTTGAGTCATGTTACAAGCCTGCTCCCACTATGTAAACTTCTTAAAAATGCCTTTTCACATTCTGATCCTCATGATTTATTTGAAAAGTTATGGATTTTTGATAACACTTTATTTTATGGGTCTGTAATTCCACCGTTATTTCCAAACCATTTGTAAGAACTTTCTTAATTAGAGCTATGTGATTTGTTGCACATTAAAGGGAAAATACAATGTTTAATTGGTACATCCTAAGTCAATTAATTCCAGTGTTTTTGTGATGAAACCCAGACACTCTTTGTCTGACTGAACAGGGGATTGTGTGTTTGCATGCAGACTTACAGCAAACACACAGGTCAACACGTGGTGAAAAGGATGCTGCAGGGACAACTTTTACTTGTAGGCTGATGCAGATGTTTGTGTTGTCCTAGTTCCCTCAACAAAAAGCCAATGGAGTGTTTTTATCTTGGATTTTTGCAGAAAATAAGCTCTAATGCAAACAAAGGTTTATCATATTTACACATTTTGTTCAGCAAGATAATCTTAAAAAAATAACACTACTATGATTTTTGAGCAATAACTTCAATTATAACAAGTAAAAGGCTAATGTTAGGCTATAAACAAGCAGCAACCTCAGAGGCTGAAAATTTAGGCCAATACAGAAGTACCAGAAAACTGCTATTCATCAAATGGCCACTTGAGGCTTGCTCCAAAACAGGGTTAAACCTCAGAGACCCCCATGTCAAAATGCCCAACTTTAAAGAAGAAATAAGCATGTTTACCACCTGGTGCAAAAAACAAGATTATTTCCACCATCATGACAACAATATGGTGGTGAATTTTTACATAACTCTCCACTGCACATTTTATTAAGACTGAGGTTACACATATTTAAGAGCAGGGCTGCTTAAGTGCCAGGCTGTCTGCCGATAATGTCCTTGTTTTTTTTATTCAGATCCACCCCTCGCTCTTTCACAGTGCCACCCTTTCTGAACTACACAAAGGTCGCATGACTCAAACGTCACTACCACAACAAAGCTGTGAGGCTGTGTTCAGTATGACATAAGGCTTCCCTATTAAGGAGTGAGGTATTTAATGACAGATTTTGTTGCAGAACAAAATGTAAAAGTCTCTTAAGCTTCTGTTACCACAGACCTTATTTCAGGCATCTAACTAAAAAAAAACATCCAAACGGCCATTGGCCTCAAGACAAGGGAATGGGAAGTGCTCAAATGCTGTCTCATTTTGGGGTTTTAGGACAAATTTCCACACAAAACAATTAGCAAAAAGAATAACTGCATTATGGGATCTGTTGATTCAAGTGCAGTTTCCCCAGATGTACTCACGACTGTCACATTTCCTTTGGGGTCCTGACAAAGCCTGTGGCAAAAAAATGCCCAAAAAAATGCCAGAAAACTTTAACCAGTAGAGGGCAGCAACATACAGTCTGATTTTAAATCTTTAGGCTCTTTAAGGTCTGCCATATTGTCATATTTTAAAGTTTTCTGAAACAGCTATCATCTGCTATCACAAAGATCCCCTGTGCATTGATGTGTGATTAAACAAAATATTCTGGAAGCACAGTAATGAATATCAGCCATAGAACATCACTTGACATGTTTAGGATAAAATTCCTCTGCAAGAAACCTTATCTTTATTTTTACTTTTAGCACTTGTGCAGAGACAACATTAAAAGTAGTAGACAGAGAACTTGAAAAACAAGATCTCACAGCTGTTTGAGGCAAAGTGCATTCAAGGTAACGAGCCTTTTGTCAGCGTGGCTGGACCGGTATTGTTGTTTAGGCGTTGCTTTAACCGTTTACAATTATGACAAAGTGTTGCAGGCAAAAGCTGCCGGAACATCGTGCCATGCCCAGGTGACATATGAGAGGACGGAAAAGGAAAACCAGCCAAAATAGCTGTCAAAACAGTCCACAGTGCCTGCAGACAGTGACTTGTCACTCAGACATGCAGGGATCAGCTGTATTTTTTCACCTGGTTTGGCAAAGAGCTGCTCGGACAAGACCCACCAAATCCACAAAGTATAGACTGTATTATGATGTCAAAACAAGCAGTGCATAGCGGTTGTATTGTTTTGGTGGCACAAAAGCGTGCAAGTAACTCATGTCAGTTTTGTCTTTGTCAGATACGTTCAGGTTCTCAGATGTGCCCTCAGCCTCCAAGAAACCCTAATATCCATGATTACAGCTTTCTTCAAGTTAATTGACTTGTAGACAAATGACATGAAAAATGTCTTTGCATAGGGGACATGCATATAAGTCAGACAGGCAGATGGAAACACTAGTTAAACACAACTTGCTCTCATGAAATGGTATGTCCTGTCTCATTAATCTGGTCCAACGCTACACAAATTTGTTGAGCCATGTTTTAGAAATTACAAATTTGAAATGTATGAGTAAGTTGTCTGAGATGATTTATATGCTCGCACAGTGCAGTCCGAGCATTAAGCCACAACCTTAGTGCCCACACTGTACTTATAAAATTGACAATAAATGGTCTGGTGCCTGCAGACCGCTCCAGCTTATTGACAATTGCCAATAAAGATTTTTGTTTGACAGCTCCAGCGCTGCAGGCAGGTACAAGTTTGTTAACTTGGAAAGATACATTTCCCAATAATGTAGAGACAGAGGTAAAATCATTCTGTAAAACAGTTCAGTCCAGCATAGCAAGTTAGCAGCACCAACAAACTACTTGAAAACAGGCTACACTGTATGATCGACTGAGAAAAGAGGCATTGCACCTTGCAGAAGTGATTCACTGGCTCTGCAATAACTGAGAGCCTGATGTAGGTCTCTTGACAATGTAAGAAATTCATGCGAACATCCAACACCTGGTTTGGAGCTGTTGATAGGGCCATGATTGGTCCGCATTCCCTCCAATAAACACACAACACAATAAACAACCCTGACAAAGCTGGAATTCTGTCCGGCTCTGAAATGAGTACAGTGTATGCCCAGCTTTAGGCCCTGTTTAGACAAGAACGGCCCTACAAAAAACAGAAAAGTCTTTCCTTTGCATTCAAAAAAAATCTGCGCTCATATAACATTGTGAAAATAATGTTACACAGATCCAGATTTGGTACTGATCCACAAAAACAACCAAGAATGTTGTAGTATGGATATCAGGCCAGTAGTTGATGGTGAAACTTTGTAATGACACACCATAGAAGAACATCACGCACAAAGTGCGTGTGTGACGCCACCATTCTCACGGGATCTGCACATTCCCAGTTTACACGAAGACAGAAGGGGTTGCATTTTCAAAAGATTCCACTCTGGACCCTGGTTTACCAAAAGTTCGCCGTTGTCATGTGCTAACAGAAAATATGGCAAGATTTTTTCTTTCAAAATTAATCACAAAAAGGCTTAAAAATATGTGCTCAAGGGTTGTTGAGTCTGACTCCAGAGCCTCAAGGCTCGTTTTACTATTGAAAAATGTATGTTTAATTGAAAATTGAATTGAACTCACTGGTTTGTTTCTACTGTAAGTAGTTTGAAACTGGTCTGGACCACTTTGGAGCCTTCATTTGTTATAAAGTTCACTGAGTCATAGTGAGTGGGTTGTAGAGTCAGAGAGAGTTGTCGTTAGCGATTGCACAAGCACAGTTAAACCTAGATTTGGTTCCCAATAGCCGATACAACACGTGTGAACTATATATGCCCATTTAATGGGTCCATGAGAATTTCACTGTCCTATGAAATCATGAATTATTTTTAAACTTTACACAAATGTCTGAAGTTCAGAATCAGAAAAAAGCAAATCACTGATCCTGACAAGAACAAGGCGGATATGACGCCATGGTGTGTTTCTGTCTCTGTCTGCGTCTGTATGAATGCAACAACTTACACTGTGTGTTAATCATTTGCCTGATCATAACTGCAGGAGGCTAATAAACCCATTTAGAGGAAACGGCTAAAAGGGAGTTTCATTCAGAGCCAACACACACACAATAAGAGGTTCGATGCACTTTATACATTAGTTTTTCATTTATTAACCTAGTTTGATCTCAATGTTCTCCTGTTTGACTTGCAAATGAAGGATCCAACGTAAGAGTGAGTTTTCTTTTTGTTAACATAAACAGTGATTTGTATTCCGAATGAGTTAGTTTTATAATTATTCCGTGGATTACGCTGACGTTTACATCTGTAACTTTATCACTTCCTCCTGAGTTTGATGTCTTTGGCTCTCCATCTCCACTGATGAGATTCCTTCAGTTGTCCCGCCATTCTCCATTCCAGTGCTCCCTCTTGTGCATGCAGCTTGCAAGTGCAATGTGTAAATACACAGACTCTATTACAGTCACTGACATAAGAAAAAAATCAACCTGACATTTAGTGCTTTTAACATTCCTTTTAACCCTTTGAAATTTAGATTGACATCAGTTTTCTTGTGCTGCATTCAGATGCCTTATACAAGTTAAATGACCCTTTGAAAGCTGAGCAAATCAGTCTGACTTCAATTTCTGTGGGCTCCACTGCACAGCGCTCACTAATGAAGAGGTCTAAAAAAAAAACTCACGTTTTTTGATAATATAAAATATTCTGTTTGTTCAAGTGCTTCATTAAATACATGATGAGTTTGCAGTTTTTATTTTTGAAAACTAAAGTGTAAAATCAAGCTCGAGTAATGCTTCTCCAAATAACATGTTCTTTTATTATTTTTGCCTCTTATGATTTTTGAGAAATAATTCAAGCCTCATTGATATGGAGTGTAGCAGTCCCTCAATATCCAGTATTTTCTGTCATTTTTCTTTTGTTCACTTCATTTTAGCTGGATGTCACAGGAGTTGATTGGAGGGTGATTCAGATCAGCCGTTGCACACAGTGTGGGGACTGACTCCTAATTAGGAATTGAGAGCAGCTTGGTGTGTTTTCCCTCTGGGTCAATCAGGGTGTGACGACTCCCTTTCTCAGGGCTTAAGAGAGATGAGGAAATGCACACTCAGGACGTTCTGATTGTTCCTCAGTCTGATGCAGACCTCATGTGAACCTCTGTCAGCCAGAAACTGTTCTCTAGGCCTGTGTGAGACTTCTTTGCTGTCTTTTGCTGTTTGAGGGGGATTTTGATCATTGTGAAAGTGCTGACAATATAGAAGAACCGCTTAAAACTAGGTCATCTGCATCAGGGCACTTCTTAGCTTTATAGGCGGTAATGGTGATTTTGTTTTTTTTTATGTTTTTCTTCCACTGGTATCCCTTATAACCCCTAGCTCAGTGATACCACCAAATCACCAAATCTGGCCCCCGATAGCGTGCCAGGTGCCCCCCATCATTCTCTAATTCACAATGAAAATGCCTCTAATGTAAATACAGTTTTAGAGTGCATTTTAAAAAGCATCAAAATGGTGATTTTTTAATTTAAGAAAAAGTGCCAGGGGAGAAACCTATATGTCCTAAAATCCTAAAAATGATCCTTTGTGCAGCATACCTATCTCAGGCTGTTGCAACTGGCCCCCAGGCCTCCTGTCATTTTGCAAAAGTGGCCCCCTGGCAAAGCAAGTTGAGTATCCCTGCCCTACCTCTCTCTATATAAACACGTGTCTATCATCAAAGAGGCACTTGTTCATTATGGAAGAGGCATTTTTCATCATTATCGAAAGGCATATGTTTGTATGGAAGAATCATTTATCATTGAAGAGGCATTCGATTATCATTGAAGAAGCACTCATTATCGAAGAAGCATTTGTTGATAATTGAAGGGGCATTTGTTTATTGAGGAGGCACTTTGATTGATTGAAGTTTATTTTGAACATAAAAAAGTAAAAGAAAAAGAAAATAATGCAACAACAGATGATAAAAAGTGATCCATGTTTCCATTGTGAAGGCTCTTGTCAGATTTGTTCCCACAAGTGAAGATATCCTTATGTGGTTGAGAACTGGCCCTTGCGCCTCTTTCCGACCTGCTGAAATCTGGACGAATCAGTACCGCCACAAGTATATACGTGTGTCTTTTAAACGAGATAATTATGATTAGACTAATGTAATGAACAGTTTTGTTTTCATTTCATCAAACTATAATGAACAACACAGAGACACCAGTTATTAAATTGCACCAAAAACATTTTTTATTCTATAAAAGAAGAAGGGAGGAAGGGGGAAATAATCACAACTGTACAGGGAGAAACTGACTTTTAAACACTATGAGTCACAGTATCAAAAAGCTCACGTTTTCCTCACTGATCTTTACACATTTGTTCTGTACAAATACAAAAAAAAAGAAAAAAATATTATTAATAATTGTATTATTATAATGATAACTGCATTGCACTGAGTAAATATAGTACTGGCCCATAAGTTACTGCATTCAATAGAAAATACCTAAAATTTGTGATTTGCAGAGGAAAAGTGATTCGAGGTGAGTCGAGGCACTCGCACACAGACGGACACAGTCAGTGACGTGAACTCTGATCCCGTCCAGATCTCAGTGGGGACACAATTCTTTAAAATGTCTCACTGTCTGTTCACAGATGAACATTCCTGCTTTTAATACATGAACAGAATATCAAGAAGAATACCGAGGGAAAACAAGCTTGCACAAACCGCAAAAACCAACAGGAAGCAGGAAAAAACACTAACACATGCATCAGTCTCCCTGCAATAACTCAACACCAGAGCAAAAAAAAGGCTTCATCTGGGTCATCGTCAGCTGACTCTGAGGTGTGATAATTGACTATCCTCTGTGTGACACTGGAGATTTCAGTGTGTGTGTGTATAAAATACTAATTTTGCTGCTGATCAGTGTGCTTGTAATCATTATCAGGTACATATTGACACAAACATATGTGCTGCGTGGGGTAAATGTTGCAAGAACTTAAGGGGCGTGGGATCCATCTAATTAAAGACTTTTTTTTCCAATCTGTGTCATACGTAAACTGTTTTTAATTATTTCAAATGGGAGAAAATTCATTAGCATATTTTTGTTTTGGAAACTAGATTTCTGTGGGCGACTATTGTTTTTTTCCTGTCTTTTGGATGAGTTGGTAACTTCTACTTTTACTTTTCAACACAGTCAAACTGGTTATGTGTCTGGAGGGTAAAGCTGATAATCAAATTCATGCAGTTGTACCTAAATAATCAAAAATATTCATGTCTTTTAGCCCCATCTGACCTGAAATTTCCTGAAGCTTGAGTGCAAAAAACATTTTCTGATCCAAACCAACTAAATCTCACATTTAACTGCTTTAGTGATCATTTAAATTCAGTCCAGTGCAGAAATATCAAGCTCTATTACAATAATAAATGGATCCCAAATCAATAATTGTTTGTGTTTTTTTTCTAAGGTGATCAATGTTAAGGGAAACCCCACAGTCTCGTACACGCTGACATGCTCACCAACGTCACTATAAGAAAACAAGAAGGCTACTCTCCATGCAACAAGTGTGCACAACACAAGTGGGACCAATTCATTTTTTTTGTTTTTAAGAAACTACGAAACAAATGTCTTATTAGATTCCAAAAGAAACGACACATGATGAAACACATTTCGTCAAACCAACAGAAGAAGAAAGAAAAAAAAAAGATTTTTTCACATTATCTAGTCAGTGTTAAAAATAGAAATTCACCCGTTACATTTACTCTGCACTTTTTGATTATATACATTTATTTACATGGATTTATCTTAATTATCTGTCATTGTCCTTAATGTTTTTATCAACAGTTTACAAAAGAAAGAAAATTGCAATCAAATGCATATACTCTTCTAGAAAGATGTGCTTAGTAACTATGTTGTTTTTTTAGTTGAAGCAGGGGGGATGTTAGGAGAAACGGGAACATTTCTTTGCTCTGCACTGCAAAAAAAAAAAAAAAAAAAGAAAACCCCTCCGAACAAGTGAATGAATTTAATTCAGATACTCTTTTCATCCTAATATCCCAAATCAAATTCAGTAAATTTGCTAAGATGGATTTTTTTTTTTTTTTTTTTTTTTTACAGTGAACAGACCAAACAATTTGCCCTGTTCATGGCATGCACTCAGCTCACAGGAAGCCTGCACGTCCATTTCAGTTATCATACTGTAAAAGGTCAGGTGTTAAGCATTTTGCTCTCACTTACTAGCTTTTGAAATGACAACAACAACAGTGACTCCGAATGGCTAACTAGAACAGTGTGGCAAAAGCAAAATCGTTTTTTGCCTTTTTTGTTTGTAAAGGTACACGTCAGGATTGCGAAAAGCGTATTTTGCCAATCACACACTCAGCCCCTTGATTAAGACAAAAGTGTCTGTTCTGAAAGTGATTTCAGAGGTGGCTTTGTTCAGTGATCAACAGCACGGGCTTCTTCGCACTCGGACTTCCCTTTAAAGGTTCTTGTTACAACCCATGTGAGCTGCATATCAGCAGTACAACTACCAGCTATAGTGCTCTACTACTGAGTTCAGAACAGCGCTTGGAGCGAGGTCTGCGTTATGTTGCATAATCAAGTTCAGCCCAGAACAGGAGCTGAAAAACAGCCCACTTAAGACATGGACAGCGTGGGTTGGGGGGGGGGGGGCAGGTCAGGGGTTCAATTCTGTTCCAACTGCCAAAATCTGTTAAAGAATAGTCTGAAAAATGTGCTGATGAGATTTCAGCAAAGAGTCAGTATTAGGAAGGTTTAAGACAACAAAACACATTTCTGAGGCATTAAATTAAGTTCTGAGAAACAAACTCAGTTGAAAGAGAATTGACCTCCACCCCGGTAGAAATGCTAGTGAGCAGAGCGCTTAGTTTCCCCGCGGTTTAAATCGCAGGCACTACGGACCCTGACGGACCGTCACAGTGCCTGGTTTCTCCAAGAACCACTGACAGATGGACGGACCACTGAGGCTCTTTAGTGGCAGCCATGTTGGCTCCTCGTCCTAATGCTCCATGAATGTTGTTAGGTCATGAATCCAGCGTAAATGGCATTTATATTTTGGGGTATTTTAGAGCTATCAATTGGCTGAATGGATGCATTGATGGTGCTCTCTGCTGTTCTGTTCAAATTTGTCAAAATATTTGTGTTTGAAATGCCACAGAGACTGCTACAATTTCCCAATATTAAGACCAGTATTTCCACAATCAGCTAAACATGAATTATCTCTTTAGGTTTATACTGGTTTCCTCTTGTTATCATGAAATGTTGTAAATCTGCTTGCTCTGCAGCACACTATTTCTGTTTTGTGCCAAAAAAAAGCAATCCAGTATATTTTCTGCTATAACCTTTGCTAACAAAGAGGAACAGTGACAAGAAACCTGCAAACTAAGGTAACTGATACTTAAATATTTGATACTTTGATATATCCATACTTTGATACTTTATATAACATGTTTAAAATAATAAGATCACTATTAATTATACGTTTGATTGTATTGGAAGTACCGTAGCTATACAAAAACACACGTGCAGTCAGATTTTAAGCCAACACTGCACAGATCAAATTATAAAATGAACAGGAATCAAAAGAGGAATCAAGAATTGTCTTTTATACTAATATTGTACCAAAGCTGAAATCTCTGATATAATGACAACATTACTGCCAACACTGACAGTCTGTTTACATTTTGCAGGTTGAAATATGAATTTTTGAGGTCCTTCATGAACCCCCTGTACTTCTTTGATTCAAGCTTACAAATGGAGCATCCTTTTCACATGAAACACACCGATCCTGCAAAGATCAGGTGCTCATGGACAAACAGCTTCCTCATAAATGGAACCTCAAAGTGGCCAAACGTCGTCTGTCGGTGGCTCTGGTTTCGCCCTTACAGATTGACTTCAGTTATTAAGGCTCAACGGGCAAGAGGTAAAAGAACAACAAGTGCCCGGAACACACACTCGTAAAAATCTTAAATTCTGATTATGTGTTTGTCTCAAAACATGCACACTCACCCACAGACGCACACTTACAACACACGCAATAAAACACACACTCCGAAAAGCTCCCCTATTCCCTGCGCGAAAGTTTTACTTTGTAATCTCAAACTACTTGTGTCTCCTCTGTCTTTTTTCACAGCCTCAAAACACAACAAAAAGATCTGTATTATTTTTCTGTCAAAAGGGTGCCATTCATAAGAGTGCCAAACCTGGCAAAGAAAGGGGGAGAAAAGACAGAACTCAAGGCCTTATTTCATCAAAACAACAGCAACAACGACGCATAAAAAGCAAATACTGTTATTGAAGAACAATCAGGAAGGTGTGTGCGGGGGGAGAACACGCAAATGACAATAATGTGATTGATACAATGAAAACAAATTAATCTTTATAAAGTTCACAGTCTTGTAGCTCCCTGTACCAGGGGAGAGGGGTGGGGTCAGGGATGCGGGTGGGGGTGGGGTAGTCGGGACACAATAATCTACTTTTAGATCTCAGACTCAGACAGATGTTTGCCAGAGAGGAAATATCTGTTTGACGTCACTTCAGCTGCTGTAAAAAAGCTCACGACTATATGCACATACACACACTCGTACACGGATATGCACAGTGATAGGAAGCCTTCGCATTCAAGATCCATTTGTAAATAACTTCTCCAAAAGTTGTGATTACAAGTTGATATAATCACAAAGAGTTACAATCACAAGTATCTTTTGCACAATTCCACTGCATCTGAAAACTGCAAAATAAAAAAGTCCAGCTTTGTATTTGTTTAAGACATTATTTTGCATGTGATGAAAAACAGAATCACTGTTCATCTTTGCAGTTTTGTTGCGGGAATGCAGGGACTTTTTGGGGCTGAGAATTAGAGTTTGAATTTTAAAATTTTTTGGTACTTACTGAAAAGCATCCATAGCACCACACGTGTATCAAACTTTTATAGTCGTATTACCAAAGGTTAGCGAGAAAGGTAAAGTTCTTGAGTTCGAAAGAAAGCTTCCTGAACATCCATCAGTGGTGAAAAGGTGCTTTTTTAGTATTACACTTCTGTAGTCGTGTTTACCAAATCTTTGATCAGATAGTTACTGATTTAGATTAAAAAAAAATTGCAATGGTGCCTCAAATCACAAAGGTTAGCAAGAAAGGTCGAGTTCTTGAGTTCCTAAAATGCTTCCTGAACGTGCGTCTGTGGATATGTACATATATGTACATGTACATAAGTACACAACACTGGATATGTACAGAATGAATTTTGTTCGGGCAGCTGAAGTGACATCCTGCCTCTGGTTTGAGTTCAAAAACACACATTCCTCCTTCTGTCCCCTCCTTTTCCTCCTCTCCTATGGATGGATGGATGCATGTGATGGATGGATGAACGTCCCTGCTGTTGGATGACCTTCAGTCCATCCTTCTCTGTCTGAGGAGGTGACGTCTCGTGTGAGTTAGTGGTAGAGGGGACTGTTTTTGGGGTAGGAGGGCTGTTGGGTGGACGGTGACGATAATGGTGATGATGATGATGATGATGATGTGTTGAAACACACAAAGAAAAAACCTCCACTGCACACACACACACACAAACGCACATCCCTCATATTCCTGTGATGTCATGATGAAGATGAGGAGGAGGAGGGAGGTACAGCGTCTTATCTGCTGATTGAAATCGGGATGTCGGGGCAGCAGAGGTGAGAAGGGAAACAGTAGCAGAGGTTCATTTGGGGCACTGGTACAAGATGTGCTGTGAGGGACTTTGTCAAAGGGGAAGGTCAGAGTTCACATCATGACATGGCGGCGGCGGTGCAGGGAGAGGTGGTCGGATCGGGAGAAGGAGCGGTCGCACTCAGTGCAGCGGAAAGGTTTGATTCCGGTGTGCTTGCGGAAATGTCGAGTCAGCTCGTCGGAGCGGGCGAAGCGCCAGGTGCAGCCCTCCCAGGTACAGTGATAGGGCTTCTCTCCTGGAGGGAGACAAGGAGAAGAGTTAGGAAAGAGGAAAGGAAAGGAGGAAGTCACAGAAGGAAGGGAGAGAATAGGAAAGTCGGGCTACTAGTGGAGGCAAAAATGCATGAATGATTTGCAAGCAAAATTTCTTACAAACCACATTATCCTACTTCAGTTGGTTTACTACATTTCCCAGAATTCCCAACTCAGCTCGGTAAACTCTACTTATCTCTACTTTAACTTCACTGTATGACATTTTGAATTTTGAATATATGAAGGTATGATTCCACACGAAAGGATTAAGCCTCAGAAAAAAGGATGCAGCTTTTCACCGCCTTACCTGCTTTAGTATTACTGGAAAATTCCTAAAATCAAATCTGGTTATGTCATATTTATAACTGTTTGTTAGAGTGACCTTCAATTGGATGTTTTCAGGATAAGAGTGACCTCACGCCAGGGAAGGGTTAAATTGTTAGGACAAATAATCATCAATAAACCTGTGAAATGATCTTCATGCAGACACATTCTGTGATCAGTGCTCAGTAAGCCATGATGGAGGTGTCTGAGTGGTCTGCTCCTTTAAACACGGAAACATTTCGTTGTGTGTTTTTGGCGTTTGTGTCTCTCAGCTCTCACCTGTGTGTATCCTCCTGTGGGCTTTGAGGTGGGAACTCTTGGTGTAAACTTTTTTACAGCCTTCATAGTCACACATGTGGATCCGCCTCCTCTTGATGTCTGGCGAATCAGGATCGACGGGCTCTAAGTCCATAACCGACCTGAGAGAGGGAAAGAAGTCAGTGATCACAAATAAAGACACTTGAACAGAATTCGTCTTTTGACGAGATCGAGATGAATTCCCCTAAAACTCTTTGACCTTTAGAATAAGCCCATTTTAATACTTTAATGTACTTGGCAGATAAACCTTGTCAGTATTGACGTATGTACGTCTGCCAAGAAATAAGAGGAAACTGCAGCACAAAAATTAGTTAATAACGTTAATAATTACTCTTGTCTTTGAGCAATTATGTAGCTGTATCCAACAGCGAGCACTGACATGTTTATTCAGTGCAGTGAACACTTTTTGAATACCAGGTTTCAGGGATCCCTATAAAAGACCTTTATTTTGATATTGTTATTGGCATCCAGTATCAGTCTGGCACTGGCTTTATTTTTTTTAGTATGTAAACAAATTGCCCTCTTAAAAAATTTAACTTTTATGTAATTCACTGACATTGTACTTCTTCTCTGCCACATGCCACCATCTGTACATGTTCATATATGATGTGTTAATATGCCCTTAACTTGATACAATCAGAAACATTTTTATTTTCTAACTTGTAGTACAATACTCAGACATTTAAACACTGTATAATCATGAAAAAATGTTTAACCAGGTGTAGTTTTTCGAATAACTTCACACAACTCTACTACGCAGTTATGCACAATGGAGCAATCATCTCACAATGTGCAGGTGAATTTGAAAGCATTATTGGGGCCACTGGGGGGCGTCAGAGAGTTACACAGTGTCTGACAACTGCACGACAACTTCCTCTTCAGCAATATTTCCTTTCTTGTGTTTATACCTTCATATCTCCTCACCTTTCCATACTTTATTCCCCTCTTCCCTGATGCCAACCAAGCAAAAGAAAATAAACTCACAAACACATTCTCCCTCTGCCTCGCCCACTCATACATTAAAATTATATTCTGATGTCAATGATCGACTTGTCTGAACGGTAATTTAATTATGTTTTTTAATTTTAACGATGTAAAAAAAACATTTGGTTTGAAAACAAGCTTCTCTGTCTCTCTCCCCTAGCTAGCCATTTTACAAGGAGGTGTGACGGCAAACTGCATTACGAAACCATGTTTACACCCCAGTTCTGGGACAGCCCTGCCCAGCAACACACACACACACACACACACACACACACACACACACACACACACACACACACACACAGTGCATAAACAATCTCACCCACAAAACAAAACACAAACACAAAGACACTGGGTGACTTTGTTTCTATTAAATATTTTCTCTCTTGGACTGTCTCTCACTCTCTTTTGTCTCTTTCTGTCTCTCTCTCACACACACACACACATGCGCGCGCGCACACACACACACACACACACACACACAAGATTACAGCACTAAGCTAACCGTTGACATCCACACCCTGAATTTCAGTTACAGTCAGGCGGCCTCGCCTACAGGGTGTGGCAGGCACTCCGTCCTGATCTTCTAATAATACTAATAAACACACTGGACATATACACAGACATTCTCACACACACACTTGTAAGCGCCTTCACTAGCAAACTAACCTTCACTCTACAGCCTTGAGCCTAACAAGTAACAACCTTTCAAATGTCCACACTTTCCTTGAGAGGACCACAGTGTCCTGAGTTATGAAGTGTGTACTGAGCACAAATACACACACATGCACACACTTGTCTCCCTGCAATACAGCCAGGGCGTCTCCAGTTAGGTGTACTCTACAGAGGGTTATATAAGGTTATATAAGTGTCCAGTCATGGCAGCACTGCAGTAATGTAATTAGTCAGGAGGCTGCAGGGGAGGGAGGTGATCCACACAAAACTGCGTTTCCCATAAACCCTGCTGCACATTAGAGTCTCTCTAGTTAGCCCTGTTGACTTGTATCATGAACTCCAACGTGAGATGACATCATGCATGTTTTTTTGGTATTTATGTCCTGTCAACAGATTCACGGCATCTGATTTATCATGGAGCATCGCAGTGCAACCGATAGTTCTGGCCGTGTCCATCTTCAACTGTGGTGATTTCTAACACACAAGCAACACTGTCAAAATAATTCAACATTTCTTGGAAATCTGCTTTCTTTTAAAGAGTGTGGTGAGAAACTTGATTCCAGTCGGGATGAGGTTAACTTAACATGATGCTGGAAACAAGAAGGAAGCAGCTAGCCTGGCTGTGTTCAAAATACACCTGTACATACACCTATCAACGACTCTATAGGCCAAGATACACCAAACCCGCAATGAAAAAGATGAAAAAGAACTGTTGCATCAACTGTGTTTTGGCCAAAAACTTGCAGGTGAACACACCACAAAAAACATAGCTAGTAGCATGTAAATTCCCCTCTTTTGTGGGAGGAAATAACTCTCCATGCCAACAGGCGAGGATAGTCTGTATTCATCATTCAAAATGGGAAACCTGAAGACTGACAGGACATATTCAAGACGCTAGTTAGCACAATCTCTTCTTATGCACTCAGCTGAACTCCCAATCAGTGTGATTTCTGTCAGGTCCGCCACGATTTACCATGTCAAAAAAAAGCAAAAAAAAAAAAAAAAAAAACAGCCGACAAGGTCTATTTTGTGCCAACTGTGCCGTACACATGACGTATAGAATATGCTTCATAATATAAAACGAGCAAAGAAGCTTTTTATTGATGTTTTCAAGCCATGCTGGCTTCCTCTGTACTTTTTATGATGTGGTACACAGGTGTAGAGCTGCAGGCAGCTGCTGTCTGTTATTCACTAGATACCAACTATAAGATAGGTCTAAACAGTTGAGTTAGAATGCCCTACTATCTTAAATGATGTAAACTTGCCTGTACAACTCAATATTTTCAGATCAAAATATACAATCAGTCAGGGCGAGATGGAGACCCACTAGTTCAAACTTAAGCTATTGCCCTTTAAATATACAAATCTTCAAAGCAACATTAAGAGCACATCTTGTGTAATTCTTCTCAGATCCATATGGGTATACATCCCGCTTCATATTTTCATTTCCCTCCCCTGCAGTCTGCAGGCTGGTGTGCATGCTGCTGATAGAAAAACCCAAACAAAACAGAGACCTGCTGATCAAAACACAGCTCCACAGCACCACCGGTGGTCAAAAACACAGTGTGCTTTTAACTTGTCCCTGCACAACCCCTACTATCACCAAAAGGAGCACAATCACACAGATCCCCTGGTCTGATTGCTTGCGGCACATTATACCACAATTATGCGCATATGTGTTTTCATCTCTGTATTCAGTTATTGTAAATAAACTTACACATGGGTGGGAAAAAACTGAAGTTTGCCTAAATATAGTGTGTTTGTTGTGGACTCACCCAGCGTCGAGGCTCTGGGCACTGAGGGAGGCCGATCCAGACTCTGTACCGCTCTCTGCATCGCTGTCACTCTGATACTCCACCGGAGACGTTGAACCTGGCTTAATACGAACTGCAGAGAGGACAGGATTGGGGAATAATAACGGAAGGGTGTACAGAGAGAGTGAAACAGTGATTCAGATAGAGAGGGGAAAATGGAAAATTAGAAAGATGAGAGATGGGATGAAAGGGAAATTGAGGAAGGGTGATGGAGAGCATGAGAGGCCCAAAGAGTGAAATTAGTGAATGAAATTAGGAAATCACGGAAGCAGAAGTGAGAGAATAAAGGATAAAGAGGAGGGGGGTGAAAACAGACAGAAGAAAACAGCAGGAGGTTAATAACTTCTTAACAAAGATGCCTGGATTCCAGCAATTTAGCAAGACAAAGCCTTGCTCTGTGTGTGTGTGTGTGTGTGTGTGTGTGTGTGTGTGTGTGTGTGTGTGTCTGTGTGTAAGTGTGTGTGTGTGTGTGTGTGTGTGTGTAGTTAGGTGTGGTCCGCTAAGCTGCAGAATTGATGGATCACATTTGTGTCCGTACCCCATGCTGGATCTCTGCTGGATTTCGACATCTTTCTCAGAAATCCTAAACGTTTTAGCGTTCATCACTTTCTCTTAATAGGAAAAGTCCTCCACGTCTTACCAGCCTTTCTTTCTTTCTTTCTCTCATTATTTCAACAACCTTTTTACAATGTCAAAGCAGGAGGAAAACAATGTGAACAGATGTTAATGAAAAATATTCTGCAGAACTCGTAGACTGAGCTAATTAGCAATTAACTGAAAGACAAATCTCTGGAGGCCATCAGAAGCCTCTGCTGGTTGTCCTCCAGTTTGGCAAGCTGTTAGAAATACTAACTGGGTTTTCACCAGTGAAGTCAGTCCCTCTCAGTTCTTTTTACATCACCAATAGCTGAAAGTGTGTTAAATGCTGAGTATTTGGAAATTTAAATTAATGTCGAATTTCATGAAATTCATGTCCACTTCACCAAATACCACTGTGATACAAATATGTGTTTAAAAAAAAGAAAAAGAAAAGAGAAGCTGCATATCCAGTCATGAACTTGAAATTTTACTTCTAAATGACACTATGGTAACAATAGTTATTGTACACATTAAACTTTTTTGGTTATTCTAACTTAGTTAGGTCACTGTACTAATTTATGTTTCACAGGATATTGTGAAAAGATGAACATTTTAGCAGTAATGACTCTACATAATTATTTTGAGCTATAGAGTTCATTTGTATTATTACATACAGTAATTATTCCTTTCTCAGTAACCGCACTCTATTGTTTTATTTATATATGTTAATGAGTACCTTAAGTTGCTATTTTATGTCCCTTCAGCCTCAAGAGACAGTAAGAGTAACACAAGCAGGATGACATTATATCTAAGCTAAAACATCCTGCTTATTTTACATCACATGATGTTGTCATGTGCTGTGTAATATGTAGCATTACAATGTGTCATTTGCCATTTACATTCCTTTCATGGCGTCCTGAAGGAGTCCAGACATGTGCAATGATTTATATGATGATTAACTATTAAAGTTTTCATTAACAGTCATTGATCAAAGGAAATCATGTGAAATATGTATTCTCATATCACATCATCAATGTTGATTTATTCAGTTGGACATATTGTGATAGGTCTGTAAATACGATCTCCTCTGCGGTCAGATGATCTGTGTCCGAATCAGACAGCAGCACTAATTTATTTAGCCTACTATTGGTACATTACCCACACACACACACACACACACACACACACTCTCTCTCTCTCTCTCTCTCTCTCTCTCTCAGAGTCTCTCACCCCTCTGTCACTCTTTCTCTTCTTCTCCCTGAGTTCAGAATTTGGAAACTTCACGGGCTGCTGCTTATCAGAAACAATATTACCACAGCAAAAAACACAACATGAGCAAACAAAGAACAATCTGAGTTTTAAAATCAAACTATGATGGTGAATTATTTGGTTTGAAAACATAATGAAAAGAAAACTCGCCCCCTCCTCCTCCTCCTCCTCCTCCTCCTCCTCCTCCACCCCTCCCGTCTATCTGCAGGAATGTGGCTGCCATACTGTTCGAAGTCCACCCGGCCTGGAGAGAGCGAGGAGGGGTGGGGCAGTTAGAGGGGTGACGCAAGGAATTTGGGTGGAGGATCTGCGTGCGTGTTGGTATGGAGAGGGTCACACACCAAAAGAAGTGCTCTTTGTCTCTGGAGACAATTAAGCCGCCCCCACCCCTCCACCATTGCAGCCTTCCTTTTTCAAAGGCAAAACAACCCATCTCCTCTCTCCTCTCGACCCCTGCACCCTCTCCTCCTCATCCTTCCTCACCCCTGCCGCATACTCAACCCTTCTCCATCCCCAACCCCCACTTCCACCTCACCCACCCTGTCTCACTCCCTTCCTCTATCTGTGTCTACCTATCCAGCCCCCCTCCTCCCTTTTCCTCCCACACAACACCACAGCACAGCGAATGTCAGCTGCCGTCTGCTTGTTCTCTTCGCAGGTATGAGAAGAAACGGAAAATATCAAAGTTCCCATCTCCTTCTCTCTCTTTCCACCTCATATCTTCACTTTGTATTTCTGTTTTTTTCCGTGTTGTACATGCACGTTGCAGGCGTTAAACTCACCAACAAATCAGAATTTCAATATGGCACGGAACGGGAACGGGTGGCGACTAAGCCTTCAAAATCCACCCGGCCGTACGCACATGATGAGTTGAATTAAGATTTCAAGATAATTAAGATATGAGATAATTCTGTAAGCATTCAAAAACTGCAGGTTGTCGACAAAAAAAATATTGCAGTTTGCAGTTTGAAAAACGTGGGACAAAAATTACCAATGAGGTGCATGAAACTTGTTTTTACAAACAAGTACAAATTTTTCAGATTTTTGTAAATTGAATATAATTACTCTGTTGTTAAAATGGTATTACATTTGGTAAAGACCATATTCTGACTTGTTTAGGACTCAGAACTCAAAGATTACATCAGTTTTTCTTACAAAATGCATCTGAATGCCGCACAAGGAAATAACGCAACAGTGGAAAATCTTATTTTGTTTCCCTCAGGCATTTCCCTGGAAGTCTAGGGTGTGTCAGCATGCTGCGGCATCACTATTAGGTGTGGTTACAGGTGTGACACACTGAAACAAGCTGCTTTTTAGCCTGGCATTTAGTCGCTCTTCAGTGCCAAGAGAGTGATGTTACCACTTGCTGACATTAAAAACCACTGAAATGAGCAAAGTCTCCAAACACAGCTTTAAAAGCCCAATGAAAGGGTATAAATACACATATAAGTCCTTGGGGAAGGAAAGGAGACTTTGCGTTTTGCAAAGTAGCGACAATCAAAAATGTAAACAATACACTTGGTGACCCAAGAACTCCTGACCGTCACATCCTCAGAGCATCCTCAGGCCAGTTTGTGTACTTTAGAGTTTTCTAGACGTTTCTGACGCTCCCTCATTTACATTCCTGAGTCTCGGCCGTGCTGGATTAGAATTTGGATTAGAAACCGTGGTGAACCAAACTGACTCTACAGACGGACTTCACTGCAGTTTGTCAAAGGGGTGGAGGCCTGTTTTGCCAGCTTGCCTGAGCAAATGTCGGGCTTCCCTTCTTGTTTACTCAAGGATGGATTACACCTCTTCTAACCCCTCTGTTCGCCCTTGCTCAACGTGAATCGACTGGATGAGGAGCGTTCGAGGTGCTACTGATTAACGACTGACGTGATGACAGCGTGAAATCACTGATCACCTTTTCACACGCTGATTAATCTCCGTGTCAGAGAAAGTCAGGTCATTTGAGGCGCAGAGTTTGTCCGAGTACATGCTCAGGTACAAGTTAAAGAATGACAGATTATTAGTTACTCAGCAACCACCACCTACTCAGGAACGCTGTGAGCTCCCATTTATGATTTATGAGACACCTTGGGACTTGGATGGAATCAGCCGTTAAGACAGAAGCATTTCACTCAGGAACATTTTTCTGCAACATATGTAACATTTCTTTCCACGAGATTCCACATTTAGGTGGGAATATCAATCATCTGGCGCATATGGAGAGCTTCCAGAGTGACAAAGATAGACAGGCAGACAGACAGCGACTCTAACATATCACTAATCACAAACACACAAACAAGATCTCCCTCGAGGGATGCACTGTATTCCTCCGAGACCGAGAGCTCCCTGAAATCGACAGTGTGGCCAAGAGTGACAGAACCATGGTAGAACAATAGTGGGTGTGACAGCCAAAGATAGAAAGAATGGAAGAGGAGAGGAAAGTAACCAAACGTCCATCTCAAATTGCCTTCCTCCTCCTAAACAATTGCTTTGCAAAATTTTTAACAACTACTCCCTGTGTAACGAACATTCCCAACACCCTGTCTCAACATGAATGACATAAAAGGAAGAAATATGCTCTGAAATTCAGTTTCATTGTGACTTTAAAGTCACATTCCCTCCTAGTATTTGATGCTGTGTGATTTTTACTGGTAATATTTGCCTAAATGGTGAATAAAGTATAAGTGAAGTACGAAAAGCATGAGCAGTACTTAATTCATAGAAAATAGTAGTAACTGTAGTTTTAGCAGTTGCAATAATAGCAGCAACAAAAGCAGCACTAGAGGCAAATCATATGATGTGCATGTGATGTAGGGGAGGCACCACTGTGCAGCACATACAGGCAGGGGCGTCATAGTGTGTTACCATGTAAATGGCCCCTAAACTTTGAGTAAGGAAATATCTGAAAGACTAAACTTTGAATCAAAAAAATAGTGGAAGCTCTTTAAGGGCCCCTCTCACCCCTTAAATGTGCAAAATAGTTTAGTCTGCCCCTGCACCATAAGTTTTCTCTAAATGAAGCTTGAGCCAGGACTATGTTGCTGGAGGACTAACATACACTATCATGTCTTTTGCCAAAAAAGGAAAAATTTCGTAATACGAAAGAAAGGAAATGAAAACATTTTGGTGCATGAGGGAGACAGATCAAGAGAGGAAGGGCGGGGGTCCAACACAGACTGCTGAAGCATTGACCCAGAATTTGGTGCTATGTGTCTGCATCAAGGTTACAATTTATGAGACATAATATATAACATATAAGGTAAAGCTGAAGTTATGACTTGGATGCACAACTCTGTCTGATGACTGTTAACGTAAAGAGTCAACCTCTTCAGCTCTGCCTTGCTGGTAGTATCTTATATTATCTTTAAATAGCTGGAAAAGGCGAAAGAAGTGTCATCACTTGACAAGAAACGAAGGTAAATCAGCCAATTGAGGGAGCAGGTGTGTAAATAGTGCAGTGGTCTGTTCTGTCACAGTGCATAACTCCGCTGCTGTTTAGGTTTATACAGAAAATAATAGAGGAGGCTATAGTCTGGACTATGCCATTTTGATTAGACCATTCCACAGTCGCACATTATAGTAGTGCAGTTGTAACATATTAGTTATACCACTGTCCTCCTCGAGAAAATCTCGCTGGAAATTCTCCACTCACCAGATCCTTCTGAGCGCCCATCACTGCCTATGAGTGGCACTGTAATCGCTGCCGTGGCAACGCCATCAGTAGGCATGGTGGTGTAGACGACAGGAAGTGACTGCACCACCACGGGGATGGTCTGCAGCTGGCCCACCTTGCTGGGCATGCTGACCGAGGGGATTGTGTGGATGACGTGAAGGATCTGCTGTCCGCCTGCACCCTGCGTGGCCAAAATAGAGCCTGGAGAGAGGACCTAGAGAGGGCAAGAGGAGAGGGATATGATTGGTCACTCTAACTTTCCTGTGCACACTGCTGAACAGCTTTAACATACAATAGAGGAGGTGCGGACTTGTAGTTACCATGGAGCCTATCGACTGTACTGCAGAGGGGACTGGTGTAGCCGACAGGCTGGGCTGGGTCACGGTATCGCTGGGTGCAGGGTTTACTGTGGTGTTTGTCGTAGAAGCAGGGAGCGAAGAGGAGCGGGGCTTGTTGAGCGACAGGTCGACGGGTTCGGTCTGGTCCTCTGCTGGACACGGCTGTGGCGAAGAGGGCTCTGTCTTGCAAACTGGGGACTCCGTCTTCACCTTCACCAAGTCTGTTGGCTGCGAGCAGTCGTCACCTATATTTGCCTGCTGGAGGAAAATTGAAGTTTAGAAAGCTGATTAAAAACTGCACTCAAATGTCACATGAAAACATATCAATTTCAAGCAAAAAAAGTTCCTAAAAGAGCATTTACATCATTATAATACTTTGAAACCAGTGCTGATGAAATTCTCCAGTTGTTGGAGACTCTTTACATCACAATGAGGCAGGTCTTGTTCAAGCTTTTACAATCTAATTTTCTTTTCTGAAGAGACAGCATACGACTATTTGTATTGGCACACTGATATATTAATTAGGCTGGTGTAAGCACAGTTAAGTGAAGCATGCCAAAAATGCTGACACATGCTGCTTTATTATTTGAAGAACCAACAGGAGCCAGAAATTATTTCATTAGTGTTTTCTTGTTCTGTGAGACTCCGCTGGAGATGCAACAACAAGGGAAACATAGCAGCAAAGCTTTGTAAAAACTGCCTCATACCACCTGGCTGTTACATGGCAATGGGTGTAAACCAGCACATCTTAATATATCATAGATGTGCAAAGAGGAAAGTTATTTTAAATGTTCATAATTCCAGTAAGTAAAAGTCTCATTCATTTTCCACAAAGAGTTGACAATTATAGCCCTGGATAGGGTGCCAGATAGCCCCCCAACCACTTTCTAATTTGACATAAAAAATAAAGTGATTCACACTGTTTAGAGCCATCATATCTCTAAAAAAAACAACAAAAAAAATGGACCAATGGTTGTGACATAAACCTCATCATATTGTTAAATTATCCATGAGACTCCTGGGCTCCTCCTTTGAGGAATACTGAGGAACGAAAACTTTCCAGTGAGGGAAAGTACTTGTGAAGCCAGCTCAAACCTCCACATACTGTACATCTTTGAACTAGAGATCTCTGAACTCGTTTCTCAATCCGTGAGCACCGACTGCGTCTGCTTGGAAGGTTTGCTTTGAGGAACTGCTTCATCCTGGAACAATGCTTTCATATAACTTGCATCAGGCTTTTTTCATGTTACGCCCTGGTTTTCCCAGCCTCCTCGGAGGAACGGAGCACCCCGCTCGCCTCTACAGCCACCAAGGGCTCAGCTGCCATGTAGCTCCAACACACAGGGAACAATGGCTGCTGTGTGGGACTCTGGGGGGGAGGTGGAGGAGAAAGTGAGAGAGAAAGGACGGGTATAGAGAGAGACTGGTACTGACGGAGAGAAAGAGAGCAAAAGAAGAGGAGAAATGGAGTGAGAGAGGGTGCAGCAGAGAGCCTCCAGTCCAGGATTTGGCCTCTGTCCAGTTTAGCTAAGCGTAGCTCGGCTCTGGGTGAGGAGGAGAGGGTAGAGACTCCACTACGCCCTTTTATCGGGGTCACACAGTTCGCTCTGAGGCAGGGCTGAGTGCGACGGTCGAGGAAGGTGCAAATATAAAGGTTTGGTAAACATCATCCTGCAGTCAGCTATCAGTGCATATGCAAATAACCAACATGATGACAACAGGAAGTTTTGAATTGCAGGTTGCTACATGTCATATTTTTAGGATGATTTTCTGGCATTCCAATTGATGTCAGTGAGCAACCTTTTTAGTCAAGATTTCCTTATTCTGACATGAAGTGCAGGCACAAGGAGAAACTATTTTCCAAACTCATCTTTGACGAACGTAGATACAACCAGCACCAAACTTTGTTGAGATAGGGAGATATTTAAGGGGATCTTCTAGGCAAAAGGGAAAGGTAAGGAGCAAATTAAGAGAATCTGAGAAGCAGAAAGAGGAATTAAAGAAGATCCTATAGGAAGAATTTAAGGAGATCTTATGGGCAGAAAGGAGGAATCTATGGAGATCTTATAGACAGAAAGGAAGGAAAGGAAAGGAGCAAAAAAAGGAGCAGGAAAGGAAAGATGGAGTTGTCGACAACACATAACAAACACACACACACACACACACAAAGAACCTGCACCCAACTTGGCCGAGGCAAGAAGGGATTTCAGGAGCTCGATAATCGGCAATTACGAAAGGGAAGGAGTGGAGAGGCGGCGAGAGGAGATGAGGGCCGAAAGAGGGAGAAAAAGGAGGATCAGCCGTAACGTGATTATAGAGACAGCCACAAAAATACGGAAACTGAAAAGAAAATGAAGTGTGAAAGAAGTGAGGGAGTGGATGAGGCAGAGAAAAAGAGAAAGAGACCAGAGTGAAAGAGAGTGGGTGGGAAAGGCCCAGCGTTGCCATGGAAACTGGGAGCTATCAGCTGACTCCATGTTTTCCACTCTCGTTCCCCACCCACCACCAACTCCCTTCCCTTCCCCTCCTAGTCCGTTCATCTTTCCATCACTTCACCCCTACCTCTCCCTTCCTTTTTCTCACTCTCCATCTCTTTCTCATGACCACACCCCTTTCACCTTTCTCTCCCTCACCCCCGCCTCCCCCTCCAGCATCTCTAGCTCTCTACATCAACCACACCCTTGTTTCCTCCCACCTCACCCTCTCATCCCTGCTTGGCTTCGTTTCCACCCACTCCCTCTCGTATTTCTCTCCTGTTATTTTCCCCCTCTCCTCTTTTCCACTTTTCACGGTTGCTCAGATTAAACCCACAACTCTTTGCAAAATCCCCAAAAGAAGAAGAAGAAGAGGCTGAGGGGCTAAAAAAAAAAGAAGAAAAATCTTGCTGGACTGAAGCTCTGTGATCTCAGGGAGAAAAAATGCGGGAGAAACTTTCTGACATGAGGACAGAGTGATTATAAAGCGGGATGTATAGCAGCTCGCTATCCAGAGGAGGAAAAAACTCTTCATATAGTTAGATGATGGATTTTACACTTTCATGTGAATTTTAAGGAGCAATGTTAAGCGAGCTTTGATCACAAGACAATGGATCACTACTAAAGACACTCGCCAATCTTGATTTAAATATCAAAACACAGATCCTGTGTCACTGTCTGTCTTCACACAATGGCAATAAACTGAACTTCACCTTTCGCTTGCCCCGAAATCAAATTTGCATTGTCGTCAGCCATAAAATACCTTTCTCTGAAACAGTCACAACAATCTGCCAGGCCACCTTAAAACAATAAACCCAACCTGTCTGAGTGCAATGTGAAAAAAAGAAACATTGTGGAGCTTGATGTGTTGTAGTGAGGCTCGCTGGAGTGCTCCGTTCTCCACCCTGCGCTTCTCGGTTCAACTGCTCCTCCATAAAATGGGTCACCCAGTCTTCGCCTTGCAATTAATTCATGTGATCTCTAACTTGAATGGAAGCGGGTAGCAGCTGTGACTGCAGTGGTGAGAAAGCTGGGCACAGAGAGAAATAGAGATGGATATGTAATATGTCCACAGGACTTTAATCATGTTGTGCTCACACTCGGTCTCATATAGATAAAGTAATGAGTGATTTACGGAAGTAATGCAGCTCTGCTATCAGTAACCTTATGTGGCCCCAGAGGACTGTTTACATGGTTGAGTATGTATGATTCTGGCACAATATCTGTGTGAGTGGAGCTGGAGCAGTCATAATTTCATCAAAGAGAAAAGCTGATTTTATCCTTTTTTGGGTTCAATTTAGTCGCATCAGAAGCAGCACGGCCACAAACTGACCCTGATCACTGCATCACCAATAGCCCTTTTCCATCAAATTATCTCTGGTTTTTAAACCAGTTCCATTCAGCCTTTTTGGAAAATTGGTGCTATCCAGTGTACTAGCCCACATTTCCACCAGTTTTGAGCAAAATCATTGTAATCATGGATGTGTCATCAACGGAGGGCCTTGCACAATGCACAATGGAAGTCAGTCACAAGATAGCATATCACAAGAAGCCAAATATCTGTTATTACAGATATTTGGTTTCTTCCAAAAAACATGCACGGACCTAGTATTGAAGACAAGATGTAGAAGACTCTTAAAGGCAAGACTATTTCCAACCTTTAGAATATGACGCCAACTGAGTCACAGTCATGAATCAACTTTTCTGTACCAAATTATTTTTGGTCAAAGTGCTCCTAAAAGTTCAAAATTAGGTAAATTCGGGAACCGGTTTCGATGTTGGTGGAAAAGGGGTACGAGTGTGTTTGGGTTCTTTGTTTCGTTACTGTGCCAGGTTAACACTGGACACACCTTTGTCAGCCGCCATATAACTTACAGGTTATATACTGGGTCAACAGCAACGGCTCCCATACCAAATTACCTTTAAGAAGTTACATTTTTTAGATATTAATTTTCCATGCAGTGTTACAGCCTGCTTCCGAAGAGACTGCTTTTCTAAACAGAGAGAATGTCCTAACCTCCATTCAAGTATCTCTTTCCATCACAGGGACTTTTCCACTAACTAGTGACACAACAGATCACTTATTACTTCATCTGTACAAACCACAGAAGTTCAGTTTCAGTTTACAGGCTGCAGATCTGCCAGTCCCTCCTGAAATAGGGCTTCCTAACCTCATGACCCAGGAAGTATTAGGTCAAGTCTGACTTTTAATAACCACTCAAACATGAGCTTTAATCACTGACACATATCTACAACATCCTTCAGAATGTAAAGCCCAAGCGGCAACCCTTCGGGGCTGAGACATGAAGCCAACACGGAAGTACCAAAAAACTACTGAATGGCTACTTGAGGCTGAAAGGCAATCCCCATAGGCCTCCATGTTAAAATGCCAAACTTAACAGCAGAAATTAACATTTTCACAGCCTGGTACAAAAAGCAGTCTTGGTTTTAAAGCAAATGTCAACATTCAAATGTACAGGGGGTGAATTTTCTTATAACTCATTTGTTTACATTTTATTACAGCTTAAGTCACACATAAGGGCGGCATGCTGTCTGCGTATAGTGTCAACAGCGCCTAAAAATGGTCACTTTAAAAACAAGATGATGTTGGCTAGAATGCCAAACTAGAAGCTTAAAACTTGAGTCCAAAAACCCATGAGTGACGACATGGCAGCTATGTCCATCATTTAAACAATTTACAGTAAGGATGCACAGTTGCAGGTATCACAATTGCATGCAGGCATGAGAAACTTTTAGAATGTAATTTTAAAGAAAATTATGTGGCCAACTCCCTGAACAGTCCAGTGGGAGAAAGATAGTGAAGACATAAAAAAAATCTATTTTATGTGCTTAAAAAAGCTGAAGCAGACTGTGCTTCTAGTCTTTCTGCATTTGCACGTCCTTTTCCACATCACATAGTTACAAAGAACAGGATGGCGCTCTGTTGTTTTCTCAAGTTGAAAAAGAATTACACTTTTAATCAATTATTAGTCAAAAACTCCTTATCTACACACTTCTTCATAAGTTACCATAGATATGCAAAGCCATACATGCAAAACCAACATTTAGTTCCTTGGTATTTGGTGGAAAACAGTACAAATACTGCCCAGATGGTGCCAGAGGGGAACGGCAATAGATATGGTAACACGACCCTACCCTTGCTGCACCTATACTGGCCTTTGGAGAATATGAGCTAAACACAGAAACACACAGACTGAAAACAATGAATTCCACGAAAGTGTAATAGGCTTTCAGTCTTTGTCACTGTTGTTTTTTTACTACAGGAAGAAATCAATAGGTCCCAATGTGACAGAAACAATACTGAGTCTGTGTTTATTAAAGGCAAAAGGAAGGAATGGAGAAAAGAGGGATAGAGCAGGAGGTAAAGATGAGAGAAGGATGGAGGAGAGATGAAAGGAGAGGCGGCTTTGGTATTGATTTGCTGGGAGCATGTATGTGTCAATGTCACCTGTGTTCAGTGCTACTTCATTCAGATTTTTGGGAGCAAACATGTGTCTGTATGTGAATGTCTCTGTATGTTTGTCTGTGTCTCGGGAGGTGGCGTGAGAAGGCAGATATGGACGATATAATAAAGACAGAGAGCAAAAACAACAGCTGGGGGAGATATTAACTGAGAAGCATGCAGCCCCGCCCTGCGCACACACACACACACACACACACACACACACACACACACACACACACACACACACACGGCTCCACCCCTTGCAGCCTGACCCACCCAAGGAAAACCCAACTGCCCCCATCCTGCAGCTTACTCCTCTCTCTCTCTCTCTGTGGTTCACCCACCTGTTAGCAGGCTGATCCCAGCATAGCTCACTGTGTGTGTTAGCCAGTGTTAACACGGACTACCAGCCTAATGTTACCTAATAGGCGTTGCCAGTGTTGATTTCCTGGGTGCTTAGTAACTTATTCGTCCCAACCGTCCACACTGGCCTCGCTCTGACCTTAAATCAAACTCTGCTTGGGTTTAATTACAGCTGCGCCGCTCATTGCACATAAAAGTACGCAGCAACTTCAGTTTCTCTCAATTAAAAGAAAAACCCACCTTCAGACACACACATAAAGTGTTGTTAAACATCATATTTAAGCATTTTGGTTAAGAGGTTAATCACAGCACTTGTGCTAAATTCCCCAAAAAAATACGGCAGCCAGAGAAAGAAATAAGTAAAGGTGAACAGAGGAATCCAATTAAGCGCCTGGGTGTCTAATTATGTATCTGTAGCAAACAACATAATGTCTATGCACCTTGTAATTAATCCTACCACTGTACATGATTTCAGCATATACGGGCATAATGAGTAGACCTTTATTGAGAAGCTGTTTTTAATAAAGCATCAATTAAGGCCTTTGCACACCAAAGGCGTTTCTTTCTTGCGATTAATTTTGCACTGATTTTTTTAAACTGTTTTTTGTCAGTATTTTCACAGAAAACCTACCTATCATGGAGTAAAAAACAACATACTTTTTTTTCAAACAAGGTCGATTTCTCTGAACTCTCGCATCACAAATAAAGACATCAAAACAATCATGTTGAGCAGAATGGATGTCACATTGCGACAGTTATAAACCTGTTGCAAATTTGCATTGTTGCTGCTAAGAATGATGCAAATATACGCAGGCGATTATTTCTTATTTTGCGGTGTTTAATTGTGAAGCCCTGCGGCATGTCAAGGCCTTCAGGAGTACGACTAGTTCTTGAACTTCTTGAACTCGGTGTATGTGTGCTTTATATCTCTGCCTGTAAAGAACTATCATTAAAAAAAAAATCTGACATTTGTAGAAACATGTATACGTGATAATGTTACTGGCTGAGAAGAGATCAGAGTGTTAAGAAGAGTCGCAGTAAACACTTAAAAAATAATAATATAAAAGTCACAAATGTTCCATAAATCACTCATCCCCTCTTCCTCACTTACATCTCCTCATTTTAAACTACCTATTGTACAATATCCACTTTGCCTCAAGACAAGAAAAATCATCCTGGGTTTCATGTTTATCGTTTTTGACCATGATTCATGTTGATTACAAACACGTTATACTAAAAAGATTTCCTCGTGAGAAAGAGGAATGTAGAGCACAGAGCACAGAGCTCTGCTCAAAATAATGTGGATGTTATTACTCTTCACCTTTGTTTTCATTTCCAAATAAGTAGTTTATATAACCGGGCTAAACTGGACTTGTTTAAAACCTGTCTGCCTGTGTTACAACGCCCCATCCAATCGTACAATTGCTCTCCACTCCTTGTGTCTCTTCAGTGGAGAATAAAATGTCACCTTAGCTGAAGTGATGGTGAATAATGAAGAAATGATATCCAGGTTGTATGTTAGAATTTTCCTGTAAGTGAAGTAAGTTAGCATTTGATTGGCAGCATTTTGAAATATTACATTGTGTATTATGAGAATTAGGATATATAAAACAGAGATAATTTATATTTCTTGGTGACACTAGAATTTCTGTCTTAACCTGCTTTATGATTCATTCCCAGTTTGTCCCTGCACACTTCCCTGTGTAAGAATGTGCCTGAACTTGTTACATCCAGCTTTGGGAGAGCCTCACTATAGTTCACAGGTTCAACAAAGCAAGGCAGTGATCATTCCTGTCCTTCAGCTGACGCCTCAGAAACACTTATATATCAACAATGTCTCTAGATATTCCTGTAGAACGTCTTTTTGAAGTCGGTTTTCCAGTCCTCGAAGCGTGCGCTCTTTCACGTCACTACCAAAGTGCTGCAAACAGTTTGCTTTCCTCCGTATTAAAATGTGATGTCACACACAAAAGGCAGGCTAACATTGCTCTGAAAAATGTCATTGCTGAAAAACCACACATTAAATGCCTAAAAAAATCTAGCTTTTCAGTAAGGAAAGCACTGAGTTAACAACCAAGCAATTATTTGGTGTATATAGCATTTTATAAAGACATAAAAGAAAGACATTACAAGTCAAAAAGCTCATTACAACTGACTGATAGTGTTGAGGCTGACAAAACAAAAACCAGTGTCGAGAAGAGTCCAATGACCTATTTCTAAATCATCACTACTCATAAATCACTCACTAATAAATGAAAAGTATCTTAGCTCAGTCATTCTGGCAGTAAACTTCCAACACGGCAACATCGGCATCCGCAACGCCTCTGCTTAACTCAGGAAACAGCCTGTTTGTGTTGGAACCAGGTGAACTTATCTCACCACACTTGGTTTAATAACATCCTAATTAAAGAGCTGCATGGACTTAATGACCTCTTAAGATCTTTGCTGCTCGTGTCAGATGACAGAGCTACAATTCATAACACGATCAAGCACGATGAACTTACGTCAGTGTGAGACCAGAATCTAGTGACTTCGAGCCAGGCAAAGCAGCAAGCCCCTTATACATGGGAGCGGCCACATTTGAGGGATTTCTGGGAGGTGATAGTCCGACATTTCACAGAGGACTTGTGGATTTCTAAACTGCTGGATGATCTTATCAACTTTTGAAGATTTATGCAATGCATATGCACATTCAAGCCTAGCTCTTTTATTTTGAAGGGGTTAGATTGCACATCCTTTTCAATAATTTCTTTTTAGATTTTTATTGTAATTTCCTCCTTTTTTCTCTTTTCTCTTTGTGAAAACCTAAATGGCAATAAACCAGACTGAGATTTATCCTTGTTGAGGTTGGGAAACCCTTATAAAGCACATCAACAGTTGGGCCTGAACATCCTGAACATGAAGCAATGTCAGCAGCAGACTCTGACAACGACATCAGACACTTCAAATCAACATAAGATGTCATCACTGCCCCTTTTGCAGTGTCAAACATGTTACCTCTTCAAGTGTTGCCATTATGTTTACATTTAGAAGAGAGATCAGTTCAATCCTTAGTTCTACATGCCTTTCTAATCACAGCAGGAAGTGGGTCTGAATGTCACATTGTCGGTTCCTGAAGCTATTCGGCCATCTGACAAGCACTTCTGATGAAGCACACTGACAGCTTAACATTACAGTAATCTATGAACAAGCAGAAGAAACTCTGCAATTAAAGAAAGCACTAAAGCTGTAGCTTTTAC
The DNA here is from genome assembly GCF_008729295.1 of Plectropomus leopardus. Classification (NCBI taxonomy): domain Eukaryota; kingdom Metazoa; phylum Chordata; class Actinopteri; order Perciformes; family Serranidae; genus Plectropomus; species Plectropomus leopardus. Next base: position 6,123,740 of record NC_056475.1, read on the forward strand.
TGTATCGACAAACAGAACTGACCCACACACTCATGTATTTCTGATATACTTCTGCTGACCCTCTAAATATACCACGTTACTCAGTTCAGAATAAAAATACACACTCACACACACACAATGGTGCTAACTGTGTTTCCTGTCCTAATCACTAATGCTGTTTCTACTTCCTGGAAGCTCCACTCTGAAGGAAGTGGGCTGCCAACAATGACATCATCATCCTGCACCAGCAGAGGGAGCTGCATCAGTCCAATATCTGCACTGCATTCTTCTTTTCTTCCCCCCACAACATCTCTCTCCCTCTCTCTGCATCCCAAAATTGTGAATGTGCTGTCCTTTGAATGGATTGAATGCTCAACCAAACACACACACACACACAAACACACACACACACATACACACACACACACACACACACACACACTGACTAACACTCGTGCTAGCAAAGCCCTCCTGGCAAAAGCACAGCAAATAGGCCTCCAACCTCTCATGTCTCATGCTCTCTCTCTCTCTCACACACACACACACGCACACGCAAACACACAGGGAGTAATAGAGTGTGTGTACGTGTGTGACTGTGTGTGTGTGTTGTGGCCTGTCTTTGTGCATGAGTGCTCCTGTTTGCTGGAGGACAACTGACTTGTTTATGTGCATACATCAGTGACACACACATGCACAGAGGGCCTCATTGTGTGTTTGTCTGTGTGTGTGTGTGTGTGTGTGTGTGTGTGTGTGTGTGTATATCAGAGAGAGAGAGAGAGAGAGAGAGAGAGAGAGAGAGAGAGAGAGAGAGAGAGAGAGATTACAGGGCTATTCACTGTGCCTTGCTGGCAGGTATTCAGTGTGTGTGTGTGTGTGTGTGTGTGTGTGTGTGTGTGTGTTCGCCTTTGGCTGAAGCAGCGAGTTAGAAAGAGAGAGAGAGAGGAGGGGGCAGGGAGAGAGGTAGAGAAACCGAGAGAGAGAGAGGCTGGTTTGGAAAGGTGGAGGAGGAAGAGGGGGAGTGAGGAGGGAGGGAGGCGGGGGGGAGGGGTCAGGCTACACAGTCTTTTCGGCAACTCCCGCCAGAGCCGCGGTTGCCATGGAGACGGGGCGAGCGGAAGCAGAGCCTCCCTCGACATATCCTATTAGGGCGAGAGAGAGAAACGGGGGAGAGAGTCGAGAGTGAGAGTTTGAAAGAGAAAGTAGAAGAAGAACAATGGCGGGAGATAGAAATGAGATGAGATCGACTGTGTGTGTGTGTGTGTGTGTGTGTGTGTGTGTGTGTGTGTGTGTGTGTGTGTAAAAACAGATGCTGAATAAAGAGGGAGTCTGCTAACTTTTCTCGGAAAGACATAACAAGGCCACAAAATGACCTTTGAACTCCTGCCGAAACTAGTTAACTAGTATGAGCACAACATCCTCTTTCTTTCATCACCACATGTCTTCCTCTAAAAATACAACCATCTGCCAAACTGCTCTTGAGCAAGGCGTTTTACCTCATGCTGCTCAGTGGCCAATTTTGGTATCCTTTAAATAGTATCAAGGTACCAGACAAGCCCAATCGTGAAATCTGAGTTTTTTCTCGATCCAAAACTACTGATATATGATTGTCAGCCAACCGAAAATTTGGCATAGCCCGTGCACGCCACAGTATCCAAACTGTCCTTTATCCCAAAAGCCATTTCTAAACATGCACAAATAATAAGAAGCATGTGCAGTTGGTCTGGTAAAACGTCTTCCTCTGTCCTGTCTCATTAATTTCCTACTTAAGGTTCAATGTAAGTGTATAGTATGTTTACTTTTGCGTTCACTTTTGTTATGTCGATATATGGAAATATGATTTTTGCTGCAAACCAACTTCCCAATGGGGACACATAAAGTGTCTATCATATTTTCCCACCGGCTGCAACCACTGATGTATATACTGCAACACAGACGTCCTTTTAGGAGATGTCGTTGCAGTCCATGTCTCACATTACATCTCAGATGTATGAGGATAAATTGTAAAGAAGGCACACTGGGAAAGCTGGGACTTTCCTAAACACCAGTTGTAAGGTATTTAATGATCAATGATAAATATCCATGACTAATCGAAATTTTAATGGATGTGGTAAATAGGAGACAATCCACCTAAAAAAACATGGCAGTTAGCATCTTTGTTTGCATGCAGATTTGCCATAACAGGTAGAAAATGGATACTTTTCAAGATATCTTAACTATTACTTACACTTTATAGGTGATCTGCCAAGCCCATTGTAGATTTGTGACGTAGTAGTTTCCTTTGGTTAATTTGGGACTGGACCTTTGGGGGTCATCTTGGTCAGTTTCAGAGTATTACAGTTTGACTTTTGCATCTTTCTAACAAATGTGTAAGTCTGTCACATGTGGTCCAACTGTCCTGGTTCCTGTAGTGCTGGACTGCAGGTTAAATGACAGCAAGTCGGACTCACAAAACTTTTAGTAAAAGTGTCGTCTGAGAAAACCACTATTTGGAATTTTTGGGGTATGCAGGGCAGACCTTGGGGAAGCTATTCAAAAGTTGCCAGACTTTACCCTGTGGATTCCTCTTATACAATGCAATTAGCTTGTTTATCGTTCAGTGGATTAAAAGCAAAATAATCTAACTGGGAAATAATAGGCAGATAAATGATGAAAATAATCAGTGGTTGTGGGCCTTATGGAGTGACTTTATTTCTAAATGTAGGCTTCACATATCTTGATGGGGATTGAGCAACTTTTACAGGTTAAACCAGCGTTCATCTCGATGGTTACTTTGCATATTTCCTTAAGTATGTCATGGTGCGTCAACAATGATGATGCAAACAAGTCAGAGTATAAGCATAATAGTGAATTTGAGTTAAAGCAACAGATTAAGTAGGATGTGAAGTGTTAAGTGTTTATAGGCTCCCAGTGGAGCGAATAGCAGGAGGACCTGCCTCCTGGAGACTTTATCTTTGGACAGGAAACTCTACTCCCCTCTGTTCGAGGCAGCCACAGAGGTGTGGTCAACACACACACGCAGCAACACACACACCCTCTGCTTAATGATGCCTTACGCAATAGTACTCCACCCAGCCCCCACCCTTCACTAACCCAAACCACACCATGCCACTACACACACACATTGGGCTGTACCAGACCCCTCCCCCACCTCGCCATCCCCTCACAGCCTCATGAGAACATGCTGACATAATTCTGCTTTTTCTCTGAAATATTAGATGGTTTTAAATCAGGAGTTTATTTTCTAACAGCAGGTGTTTGGCTCCTGTGGGGTCGAATTATAGGTCAGTTTCAACACCCACCACTTCCCTCACACCCTCGCTTTTTGTACGTCATCTGGCAGTCACTTCTGTTGTGTTCAGCTAAATAAATGATCAACTGAGGAGATCAATAAAAATTAATACCCGAACTCAATGGAAACATGGCAAATAAACTTCAAAGCAGTATTTCAGCCTGTTCTATCAAACGTTTGAATTTTAAAGGGATTTTTAGACACAAGATTGCCAAAAATGACAAAAACTAACTAGGACCACTTTAGAGACACCAGAAGCTGTATATAATATGTGTTAATATTAACAATAGAGGACAGAACAGATAATGAGGTGCATCTGCATTTCAAATTGCTTAGGAGAGAGACTTGCAATTACTTGTAATCCAAGGCAACAAATACAAGAAAAAATGACACTGTAGCCTTTTCAGTGTCCAATTTCAATATAGGCATTTTAGTATTTTTCTAAAGTTGTCAAGACAACTGTGCTACTAAAACAAGTGAAAAAAGCAATTGTGGGGAGAATTTATGGGACTGTACTTGCTGAAAGAGCTAGGTAAAAGTTGGTGTCATCTGCATAATAGTAATTTTACTGTATGACACATCATAATGGTATGCACAGGTTTGTAGTTGCTGAGTGACACAAAGTTATTTAAAGTCACTTTTTATAACTGGAACACAAAACCGTACAGTTTCTATTGGTTTGTACTGAAATACAAATGTCAAAGTGGAATTGGCTTCTTGGTATAACTGGTGTCATTGGTAAGAGTAGATTTATATCCTAATGAGAAAAGCAGGTAGGCTATGCACATGGAATAGGTCTGTTGTAAATGGTGACTCAGCAGGCAGTGTATCATGAACTTTAGCACGAGTCTGTGCAGGTACGAGGCAACTTTGACCTGTGTATTTGTTTAAAAAAGAGCTTAGGACATATCAAGGTGCAGTAAATCCAAAACAGAAAGAAGAAAGAAGTAACAACTGACCAACTAATATATCACTTTAGGTTTTTAAATTTGTTGCTTGTTAAGTCAGTCAAATGTGCAGAGACAACACTGGAAAGTCAAAATCAAAACAATAGCTTTATCGCTGCCAATCGGCTGACAAACAGCAGTATCACAATCTCTCTTTCCTGGATCATTGACTGGCCTAATGCTGGATGAAAAAGGAGGGAATCAGAACAGAAAAATGCCACCTAGCACAACCAGAAAAAGAATAAATTGGAACTGCAAGGACAATCACTTGAAGTGAAATCTCAACCTGCACATGAATATGGCACTAACAGTATAACTGAGTATGATCTTCTTTCATCTGCTAAATGAGTCTTAGCGGGTGAAGTGCATTTAATTTATCAGCCTCTGCAGAGGTGACACCGAGGGCTCATTTCACAGCTACAAACTTTTCATTTACAATTCAATTATTTCTTAAGACTCTTATATCCAGACACAGTTCCCCTTTGACAACTCTGCACACATATTCATGTCTTTGAGGCTAAGCCTAACCTCAAGCCTGACCAACACCCACAGAAACCCAACCTAAATGAGGAATGGGGACACTGTAAACTTGACCTGAACATGTTACCTGGGAGCACAATTTTTACATGATGTTGCTCAATTTTGACTTAAACCCACATTACAGGGCACAGATGCTTTGCTGAGGGTGATGAACAGCCAGTTTTCTGTCCTGCATGTGACTTCACTTTTAACTGTACCCCTCATCTCCCCTCCCAAAACTACCACTCCCTGCTAATGGAGCCAATCCTGCCTATCCCACATACCATCACAGAGGCAAATCGAAGTCTGCACTCTCTGTGCTCTGCTGAACTATGGATTGAGGGTTTTTTAGGATTGTGGGTCCAGTTTTACTGCTGTCATTACTGTTGGTGAGTTCAAGGGTTAAAACCTCCGCTCAAAATTCCATCATTATAAGCAGATTCGAGAAAGGGAAATCATGAAATGTGAAATGGCAGAATCAAAATATGTGTAACTTTTAAGTCACAAAGTTTTCCAGTGGCCACAGGACTTGTACTTCTGAGGACTAGTTGTGCTGTGACTGGAGGCAGTGGATGAAGAGATGAATTTCTCAAGTGGATGAATATAGCTGAAATACTCCTCTAAAAAAAGTTTAAATCTTGGTTTTGCCTAAAATCAATCAGAATTTGAGTTTCCATCATAAGTTTGACATTGAGTCTACTCCAACTGATTTTTGTGGCGGAGGGGGATTCGATACACTCTAACCAATCACTAAATGCCAACAAATCAGCCTAAATATAATGTCACACTAATGCAAAGCCCTCCATCAAACATTGGCTTAAAGAGCAGAGCAAAGTAAAAACAGTCTAACAATAATGGGAAGAGATGTCAATTTAAAACAGCTTAGATGGCAGCATGTACCACAGCGCTTGCAATTGTTGTTATTACTCCTTAGTTAGCTCCCCTGTGGTGCTCATGGGTCATTTTTTATTGAGACCCAGAAACCGCTGTTTCATGTCACAATGCGAGATAAATCAGTAAACTCAGTGGAATTGGCTGATCCCAAGATCTGGACCAAAGCAAAACTTGATTCAATATATTGGATTAATTCTTAATTTTATGGTTCATTTACTGAATCACTCACAATTTAAATTACATTGTAAAAATAACTGTTTAAACTATAAAAATGTAAAAGAGGTACTTTGTGATAATGCGAGGCAAAGTGTATTCTAAAGCATATGGCATGGAGCATAGGATGAAATAATCAACAGGTTTTGATTTTGATCTGCGTGCCAATATCCCAAAAACCTAATATACTCTGTTGACTTTTTTGAGCTGTTTTTTGGCCACAGCCAACAAACATCTCACCACTTGCATTGCAGTTTCACTAAAAAGACCCAAAGAAAACTGATGGGAGCAGCTATCCTTCGTTTGCATCTCCTTGCTGGCTGTGTAAAGCCAACTGGGGACAACATTATGGACAACAAAAGGAAAAAAACAACACTGAAGGCAACACAGAGGAGGGCAGAAAAAATGGCAGTCATAATCCTGCCGTGCAGCCTTTCCTTATCTGCCTGCCCACACCCTCTACACCTCTTTCTCCACCTTCCCTTCGATCTCTCCATCTGCACTCTTTCCTCATCTGTCTCCTCGCAGCCAAACTGTTTCTTTTTCTCGTCCTATCTTCTCTTCCCTCTCTGCTTTTCTTAACCCTTCCCACAGCTTCGTCTCTTCATACTTCATCCATTCTCCACCCCATCCAGCTGGCAACACCCTTCCCTCCTTCCTCAGTATGTAGGCTGGCTTAATGGCTGCCATAACATGCCTGTGACTCCCAACGGGCCTCGCCTAATCATTACTGCTCATGCCCTTTATTCTATACCCTCGCCTGTCTCCGATTATAACAGGGTGCATGGACCTACCTATCAGTTTAACACGAAAGCGAGAAATGCCAAAGGTGTAGCAACACGCCTGCGCTGCCAGCTCAGCCAGGGCAACATACAAACACTCCCAAAGTTTTTATTGCTTTTGATTATATTTAATTTGCATTCAGAGAGTCTAGCCACCAATAATCATTGTCTTTAATCACAATGAAAAACAGCAACCAGCCAGCAGATAAACACTTGTAAGAATGAGCTATGGGTAGTAGTTTAGCCTCTACTAATAACCATGAGGCTGGCCAAGTAACCATGCATCACAAAGTACAGTTTTAAGAGCATAATGAGGCCTTCTGAAAGACAAGAGGTAAACCAAATAATTGAAACATCTAATGATAGAGAATTTAAATTCCACAAGGTATAATACGCAATAAAAAAGGAAGCAATGGAGCTAAAATTTAAATACAATGATTATCAAACTGATTGACAGGGTCTTTTAATTCAGAACAAACCTAAAATATCAGCTACAGTTTACTTGGGATTTTTTTTCTGGTACTGTTCAATGTTTGTTTACAGCAGGGAAAATGTCAGGATTTTCAACTATGTTAGTAAGTAAATAAACCCATATCTTTCATCATAAAGATAAACTTTTGTGGGCCTTTTATTTTATTTTATTTTTGTGGTAAGTTGCACATTCTGCCAAATAAATGTAACCTTAAGTATTGGAGATCTGGGTATTTTTGGACACTTTGAGATGTCATTGATCAAAGCAACATAAGACAACTAAAACAGCTTAAAAAATTGCCCAGTATGCAAATGCTGCAAATTTTGATGTTAAATCTGGAAAATCATGACATCATCTGCCAAACAGACTTGCCTTGATCCTGTGTTTTTGTTAATATTCTGGTGTCTTTTGGTCATTTTTTTTAGGGTTTTCTGATTTTGTTTTTCCCTTCTTGTTTCATGTATTCATCCTGGTCAATATGTTTCTGAATTTATTTTGTAGGTTATCTCCCCTGTGTCATGCCTTGTGTTACTTCCTGCCTTTGACTGCCTGTTCTCTGTCACACCTGTCCTGCATCAGCCTCGTAAGTCCTTCCCTGCTCCTGTTTCTCCCTGCCTGCTCTTCTGCCTCATCATCCTCATTCCTCTCACCTGAGCCTCTCTCTCCACCTGCACTTCATCCCCCTCGTCAGTCTAGTTTGTATTTAAGTCGTGGTTTTGAGTTCAGTCTCTGTTTGATTCTTGGTTTGTGTGTGATGCTCAGTTCCTTTTTTTTTTTACTAGAGAATGATCTTTTTAGTTCCTTTTGCCTGTCATCTCCTGCAGTTGGGTCCACCTGCTGCACATTAAATGACAAGAGTGTTCACTGACAAATACATGGTGGACATAGATTTTTTTTGGGGGGGGGGACAGGGGACATGTTCCCTTTGATATTTAGAGCATGTGACTTTGTCTCCCCCCCCCAAATGAAAACATGAAAGTAGCAGAGAACTTTTTTTAACACCATAAATTGATGCAGAAGTGGCACAAATTGGTGCACACAAATTCACCATAATGCAGAAAATCAAGTGTTTGCTGCTCAAAACCCAAGCCCCCTGTTACACACAGTACCACCTCAATTAAAATGCCCTTAACTGGCATCAAAGACAATAACTTAATGTCTTTCGCTATGAAGTGTTCATATTATTTTGTTTCCTACAAAAGGCCTTGTCCAGCCGTGATTTAAAGGCTTGGTTCGCACACTATGTCACAATGTATTTGGACAGCTCAAATCCTCTGAGTCCTACAATAAAAATAAATAAGTAAATATGAGCACTCCCTGAAGTGGAGGAGTGTGACTCGTAAAGAAAAAGATGCAGCTTAGCGCTGTTAATTAGCTTAATTTATCGGCAGACAGTTGGGTTAAAATGGTTTACTCCTGAAAAACATAACTGCTGAGCAATGAGGGGACATGCACAGTGACCCCTGTGGGAGTCTCTTTTCGAGTGAAGCTTTTCTCCTTAAAATGATTCACATATTGTCTTGTCAGGGTGCTTTGGTGCTGCAATGACCTCTGACCTCCTCACTATTTGTTTCATGAAGCTCATTCTGCCAATACTCTCCCTGAAAGTCAGTCAGGATTAGAACAAACAAAAGCTGCCTGAAACACAGCGCCACAAATGTCAACACGGAGTAAAAGCATATTCATTAAATGTGTTTTATGACTTTCTACATTTTTTTATCATTAGTCTATCAATTGTTTCCAACCACTGTGAGGACAACCTGTGCTTCTTCACTGTTCTGACATCACATCAGCAGAGCAGTAAAGCTCATCGTGATCTTTATAGATCCAGAGAGAAAGCGCTTTTCTCAGAGCTGCCTTGCTTCACGTTTATACAGCTCCATTCAACCATTCATAGTTATAGTGGGTCAAACACTTTGCTCAAAGGCTCTCCAGCAGCAACATTTACTGAGGACAATGAGGGTGTTTCTCATTCAATTTCCCTTTCCAGAGATTTCCTACTGGTCTCAGAACAGCTGGACATGTTGTCAAAAGGCCCACTGAATAATGTTTCCATTGTGCAAACATCAAAATCTACTGGATTAATCATTTATCGAGCAAGAATCCCAAACATTCTCTTAATTTAGCTTGTAAGATCCGTTACATTTGCCTATTTCTTTTCTCAGAAATTGACTAACAGGCTATCGCAGCTGTCTGAAGACATCATCCTGGGCTGTGGAAAACTGTGGCAGGCTCTTGTCATTATTTTATGACATTTCACAAATCACATAAATCACAGATTATTCAATCCGGAAAATAATTGACTGATTTAATGAAAGCTTTTCTTTCTGATATGGAAACTCAAAATGAGGTATTTTGGCACAGGATGCAATGTGTCTTATGGTTCTGGTTTGTTTGGATTAAGCAGCAGCAGAGGAGGAAGAAGAAAAGTTGTGTAATTGGCGTGTGATGTGACAGCCACCATAGCTGAATAAACACAAACAAACTGCATGAAGAGATCATATATTTATACCACTTTTCTACATTTACACTGACGCATATAAGGGCTCATGACCATCACAACCATCATCAAATCACCCTCTGTTCAACTCACCCTCCTGTGTATCATCCACCCCTCCAGGCACTCCCGCACTTCCTTCACTCCATCAACAGAACTATCAACAATTCATCCCTCTTTCTGCGCTCTGCCCACCGATCCACTACATGGAATTTTCATTTCACTCAGGTCCTTCCCCTTCGGTCGCTCCTCTACATCCTCTGCATTGGATAGGAAGACTAAAATTGTGCTAATTTAAGTTTGTGACTTACATGATATCACTGCTTTGTCAGTGGGATGAATTATCCCAACTTTCTTAGCTCTGGATGAACCTTTTCAGCAAAAAATCCTCAAAATATGACAGAAGGATGGAGTAAAGTTCAAGACGAACAATTAAGAAATTGTTCTGAGTTATGCAGAAACATACTGTTGACTTTTCATAACTACCTGGGAGATGTTGTTCACAAAGAACACACATTGCTACTGAAACCGCAGAACTACACCAGGCCTTGTACAAACAATTTACTAAGAAGTGATATCAGAAAGTGATCGCTAACATGTTTACCCTGAATATTGAGCATTGTAATGCAGGTGAAGAGACGTGGCATTTTCTTTTCATTCAGGGACTAAACAGGAGTAAAGAGTCCAATATATGTACGACTTGTATTCTACAATCGTGTATCAGTATCTCTGATATTGAAAAGAGTGGAGAGTAATTCTACAATAATGTTTTATGCTTTCATAAAGCTCAATTATCCCACATTGTCAGCACAGAGTTTAATATCAATGATACGGTCATGGACCTTCCTCAGGTATCCAAAGTCTCTTTCAAATGCACAATAAAAACACTTCTCAAACAACTGGCTTTTTTAGACAATGGGAAAGTGTAAAACTGGCATTCACACTCAGGTCACATGACTGCAATAGTTATGGGTATTTATCGCCTTTGGCTCTGTTCAGCATTAATGGAAACACAACACCTGGTTGGTTGTGCTAATTTTAGCCTCTGAACTCACGAGATGCAATGACGCATCGCCACTGAATAGCATCCATCTCCACCTAAGCAGTGCCAAAACATCGATCCAAATTGGTCTGCACCACGTTTGAAAGACTGAATAAGTAAAAGATACAGAAAAAGACGCAACCACAGTGAAGTTTTCACAGACTTCCATCCTTGCTGCCTGCTACTGTTTACCCGATCTCCAGCCTGTCCGTGGAGTTTAACGTCACGCACAAAAAAAAAAAAACACACACCGAGAAAGTCACACTTGTCTGCTGCAGAGCCATGTGCACCGCTCTGCTCTGCTGGCAATGGGAAAGCAGTCTATAGCCTATTTTTAGCAGGTTTACCCATGTTTAATGTAAAACATGTAAAACACTAGCATGTGCTACTATTTTTAGTGGAAAAATAGGTACAAGGAGCCCTGGGTTGAGCAGTTTTCGATAGATATTACTGCATAAAAAAAGCCCCTTATGCATTTGAATGGGTCCTCTGCATTGCACAGTGGGGGTTCAAACACTTTTGCTGCAATGCAAGGCAGTGTCACCCAGCATTATTTTTTGAATACTATAAGTTCACATCCTCAGTAGATTTTTTGTAACTTGAATGCCATGTATCTACTGTTTACTTTGTGATCATGACAACAATTATTCTAAAACTTTTGCTGCAGTGCTAACCTTCCAGAGTTGTAAAATCCTTCCTCATGAATAATAAACTGCTGTACAGAGTTTAAGCATCTGTTAAGTCCTCAAACGCTTTAATCTGTTACTCAAACTGGACTTGCTGTATCATATTTCATCATCTCGCTGGTACCTGAAACAGCACATGGCCACCGAGACAGTTCCATGTGTATTTGTTATCACATGGCCTGTCTATAGTCTAAACCCAAATTCATACCAGGGTTTATCCCAGCTCTGTGTGTTTGATTTTAAATTCTAAGGCTATGTTTTTTATAAAAACTTGAGTGTCATTTTGTAGTTTTAGTCAGGCAATCAGATAGGTTGTAAACAAGCATGTAGTTTCGGCCAACTTATCTAAACCACTTCATTCAGAGGCAAAAGCGAAATAAAAAATGTTGATTATAATCGCTCCTTACACAGAATGCCTGTGTGTGCAAAAATACAGCAAGCATGGTGGGTCAAAGCTGACACAGGAATTCAACTTTGATGGAAGTTTAAAACAAACAATTGGGATAACAAATGCATTAGTCATGTCTATTTCGCTTCCAAATCCATCTCGCTACACCTGAGGCTTGTTTACAGTCTGACCAGTCCTGATTCTTGTGTTTAACTTATTGACTGTATTAAAAATAATGGACACAGCTACCATGACGACACCAATAATGTCACCAATTGTCTTGTGGAATTTTGTTTGAAGTCTCAAGTTTGGCAGTTTGGCTGTCACTTAGATTTCTTAGATTTTTTGAGCCAGATGTGACAATATCTGACAGAGTTTAGGGGTGGCGTATATATAAGTTTACTATATAGTTGTCATGAATGGGAAAATAAGCTATAGAAACCAAAACCGTTTTAGTACCAGCCTGTAAACTTTTTTCTCTGCTGTTAATTTGGACTTTTTCACATGGCGTTCTATGAGGATTGACTCGCTCTTGGAGACAGCCTCAAGTGGCCATTAGAGGAACTGCAGTATTTCTGTATTGCCTATATTCTTCAGCCTTGTCGCACAGCCTTAAGTGATCTTGCCATGTGCCCAGATCTCAGCAACTAAGTTGGTGAACCAGCTGTTTTTATTACAGAAAAAAATGATAAGACCCAGATTATAATCAACTTGAACTCTCCTTTAAAACTGATCGAGATTAGTTATGTTTGCCTGGGCCTCATCTGAAGAGAACTGTAGTTGAAAACTGGTGTGAATTGGAGGCCGCGCCTCTGATATAAATGAGACAGCGATGATAAAACCTGGACTCCCTAAAGTTGAAACATGAAGAGACGTGATTTGTAAAGTTTGACAAATTAATACTCAATTAATCACTAACTCATTTGTAAATGTTGCCAATGCCAAGAAAAGCACAAACAACAAAATCCTCCTCAGTCTGATTTTAATCCAGTGTGAACTTTGCGTAACCAAACACGCCTGATCATGAGCAAAGCCAGTCGGCGTTGGCCGCACCTTCCCACACCCACCTGACTCCGATTCCATCAACCCGTCCATCAATCACTCTGCTTGTTCACCCACCCTCTTCATTATCAATCAACCAATCACCTCCATCCACCCCGCCTCCCCCTCCTCACCGTGCACTCCATCTCCTCTGGCTCTGGTTTGATCTGTATGGAGGGCATGACTGTCTCGCCCTCCTTCTCCTCCTCTTCCTCCTTCTTCTTCACAGACTGTGTCGCCACTTCCTCTCGCTCCTCTTCCCCTGCTTCCTCCTCCTCTTCCTCCTGCGGCGGCCGAGGCCTGGTCGCAGGTTCCTCCTCCTTCTCCTTCTCCTCCTCCTCTCTGGCTACCGGTTGTGGCGATGATGATGGCGGCGGTTGTTGGGTCTGCTTGGCCGGGCTCCTCTGCTTCTTCTGGGCGCCGACAGCACTCTTCTTCTGCTTAGGAGTCGACTGGCACTGAGGAGGAGAAGAGGAGAAGGTGAGAGGGATCCATGACAAACAGAAGAAGGTAGAGGAGGAGAAGAAGAAGGCTCAGGAGGATGTGATAAGGGGGGTAGTTGAGGATGAAAGTGGGGGATGGAAGAGAAAAACAAGGGGGAGGAAGGGGGAGAACAATGTAAAAAAAAAAAAAAAAAAAAGGCCAAAACTTCCAGGCCAGGGGGAGAGGGTGAAAGGAGGGGACTGGCCAAAGGATCTGAAGAAGGAATGAGGAGTAAAGGGGGCGGGGGGAGAGAAAGGAAGCAAGAGAAGAGGAAGCAAAATGTGAAAAAGGAGGTGAACAGATACGGGGAGGAAGACAGGTAAGAAAGGAAGTAAGACAGGAAATGGCGTGATAGAGTGTGGAGGAAAAGAAGAGTGGCTACAAGCATTACCTCTGCTCTAATAGCTGTGGAAAAGAAAAACCCCTCCTCACAAAAAATCAGCCAGGAGAGGGAGGTAAACACACACACACACACACAGTTTTAGAAAAAAAGATAGAAAATTAAAGGCAAAGAGAGAGACAGAGGAGGCAGAGAGACAAAGGCCTAATCCTGAGGCTGCCAGTGAGGGAATGAGAGCGAAAGAGAAATAACAGAGGCAGAGAGAGAGAGCAGGGAGGAGTAGCCGTGAACTGACCCCTCCCTCCCTTTCAGCGGCAGGCAGGCGGACACACCCTTTTCTGGAAGCCGAGCAACACACACACACAGAAAGAGAGAGAGAGAGGTGTGGGGAGTGCCAAGCCAGAGGGACTCAACACACACTGCTACTTCTTTTCTGTCTCCATTTTCTCTCCATGTCCACTTCCTTTCTCAGACATCTACACGTCCTACGACTCGATGTGACAATTAGAATTACTCCTGTGGAAGACCTTGTTAATAGTTGAGTGAACAAGATGTAAATCACAAAGGTTTCCTCTGAATTCAAGCATAATTCGACTTGAGCATTCAGTGAGGTGAAGTGCCGCTTACCTTTTGAAATGTATAGGTTTCCGTGCAGATAACAATATACGTTTTTCTGAATGTTCTTTCAGCAATGTACTTATTTTAATCTACAATTTTTTTTCACTTAACAAAAGAACCCAAAGTTCTGTAATGTTGAATGTTGTCAAAACACAGTCAAGCATATGAGAACTCTGTCTAAAATGTAAATAATTATTATTAAAATCAGAGAATAACGAGTGAAAAAGCAGCAGCAGAATCACAGCAAACATTTCAGAAAATGAAAATGTCTTACACCGATTCACCGCCTTCAAATTATACGGTTGTATGTGTGATCTGATCAGTTTTACGATACTGAGCTGCCATTCTTCTTCTCCCATTCCAAAGTCCAAAGCTATATGAAACATTTGTTTTCTAAAAGTCAAATACTGCATATAACTTAAAAGAAACACCTCACATAATGTTAACAAGTTGTCACATAATAAGAATATATGAATAACTCAATTTTGACAAAAATGTTTTTTATTCTAAAGTGTCAGATGTTTGAAATGCTATTTTTTTTTGTCAATCAACCACAAAATTAATCAATTAATCCAGTGGTTTTAAAGATGCATAATTACTTTCATCATATTGTCATTTCCCAAAACAAAAGCAATAAGACAATGAATTTAAACTGTGAGATATGAAAACCGATATTTTGACTGATCCAGCTTTCAGTGTCCCCCTTGGCTCCTTGCTGCGACCCACCGTTGGGTCGTGACCTACAGTTTGAACACTGCTGAACCAACACTAAAGGAAGTTGTAAAAAAGATGACTTCCCTTCCGAGGTTTTCTTCCCCTTTGCTCTTAGCTGTTGCTGATGAGAATGCGGTTACAATCGACGTTTAAGTGGAACTTTTTAGAGTTGTGGTTTTTAAAAGTAATCAAACTTTTTCAGATCTGCACGTCCACATTTGAGCTACAGTTCTTTCAGTCTACATCCCGAAAATGTGAACCTGACAGGACTAAACACAAGCCAAAATATCTTGCTAGGTCTCATAATAAAGGTGTGGTCAAACCTGCGCACAGTAAAGGACAATCACACTGACCAATCTGGCATACTATAGATCATATCATCCTGCGTGAGCAAACAGGAAGTGATAGTTAAGTGACTTTCTCACGCTCAAATGCGCCAAGTCTCTACTTCCTGTCTGCAGAAGCGACCCTGCTGTACATCCCACTGCTTGACAAGGGAAATATAATGCTATGCACTGTTCAGTCCAAAATCTACTGAAAAGATTAATGTTGTTGAATACCCACATGCCTCTAGGAATAAATATTGACTTAATAGTAAAGCAAAGTAACTCCCAATTAATTACCAAGTATTTACATTATCCAACTGAAAGTAGGCAGTTATCTGAAAATAAAAGTACAGCATCCAGTGTATTACTTAAAGTTTTGACAGTATAGGTGTGTTATAGCTTAATAAGTTTTCAAGCAATAAAGGTCAAGGTTCTGTATTCAGTATAGTACAAGAATAAATGTACTTACTGTATGTTTCAAAACTCCTCTCCTATCCTGAATCCAGTGCTGAGAGAAGCAATGAAGAAAAATTCAGGTCAGGCTAAAAATTGACCTAATCACTGGACTTTCCTACACTAATAGTGAGTGTTTTCTATCAGTTTTTTGTTTAGTGGGTTTTGTTGAGCCTCTAGCTGCAGACAGAGACTGTTGCAGGCCGACATGTGACCCAGCTCCAGTGGATTCCACAGCGAGGTGTGGCTTCAGCCAATCAGTCTGGGTGTGGCTGCAAGCACCACCCCTCCCACACACAGAGGACACATGCTGGTCTCTCAGTTAGTCCCATTGTAATGGGACAGAGCCCCCTCTGTGTCTCTAAACAAAGGTAAAGGCAGCTCGATGCCACACCTTCCCCCCAACAGGCCCATACACAGCAATGCTCGGAAATACTCCAAACATGACACATTTCAGAGTATCTTGTGATTGACTTTTTTAAATTCTTTATTTTAAGTTTCTATTGTAAAGAATGTAAAAACAATGTCCAAAACAGGCCATGTGACACTGCTTTCATTTTAAGAGCTTCATTTCAAGTCAGCTAGAACACTGAGGGCAACTTCAGGTTTCACACAGCTGCCATTTTGCCCCAACATTCAACACTTACTCAAGAACTTGATCTGATTTTGACACCAACAGAAGCAGGAAATGGACCACAACATGCTGCAGCTGAAAGATTGGTTGTAAAACTGTTTGTTTATAGGCCACCTCAGTGTTAGTGTCACCCTGGTTCCCCTCCCCAAAAACCCAATGGGATTTTTCCACTGGATCTTGGATTATTGCAGAAGATTACTGTTTAGCACGATAATGAAAATCTCTCTTTTTTGAGTCCTAAATGCAAAAGCTATTGTGCTAAGCTAAGCTACTGAGGCTGTGAAACTGTGGTTAGTGTGATGACGTTCTTAGCCAATTGTTAGTCTCTTTTAAGATGCTTTAAAGCTTTGAAATCCACAAGTGGGGACTTTGAATACGTATTTTATGACAAATTACAAATCGTGAAAATAAGCTTGTGTTAACCACAGACCTTATTTCAGGCATCTAACCAAAAAACCCCATTAAAAACCCCCTTTGACTTTGAGAGGAGGGAACTAGGAGTGTTAAAATGCAAACTCATTTCGGGGTTTTGGGACATCTGTGTAGAGTTAAGATGATGAAAGAATGTAAGAGTGCAGGGAACGGGAACTTATGCAACCTTCTCATTGCAAATTTATTAATATGCAAATTCTAAAAGCATGAGTGAAAAATGTTATACCACAAATTCCCACAAATATGTTCCAGCAAACATCATGAACTTCTCCCATATTGTCTTTTGTCCTTTATCCTGTTTACAGCTAGGTTTTTAGGTGCTTTGGTACAACATGATGTTACCAAACTCTTCTCCTGTGCTGGACTCATTATCATCTGTTTTCCTGTGTAATTGGCCACTTCTCCCCTGCTTTTCATGTTAAACCTGCCCACTCAGTTCTGTGGAACTAGCATGAATAAAAATGGCTCTCCCTCCTCAATCAAACGCTCATGAATGAAATCAGCCACCTTCCTCTAATGTAACATCAATGTGTAAATTCACCAGAGGAAATGTAAACAATTCATGGCTGCTATTGGTCACATTAACACACTTCATTGAGCCAAATCACATTCTGTCTTCACTGTTTTCTCACCTCGAGATCCAAGAAGTTTGTGGGGGAATTTCTGCAAATAAAGAATTTCCCAGTAAATTAGATCTGGCTCTCAACAGCCAGACATGATAGGAAGCCCCTCTTTTAGTCGTGAAAGCACCATTGTTGACATTTTTAGGTGAGTGTCAGACAGTCTTGAGAAGGGAGGATTTGTTTTTGTCTGCTTGGAGGAACTGAAGGCTGCGGACGGCACAGCTGAAGGGCAGAACTCCAGCAGAGGCTTCAAGGAAAAGACCCACTTTCAACAGCCACTTTTCTTGTGTTTGACATTCGGAAAATATTTTTTCCGCAGGATTTTGTCATGATTTAGTCTTTAATATTAGTGTTCATATGAAGCAACAATTGTAGCAAAATGGTATTTTGCCACTTTTTACATATTTTGCTGTGTTTTAGTACTCCAGAATACATCAACTCAAATGGTTTTGGATTGTAAGAGTTTGGTGCTTGAGTCAGGCCTGGATCAAATTGGATTTACAAATAATTCCTTTGCGTTTGTTTTGACCTAATCTGGAGCTCCGGCTAGGTGGAGTTCAGTCGGAGCCACGTAAGCAGTAAATCACAGTAAAAACACGCTAAATTGAAAATTTAAGGCGTCTGAACTTTCTGTAGCCGTGCTTCAGCATACAAACCACACCCATTCTACCACTACGAACAGGACGAAGCAAATACTGAGAATCTTTTGCAAATCCGACTTGATCCACATCTGCTGGCAGACAAGGCAGTCAAGAGGAAGGAGAACAGTGAAGGGGCCAGCGTGCGTGTGTGTGTGTGTGTGTGTGTGTGTGTGTGTAAAGCAGCACTAACAAGCAGTGATAGTGAGTGAGAGACTGAGTCTATATGTACATGTTGTGTGAGTGTATGTGTAAATGAGGAGAGACATGAGTATGTGTGTGTGTGCCCCCCCCAGAGGAGGGGTCCCACTGTGGAGTTCCAGGAATAAAAAAGGGTGGGGTGGGTGTGACCCTGTCAGCCTCTGATCCCACCACAGGAAGTCAGGGTGGGGGTAGAGAGGGATGTGAAGGGCTGAGAAAAAGACGGACAGAAGGAGATAGGAGCTTTTCACAGACACAGCGTCACAGCTGAGTCGAGGAAACAGCAAACCTTTCTATGACCCAATTCAGCTGAAGGATAACATAATCAAATGAGCAATAAATGTGCCAACAGTCATGGTGACTGACTTGCTTACAAGTCACAACGTGTGTGTAAACGAGGAACAGTAAAGCTAGTCTACAACAAGCTAAGATCCAGTGTTTCTAAATGATGCACAGATCTGTGCACATTAATGCAAAGATGCATCCACATTAGTTGCAAATTTGTCGTAGATGTATTTGGCAGGCTATCTAGTTCCAATCTTTTTTTTTATTATTTAAGCACGAAGTGTCCTTGTGCTAGTTATTGTGTTTATTGATTTGTCTTCATACTAAACAATCTGGAAGTAACTAAAAAAAAAAAAAAAACCCTGGTGGACAATGTGGGCATTATATTGCCAAAGCCAAGAACATCATGTTTTTGTCTTGGTTTATTTGACTGTTTGTCAGCAGGATTACAGAAAAAAACTGCAGAAAAATTGCTCACCATGACCACCATGGGTTCTTACTCTACCATGGTTCGAGTAAAAACCCATTCAATTTTGGAGCAGCTTCAAATCACTGGGTGGATACAGAAATTATTTTCATTTAGCCTTGGCAGAATAAATACATCTTAAATTCCTGTACAGTTCACTATGATAAAACTTAGCAGATCGTAGAAATAAAATGACTCCATATAATAATCAACATGCTCGGAGAAACCTTCAGGATAGCCCACACATGTAGCTTTGTCTAAATTTTAGACAGCAGTCATCATGGAGCACGTGCTCCACACACTACTTTTGGAAACATATCCAGTGATGTGCTGGCAGATTACTATACTTAACTATCGGGCTTATTTCTGTATTAAACAAAAGTAGTTTGGACTATTACCCAGACTACTGAGCCTGTACATCTGTCCTGCAGAGAATTAATTAATTTAAGACAGTTTTGAGAAATTCAGTAGTCGTCCCTTGTCCAGCGAAAGGACAAACATTTGCTAGCTCCTTCGACAAAGAAGCTGCTGCTTTCTCTCTTTAATAGCATTAATAATCCAACATCTTTAGGATTTGAAAGGTTATGATGACATTTTTTTTTACATTGAACAGACTAAATGATGAATCCAAAGACAAAACTGGAGATCTTCTTGCTCTGTGATTACTTCAGCTGCAACGCAACGAATGTCAGCCAGGGGCGTAAGTGGGTGGAAAATGGCTCTTCCCCTACTTCTGGTACCATTCTTGAACCAAGTCCATCTTCAAACTAGGCCTTTATTTTTATCTCAGCTACACACCTGCAAAGTGTGGTCCCTCTCTTGCATGGTTGTGATGTTATAATGGTGACAAAATATGTCCACAGACATATAAGCACCTGGTAAAATACTCAAAACTGCTGTTATGGTAGTTCTCATTTTACCACAACCACATCCCACCATGATGACACACAAATACACAAACAGACTCCCAAGGTGAAAACACTGGTATTGATCAATAGGCCAAGATCAATCAGTGGTGAAAATAACCATTAGGCCTAAAAATCCGCATAAGGAAACTTCAGCTAATGAGGCCAAATCTCAGTGGCTGGAGTTGTTGTGGAGTTGTTCTGCAGCCCTCCACTAGAGGATCTGTCTCTGGGCTTCAAACAGGCCAATCTCGACATTTTTTAAAATCTATTTTTAACCTGTGAAGGCTGATGGAGCGTGAACTGAACACTCTGCTTCATCCTCATACGGTCCCACACATTCACACCCGCTCAGAACAACCAGTCTGTTACTGCTGAGCTGAGGGAGCTAAAGAGAGGAGTCACGTCTCGTCAGGTTTCTGAGGAGGGTTTGTCATTCGCTCTCTGTGACCTCGTCTGGGACTCAAATCCTGCCGCCACATCATTTAAAACAACTTACACGTCCAGTGTATCATCTGCTAACCAAAGCAATCCAACAGAAACATTTAGAAGTATTCTGATTATTTTTCTGATGTGTGACAGTAATAGTAGACGGCAGTACCAAAAAGACAGAGATGATGGAGACCTGGTGGGACAGGTGCTGAGTAAACTTACTGCAAAAAATGACAGCTTCCCAAACATTTTGTGTTCAGACTGAGGAACACACTAATAAAAATAAAGGTTAACCGAAACCTCAAGTCTTGCGTGATCGTCTCTTCCTCTCACTGGTGGCTCTCTCTGTTAAGATTTGTTTTGTGTTTTAATATAGTTTTTACACTCTGATAAACAGTGTATCATATGATCAGATATGTAAAAACACAATTACATGATTGCACAGACAGCAGGAAGCAACAGAAATTCGGATTCTGCTTTACAATGATGTTTTGAAGGATAATCTTTAGAGGGAGCACCTCCATTCTCAGAAGTAGATGACCTTTTCTTTTTTTTTTTTGCTGTTTTTTGTTTGTTTGTTTTAAAAATTATCCACATAATCGAATGTCTATCTCTACCAAATCAAGAACATGAAATGACAAAGAATTGCATATCATCATCTAGCCTGAAATGATGTTGCTAAGATCATTTTTGCATCCTGTTGGAAGACAGATCTGGTGACATTTGTTTTGCTTGCAACGTGGGTTTTTAAAGTCCTCATGTCTCACTTGCCTTCACCTCTTGGGAATGATAATCGATCAGCAGACACAGAGAGACACAGTCCAGTTATTCAGCCCGTTAAACCTTGGTTCTGTCATCTGTGCTGTGTTTTTTTTTACGTTTTTCAGTTCAATGACAATGAAACAAGTATTAAATAGTCATTACACAGCAGCTTACGAATACCAAAATCATCAGGCTATTTTATAAACACAATGTCTTCTAATGATCAGCTGGCCACAAACATTGTTAGATGTTGATGTATGGTTGAATATGAAGTCCAGTGAACAAAACTTCAATGTCCAGACAACGTCCAAATCCTATGTCAATTTGAAATGAAATACTAACGACAGATGATGCTGATATTTCGTTGGTTATCAAAATCCAACTTCTTCACAATGTGAAATTCTAACGTCGTTTGATATTGCAAAATATCATCAACCCAATTTTAACGTTAAAAAGTCTGTTCTGTTTTTCGGTGAGAAAAGTGTCACAGGACTGAACCTGACAGAATTATTATTTTTTAATTTTTTTTTTTTAATTTAACCAACTTGCTACAGACATACTCTTAGACTCTGTTAATGTATGATTGACATTTCAAAAGCAGAAACAGGCGCTGTAAATACGCTATCACACAAAGACTCACTGAGAACTAAAATACACTTGCTGTGACTACTTTTTACAGTGTGTGTGAGAGAGAGGGTGGGACAGAGACACTATCTGGGTCAGTGCTCTCCTCTCTGTCACTGCTGCCTCTCTCCAACACCCCCGGCCGTGTGTGTGTGTGTGTGTGTATTTTGGGCGGGGGGAGGGGGATTGCCCCAGTCAGCCGCACTATGTCCGTGCCCCCACAGGGTCCACAAACACACACAAATGCACATGTACACGTACACCGTTCACGTCTGGTTATGCCCACACCCATGAATGCACACGCAGCAATTTCCCAAAGCAGTTTCGAAAAACCCCATTGAAGAAGGCACACAAGCACACACACACACCATTCAGTCCTTTTCATCAGAAGTGCAGATGAAGATAACTTGGCTCCGTTTGGCTCCACTTTTCTGTTTCTGTCTGTTCAACTCCGAGTTTCCTTTAACAGTATTGTTATTTAACTATGCAGCAGCGGCTTCACTGTCATTTGATGTAACTGTGAGTCTAATCAGCATGAGAAGAGGAAGAGAAATAACCGAAATAAAAAGTAAGGCGGAAGGTTTTTCCCCCCATAATGGCCGCCTGCTCATACCACTGTGGGTTCAATCTCAGTTCATAGCGGCGTCTAACATCCTCCCGACACGCTGTCGATAGCATTCAGATATAAAACAGTAATTTGTCAGTGCAGTGATTGCAAAAGCGGTCAAAGCTCGGGTTCAGTCACAGTGGGAGTTTACGCATCTTTATAGATTTTATGGCGTCTTCAAGATTATTAGGACACATTTCAGCAGCCAGGGAAATAAAGGGCCGAAGACATGGTGCTACAGGTTGGTTACAGATTGACCAATAATGGGAGCATTAAAAGGGTTCCCAAGTCTGTCCTGTGGTTTTGGAGAAGTTTAATCTGCTGCTCCAGCGGGTGTTAAAACCTTGGTGGTGATGTTCCAAGATGGCATCTCATTAGTTCCAGATGAAAGGCTCGGGGCTTCAGCGTCTTTGGCTTTCAGCACACATAAATGGCACAAAAATGATATACTGATATGGCTCATTGTGATTTTTAGTCGTTCTTGGACATTTTCTTCTTTTAATACAGAGAGTAGAAGCCGTTGCCTTTGCCATCATCCTCCGCTGCCATCGCGTTTGTACCAGAGGCAGCAGAAACTCAGTGTTACCTGAAAGAACCTCTAGATACACTAAAACATTTTGTGCAGCAGGACGGGTTTCAGATGTGGATTTTTAAAAAGCGGCTAATAGCAGCAAGCAGCTAACTCAAAGAAGAAGAACAGCAGCTGAAAATGTCTGCAAAATGGCGGAGATGATGAGGTCCAGAAGCTCCTTACTCTCTGAGCAAAGGGCAAGCTGGGCCACCATATAACAGTAGGCTGGTTTCCATTACAGATTTGTGCAAAACTTAGGGCTTATTTTCAAAATATCCATCAACACAATGGCGAGATGACTGCATTTCCTTTGAATGATGTTATGTCACTTCTCCTGCATTAACATTCCAGGAAGCATGGCGATGGGTGTTCAAAACATTAGCAGGTTTATTTCTATTGCAGTCACCGCACTAGCCGTCATTATTTCCAATCGAAGGCAACGTAGGCGTGTTGTGCGAGCAATAATGAAAAGACAAGCCTCTTATACGTGGAAGCGACCACGTTTGAGGTATTTTGTGAAGTGATGGTCCACAGTTTAAAACTTGATGTGTTTCCATTAGGCATATTTTATGCTTGCAGTTTTGATTTGCCTAATTTGAGGGTTAATTGAAACTCGCCTTGAGACGGTAAATGACTATTATCGCTATGTTATGCCATTATTATAGTTTAGAAACAAATCACTGCTGAGGTGTATGTTAGGCGTCAAACTAGAGGCCAACAGTGTTGTGCCTCACAGTCAAGCCTATCACACCTTTTACTCCAGATGCCGGCCTGCTATCAAAAAACCATACACACACACACACACACACACACACACAGTGGGGCAGCATTATTCCATAATTGTTTGGTTCTGTATAAATAAAGTAACGGCAGTGTAATGAAGGGACTTCATAGCTGATCTCTGTTTAAAAAAGGCTACATAAACACCCTGCACTGTACTCAAAACCCCTTCAGAGATAGTTTCCACTCGAGTAGATATCACCAGGATCACATTTTGCCATGATGACACACACACACAGATTCACAAGGTGAAAACAACATCAGCCCTGCCTCGGCTGGTAATGAAATACAGGGCCAAGAGAGAAGAGGAGAGAGGGTGGAGCAGATACGTTGGGAGAGGGCAGGGAGGTCAGTTCCCATTGGTTTCCACTTGAGGGTCCAAACATTGCACAACTCCTGTAACTGGAGTCCATATCAGTCACAAAAACACACACACGCCCCTCCCCTTACAGCCTCAGCCCGAGAAGCAAGAGGACCCCCTGTTAGAGAAGGAGGCTTCGAAGCAAAATGAAGCAGAAGTCAATGTCAGCGTGTGTGTGTGTGTGTGTGTATGAATACATATGGTGTGAGAGCGATTAGGGTCAGAAGCTTTTGGCCTGCACTTCCTTTACAGACAAATTTACACATGCACGAATACACACACTCCCCTCTCTCATTTTTTTCCACCTCATGACCTCCCTTATACTCTATTGCTGTGTGTGTGTGTGTGTGTGTGTGCGTGTGTGCGCGCGTGCGCGTGTGTAAGGGTAGGGCTTGGCTAATAAGTCCCAGAGATGACATGGGCAGCTGAATGTTTGGAGTGCTAAAGGTCCATGCCACCAAAAATCTATTGTTTAACATGAAAATATTGAGAAATATCAGAGGCTGCTTTTGCATTCATTCATTCTCAGTCTTAAATTTATCTCTTGTGTGACTGTTGCATGCAACTGGCCGCCATGTTGCTGTTGCCCGAGGCTTGATGTACCAAGCAGTGCCATCTCTATATTGTCCCTGACTGTGGGAGAGGAGAGAACGACAGCATCGAGTAAGAAAACAGAGTTAAAAAGGAGCTGGGAGGAGAGGGGAGGTAAAGAGAAAACAGATCTAGATGAAATAGCAGTGACCGTTGCAGAGAAAACTAAAAACCAAAGTCAAGTCTGTGTAAAAAATGAAAAACAAAATCTCCCCGTCTCACACAACTGTGACCTTAGAAGTCTTCTTCCTCCCCCTCCTTCTTTAACCCACTGAAACCTGGGGCGACATCACTTGTTTTGCTGCTTTCAGATGCTTTTCACAAGAATTTAAACCTTTGAACTCTAAGCAAATTGGTGCAATTTTTTTTTTCAAGGGGGAAAAGGCAATGAGTAACTCTGAAAGAAATGTTCAACAAATGGCAAGAAATAAGTACATTCAGAATATTATTTTTAAAGCGAGGGAAAAATGCATTGTAAAAAAAACTATAATTATCATAACAACATATTTAAAATTATGTAACAGAATTACTATACATTTTTAAGCATTTTTTTCCGAGTCTTGTTTTGTTGTTTCTTATAAACCTCTCACAACTCTTTACTGCCCAATGTCATTTTCCATGTTGTAACATTACATCATCAGATACAGTAAACACAGAGAGAACACATCTTTGCACTGTGACAGAGAAGACAAACTTATCTCCTCTTCACCTGACCACTCCCTGACAGTTTCACTCCCTCCACCCCTCCTTAAGCTGAGGAGAGACCACCGCCTCTTAAAGGGCCAGGCTCCTCCTAAAAGAGGAGCCTGGCCCTTACACAGGGCTGGGGGAGAAACCAGAGATGTGGACTCTTTCAGTCCCCCACCCCTCCATACACACACACACACACATACATTGAAAGGCAAGACGTGCTGAGTGTCTGTGAGCCCCGGTCACCATGGACACTCAGTGATCTTGATAAAACTGTCATCGTGGCAAGATGAGGAGTTACAGTTAACAAGAGCAGAGACGACAGAAGTGGGGCTGCAACTAATCATTACTTTTCATCGCAAAAGGGCCGATGTGGCATCCTGATTGTAACCGTTTGAACATGAATACAAACCATAGATTGTATGTATACTGTAGGTGGACTACACATCCCCTCTTAGTGAAGTATATGAAGCCTAAATATTAAGGATACGGTCGCTGCCACCTTGCTCCGCTGCCGTCATTCGGAGCTAGACTCAGCGCAGTAGCGATCGCCACAGTGGAGAAGTTTCTGCCAAAACACCCATCCGACAAGCGGCAACATTCCCACTAAACACGAGCACACAGATGGGCACACACAGCTGTCAGTCATGCCGGAAAATCCCCTTTTTGTAGAATTAAATAACTCAGAAAAACCAAACTTATCAGAAAAACAAACACTTAAACATTTTTTGTTTTGTTTTTGTTAAACAAAAGTATCACACCTTTACAGTAGGTGGAGGCATACAACTCTTACATAGAGCGATAACAGCAGAGTGGTTGATGCTTGCCTTTCCAAAAACAGAATTGAGTATTTCATAGTAAACGTACAGTAAGTGGAAGAAGAAATTACAATAAAAACACTACAAAGTCAAGTATGAATATACACAATAACATGACATCTGATATAACTTATAATTGATCATCAAATAATTGAATAAATATTAAATAATTGATATAATTGACCTATAATAAAGATGAGCATCATCATTTACACTGAAATTAAAACCCTCCAACATTTAATTTGTCCAGAACAGCTTTTCTTTTAGCATTTTTTTCATATTATTAAAAAAGGTGTTGAAAAACTGTTTTTTTATATTTCTAAATCTACAGAGTAGCGTGTTGTCTTTCTACTTAATTGAAATGATGAAAACACCAGAACTGCTGTGTGAAGGGTTTTTCAGGACAACACAAAGCCCTGTCCTGCACCATCCACGTCACAAATGTTTCACAAATTTCCTGAAATTTAAGGATGGCAACTGGCATGACCCTCTCACACTCCCACACACACACACACACACACACACACATAAACACACACGTTATCTAACCTCTGAGTTGGATCGAAGCGCAAAGAAAGTCAAAACAACAGCTGACGGCTGCCTGTCAGGCTCGGACAACAACAGGAGGGACAAGTCAACAATGACCAACCAGTCAGAGGGTCAAAGGTCAAATGTCACGATTGTTGCACAATATCCGTCTGCAGAGGACATGAAAAAATACACGCAGAGAGAGTGACACAGACAGAGAAAAGGTGATGAAAAGTTGGAGTAGTGAGATGGAGAGAAGTTTGATGGAGGGAAGTTTGGCCTTGTGTGTAAATGTAAGTGCTGTGAAGAAACATTGAATTTCTTTCATTCGTGCTGCCAAAAACAAACACAGGCTGAGGAACATTGTGATGAGTCATTCTGCTCAAACACACACAAACATTTTGTGTTAATTTCGTTTTCTTTCTCGTCCTTTTCATTTTGCGTGGCCCCTTGAATGCAAATGCTTTTAGCACTTTCCTGTTTTTGTTCTCTTTGTCATCACTACAACAACATATTGACGGTTCTCCTTGCCTGTGTTTTTCCTCACTTGCACATTCTGCGCTTAGGTGTTGTCGAGTCCATTTGTCAATGCAAAATAGGCACAATATTTTTTAGAAAGAAAACATATATTCAAAGCTGTGCTACCACAGAAACATTGGTATCAGTTTCTATGAGCTTTTTCATTTCGAGGAGTACATCATTTCTGGTATCCTTCTTGAAGCGAGTTTCAAGACTAATAGCACTTTCACACCTTTTGCTACATCTTTTGATTTAACAAAATAAGCCAAATTCATCAACATTTAATGTCGCCTTACAAAGAAATTTTGCTAAAAAATGTTTAAATCAAGCAATATTAGACTGAAAAAGATACATAACATGACAAAGCATTCTGTGCCACTTTGGGTATTTGACTGACAATAGTCAGCAGTCAAAAGGTATTGAGGTCCTAAACTTTAATGTACAACTGTACACCTGAGCACTTGTACTTGTACTAAGACTGTCAGTAATACTGTATTATATGATATTATACTACCACTAGCTTTATAAATCCAGCCCTTCCCATGTTGACATTAATAAACTGCTCCTTAGCTGCAGCCACCCAAACAAACCATTATGATAAGCATCTGAGAGCGACGTAGCCCGGCTGCATCCACAGAGCCGACTTTCCTGCACCATAACTTTCATGTCATTTCTTTGACGTCCACGAGGAAAAACGCTGCAGGGAATTTTCTCTGCTGTGGAGAATCTGACCGAGACGAGGTCGGACTCACTGAGGAATCCTGTAACACTGGTTCACTGTCAGCTTTATTTTTACCATGAATCACATGAAAACGGTACTATTGCAAACACTGCTCCACATATGCATCAATATAAGTTCTAAAATGTAGAATTTAGTGGCATCTAGTAGTAAAGTTGCAGATTTCAACCAACTGAGACTTCTCCCGTGTGCCAAGCATGTAGGAGCACTATGGGAACCCAATGCAAAAGGCCCTCTCTAAAGTCAGTGTTTGGTTTGTTTCTTCTGGGCTACTGTAGAAAAAACATGGCGGACTCTGTGGAATAGGACCCACTCCATATTAAGTAATACACCGCTCTGTCTAGGATAACAAAAGCACAACGATTCCTATTTAGGTAATTATGAATTTACGTAATTATGAATATCATATTCAATTTACGGACCTCTAAGGTTGCCTTGCACTTAACTTTGTTTTTTATCACTTTATATACCATACATTATGTCTTTGTCGTACTGGTCTTTTTATTAACTGTTTAATTTACTGCATTTTTTTCTATTCTTTAAAATTGACTATATGATGCTTTTAAAAAAATGAATTTGTTGCATTTATTGCCTGATTTTTTTCCATTATAATAATTATGATGTTTGCAAACTATTTTTTTTAATTATTTTCTTTCAAGCAATGGGAGCTATACTTTAAGTATGAAAAGTGATACTCATATTAAGTTTACTTTTTGTCATTTCTGGCTAGAAAAAAAATATATAAAAGCTGCAAACCTGAGACAACATCACTTAAAATTGTTTTGGCTAACATGAAACCAAAAATGTTACGAGTTAGCATTAAGTTGGAGTTATGTTTGTGTCCACCTGATGAATCCATGCCAAATATTCACTCTCCTTTTGGCTCAGATTTGGTCTCCTCCAGCTCCTGAGGGAAATATCTTGTGATTTTAGCTGATAAATGCTCCACTATGCTAACAGGTAGTTGTTAACTAGTTAACTAGTCTGTGTGCTGTTTGGTAGCACACTGTCTGTTTATCAGAACTTTTTCTGCTGAGTGTGCAGACCCTGAAGTAAATGTGTAGAAAAGCCAAAACAAGAGGGGCTTTGTATATTCCTTATTGCACGTTGCACGTTGGCCCTTTTGTATATTACACATGGTCACTTCGACCTGTGATAAATGTTTAGTAATACATGTCCCTGTTGTTTAGTTTCTACTTGTGACCACTGCTGCTCTTTGTTGATGCAGTTTGTCGTTGTTTGCCAGATGTTACCGTGATTTTCCAGAATGTTTCCATGTTGACACACTGGATGTTTTGCTTTTGCTGTTTTAGCTTGGGTTATTTGGCCTTTTCTGGGGCTCTGTTAGTTGACTCATGTTGCTGCTGATTGGCTCTTTTATGGCCGACAGATGCTGCTTGTTGGCAACCAGCCAGATATGACCAATCTCTGTCGTGTCTGTGGAGTGTTTCAAACTGCAATTTAGTTACTTCGGAGCTCTCCTATTGTGTGTTTACATTATTTTTGCCTACCTCTATGTAGGTCCCGAAGACATGCCAGTGTTTTACGATTCCTTAAAATGTTGGTCAAAAAACAACAACACACAGACTGTGTATATGCAGAGAAGTGCAGAGAAGAACTGGGTGTGTCTCCATCTGGCTGGCAGAAAGCGAGAGAGTAAGAGAGAGCGAGAGACCTAGAAAAAGAGAGCAAGAAGCTGCCTGGCTGTTATCACACCACACCCTGTTGACGCAAAGCCGGCCGCTACTTCCCTACACACCCTCTTATCCGCACAAACACACACACACACACACACACTAGACAAAGTTAGTGTACAGTGCTCTAAGTTAAATACATATTACCCCAACATACAAGTACATGCACTAACACACACACACACACACACACACGTGCCCAAACCGCAAAGTTGTGGTAAGAGCACTTCTCTAAAGCTCACACTGAATTCAAAGCGCCTGTAGGCCAGAGCTGACCTCAAACATGAGTGAGTGTGTGCAGACACACACGTTTGCAGGGTTTACTTTGCTGCTGTCGGGCAGACTGAGCAGACGTTTTCAAAAAGAAACCAATAGTTGTTTCATCTGCATCAAAGGGCAATACGACCCCTTTACTCAACACAAGAGTGAGATATGATACCACTAGTTTCTTTTTTATGTTATGTCTGGTTTTGGCTTCCTCTGACAGTGAGAGGCAACACGATAAGATACGAGAAGCAACATTCAGCAAACATCACAGTTCGAGTACCACGTGAAAACCCGAGCACACAGGAATACCCATCTTACACCACAATTTTCACTTATATGCAGGTTGTTTTCAAAGTGGGAAAACACACTAAGAAGTAGCGTTGGTCCAATACAGATACCAGTATTCTGGGTTAATAGGTCTGTTGCGTTCAATGTCATAAACATGTCAAGGGCTGGTAAACAGCAGAAAGCAGAAGGCAGGCCAGTGACAATATTAAGGTGGTTACTTCTTTCCTTTTGCCCCTGTTTATTTAAATTTGTTTGCTAATTTTTGGACCATGTCTTGTTAAGCTGTTTTTGAAAGAAATCAAACCATGTTTCTGGGTTAACCAGGTTAACCCAGAATCTCAACACAAGAGCCAAATCACTCAAATATTTTCTGATAAAGTAACATGTATTTAGTTACAACTGTTGAAAAACAATAAACAGGAGCTCACATTTATCAAGTCGCCTTGAAAAAATGTCACCATTATCCTGTGTTTAATGTGGACAGACACATGCTGTGGTCATGTGATGATCATTAGCTGTTTCCGCTTTCAGTTCAAAAGTAGCAGTGGCTTCACTAATGTGAAAACAAACACAAATACCAAAACATCAAGACATGTGTGTCTGTGTGTGTGTGTGTGTGTGTGTGTGTGTGTGTGTGTGTGTGTGTGTGTGTGTGTATTCATCCTTGAAACTCTGACCTAATTATCTGATCACCTCACTCTCTCCTATCATCATCACTATATCTCTCTTTATTCCCATTACCTTTATCTGTCACAGTACACACATGATTTCAGACACACCCCTCCACCTCAGCCACCACCCAACCCCCCCTCATCACCCTCCTCCTTCTCCTTCTCCTCTTCTTCCTCCTCCGCTGCCCCCCCCCCCCCCAACCCTCCCCCTCCCACATCCCCTTTTCTTTTCATTGTGGCCGTTTTGGCAGCGCGGCCGCGGTTGCCATGGCAACGGGATTCTTTCCCCCCGTTAATGACTGTGGCGTGGTTGGTAGGGGGTCACTCTCCACCACCGCCGCCACCGCATCAGGGCCTAATCTGAGGTGACACGGCCAATATCCTCTCGCACACACACACACACACACACACACACACACACACACACACACTTCAACACTGGCATGCGGCAAACATTCACTGGAGCCCACAGTGAAGAATGTGTGTGTGTATAAGAACACACATGCGCACACACACACACAAACACATATATACACACACACGCCTGACAGGCCCCACCCCTCTCCATCCTCCCACCACACACACTCATTCACATAATTCACAGTCACACATTCTCACCAGAAGCTCACAGTCACTTACACACTCAACCCTACAATAATGAACACTCACACACGCATACACACACACACTTCCTCTCATTTGAACATCTAGTACCACAGCTTCTCCTCCCCTGTTTCTTTTGAGATCAAGAGAACAAACCATTTAATTCTGCCTTGCTAAGTTACAATTTCTCTCGTATACATGAATCTCCAAATTTCAGACATACAGTTCCGTGCTCTAAATCTATTCAGCTTTTCAAGGTTGTGGTCCAAAAACTCAAAGCACCACAATCAACATCAAAGAAGATGCTCAGAATTAAAAGTCAGCCAGCAGGTGCCTGAAAATACTAAAAGTTTTGCGTTATTAGTTGACGAAGCTGCATAGCAATTCAGCTCAGGGTTTGCATGTGAACAGTTGTAGTTTACAACATGTCGCAACATCTGGAGCAATTAGCTTCAGGTAATTAAAGTAATTCTAGGAGGCGCTCAGACCGAAAAACCACATAAAAGAAAAAAATTAGGGAAAAAAAAGAAAAGCAATAGCATGATTGTTGCAGGAAGAGCCCCAAAATCAGTGGTGGATGAAGTACCTAAAAGTCATACTTGAGTGAAAGTACAGATATCTTATCAGAAAATTACTTTGGAGCTGAAGTCACTTATTTGAATATTACTTGAGAAAACCTCTTAAAGTATCTGATAATGCTGTACTTAGGTATCAAATGTAATTTTATACCCCCCCCCCTTATTTCCTTCCCTATTTTGTAGTATGTAACTAAGGTGCTCATGGGAAAAATAGTGAAATAAAAGTAAAAGCTGACAGAAATAAAAATAAAAAAAAACCTCAAGTAAATTACAAATCTGTCATATTATTAC
Organism: Plectropomus leopardus; assembly: GCF_008729295.1. Lineage (NCBI taxonomy): Eukaryota > Metazoa > Chordata > Actinopteri > Perciformes > Serranidae > Plectropomus > Plectropomus leopardus. Next base: position 6,156,021 of record NC_056475.1, read on the forward strand.
TTCATTGCATTACATCACTGCCCAAATTTACGCATCAAGTGACATTTGTCGTAAAGCAGTAAAAAAGTCCATAGGGAGGATGTGGGAGGTGGATGGATGAGTGAACAAAATATCCAATTTTCATAAACAGAGATTGCTGATGACTGTTTTCACTGTTTTTTAAATGTATAAACTCGACTGTTTCAAAATATTAACCACAAACATGCTACTTTAACCATAAATTGAAGAACACTAGAGATCATCATACTTCAGTTTTTAATACACACACACACTTTTGGAAAAGTTGCCTTTTCTGGGTAGTAACAGTGTGTTCTGAATCTGCTTAACTATTACTTTCAGACTAATGTTTCTGTATATTTGACACCTTATAAATCAAGGTGTATAAAGGACTCATGCTCGGTTATTTATTTTATGGGTTTACAGGAGTATGATCTACGGGAGAGTTCACCCTGTTGTGTGTGTTTGCGTGTGCGTGTGTGTGTGTTTGTGCCTGAGATGTTGAGGCAGATCAGCTGCACAGCTGCTCAATCAGAGATAGTGCAAACAGGTGTGCCTCATTATGTGCTCTGAGCAGGGAGGGCTGGGCTCTGCTAAGATGCAGGAGGATAGGTAAGATATCTCTGCAGTAAATTACATTCTATCAAATGCAATGCACTCATTAGTGTGTATTAGTGCCCAGAAAGATCATTTTGATGTCAGCAGTAATTTATCTATCTTCTTCTTTATGATAAGTGAATTATTGTGTGTGCCTGGATGCTTGCTGTGTTTAGCTCTCCCCATACTTACCTGGGCAGGTGGTAGGTTCCAGTTAGGTGAGGCTAAAAGAAGGGGAAATGCCATTCTCTCGAGAAAGGGGGGAAAAGGTAAAAAGGAAAAAGGCTGTGTTTTTTTGTTTATTTGCTTTGTTTTTTGATTGTTGCTTCAATTTAATTTGGTTCTATTGAATTTCCTCAGTTTCATTTGTGCCTTTGTTCGAGTAGACTTTTAGTTAATAAAGGCCACTTTGTTTTTGCACATACTCCTGCTTATGGTCCCAGTTCTTCAGCATCCCCTTAAACGTTTTCAAATGCTAAATCAACTCATCTGTGCTTTATTTGGGGTGGTGGCTCTACAGAATCTCGCTATCATTTCTTTTAAGTTAAAAACAGAAATGTGTAAATACACTCACTTACACACACACACACACACCCATACAAAAGCCCAGATCCACAGAATGTTGTGAAAGTTATGCTGAAATAATCTTTAGATTCAGGATGTGTGGGTGTGTTTTTGTCTGTACACACACAATTACTCGTCAAGCTTCTTTGGAAGAACTGTCGGAAACTTTGCATGTTTTCAAACTACCACAGTGAAATTCACACTCTACACACAATCCTGCTCTGAGGGATCTACAAAGCTTGTAAGCACGTCCACACACTGGTTTGAGGTTTCTTTTCTTACTGTGGTTCAATGGGCAGAGTTAGCACTGACGCTAAAACTGCAAGCTTCCAACAGAAGCTGCCAATATCTTTGCAAGACAGAAAAATAGGCAGCTCAAAAGCAAGAATTGACTAAAATATTTTGGGCACAGTGGCGGACATCATTTTGCAAATGTACTGTGAGTAAAACACCTCCAAAAAGGATAATTCACAGACATGCTTGGCTCAGAGCTCATGAACAGGGCTGGATAGCTTGCACATACTGTATTTGGTGTGGCAGAGAAACTCATTATCAACACATGACTGAAATCTGTATTTATCTCACACTGTGAATGGAGGGCAAACAGAGGACTGCTGAAGGGGAAACTGAAGAAGAAATGCCAGAGAACACGGACAGGACACAGAAAGAGCAGAGACATGAGCTATTATAAACCCCAGTCCTAACAAAGCTGTACTTTCTGAAGCAGCAGCTCACATGACAAACTCCCAGCAGCTTCATGACCTTCAGATAAACTCTGTTCCTACTGTTAGAGCTGGTATTGTTTCATCCACAAGACTCTGGGCGTCAACGCCACAAACAGGCTCCATGAAAAGTCCTGAAACAGGCCACCACCCTACAAATCAGCTAGCCAACATATGATAAACATTTCTGTCAGATAGTAGTGGAGCAGCTGGTGGCAATCTGCCTCCCCAATCATTTAATACCATTTACATACACAAACACACCAGTCCAAAAGCTTTTAAATTGTTGTTACATACAGAGAAACCACTAAATTGGGCTAAAAGAATTACATACAGAAACGTTTCAATTTAAGCCTACCTTCTCTTGCTCACCCACTAGTTTTCTTTTGACCGATGTCTTGCCTCCTGTCTCATATTTCTTTTTCTGTTACCATAGTCACATTTTTATTTATCCATAGCTTAAATTGTGACCTCTTTTTTTTCTTCCACCTGAATACAATGGAGTATAATTGTGGCGCTGACTAATGCCAAAAACACACCAAGTAGCGGCAAAGTGCGGACTGCAGCGAGCTGCCTTGAAATGTCTACAGAAAGTTACCGCAGCTGCTGTTTGATTCTGCGGCATAGTGCGGCCAATCTCAAATTTGGGGACATTTTTAATTTTAGCAGTGGATTGCAACCACAGAAACGAGGTGATGTGAGTCCCGAAACTCCTGTGACATGTTGCAAGGAATTTCTTCCTGCTTGAAACATATGAGCACACCTCCCATCCTCATCTCCTGCTTATCTGTTTTCTGACCTGTATGTGACCTTGAATACGGCACACAAAAAAAAAAAACATACACACAGAAAGGCATACTTATCTGCTGCAGTGTACACAGCTCTGGTCTACTGGCAACGGGAAAGGAGTCTATAGCCTATTTTTAGCAGGTTTACAGGTTTAAAAACCTATGTGCACACTAATTTTGGTGGAAAAGGATATATGTTTGAGATCTTAGTACAGTGTTTCAGCATGCTACCAGTTTAATTTGCACTTAACACAAAGTCCATCTGAGGCTGTTTGGACGATCATTAGTTTTGCATGTATTAGGTCATAAATAAACTTAACATTTTGCCATGGTGGTGAAAAAAATCAAAAATTAAAGGGATCCCCAAAATTATTACAACTCATTGAGAAGTGTAAATAAGATTTGCTAATGTTTTCATGATTTTGTTTTTTCACTAATGTTTCAGTATTGTGTGCAGCACAAACCTCCCTTTTATTGGGGTCAGAACTCTCAAAACGTCAGCCACTAAAAACAGAAAGAAATTCACAGTGATAAATCTTCACTGTGAAGATGCAATGACAGTCGTGGACTGCGGGTCTCATGTGAGCTCCGCACTTTTAGTCACAGGTAGATACTGCGGCCAACAGTCTGGTCAAACACATGTTGCATGTGTGGGCCTTATCCCATGTCATGCATGGAATGTGTGTGTTAAAAATGCACTTTCACACCCAGTCAGCCAGTAAACCCAGTGACACACTGTACCAGTAAACAAGCCAGTGAGCCAACTGACATCAATGTTACAAGTCTGCTAATCACACGGCTAAACAAGGCAGTCAGTAAATGACAGACAACAAGTCAATAAAATGTTCCGAAAACTGGTGAATGAATGAAATAGCAAATCAATCCAATCTAAACTCTCACCCCATGAAGATCCAACAGTGATGAATCTGAGATGGAGCAAAAACATCCAGAGACACTATGACTTAACAGAAAATAGAGGAGGAGAGGGATGAAAACAAGGGCAAAGAAACCAACAAGACTTTCCAAAACCCAGATGAAGCCTTTTAACTTTTTATTAGACAGTCAGAAAAACACTGACTCACTCCGATCTTAATCACACAGACCAAAACACAAATGAGTCTCTTCTAAAGTGTGTGTGAGCTCCACATATGACCTCATGTTTAATGATCCAGTACATTTGCTTTCTGTCCTCCTGCTCGCCTTTAGGCTAATTAAAATATCATTACTTTTTAATTAATAGTGTGTTAATGTATGCATCCTGTGTGGTTAAGTTTATGCGATTTGAGGGCGACAACGTGGAAAGAAATCTAGTTTTGCTGCATAACTAACAACTGAAATTGAAAAAATGTACTTCCTGTGGCATTTTCATAGTTTAAGTTTTCAATCAGAGATAACACATGATATATTTTGTGGAATTGATTGATTTAATCAGATTTTATGTGCAGCTCTTAACATCAAACACATACTTTAAATATTTTTTGAACAACATACATTCACGTATATTCATTTTACAAGCTCAGCTCCCAAATTCAGCTTTCTTTTTTCTTTCAGCTTTCGTTTTTCCAATTTCATTTTGCTGTATACTCAACATTTTATGTGAAGAAAAATATTATAAATTCTTATTCCGAACCCTGAAACACTCCTCATCTGGTGGCTCTGAAAACCCATAAATGATGTGTTTCAGGTTTCTAGTTTGTTTGGAATAAACAGAAGGAAAACTGTAGAACTAAAAACGTTGCCAGAATCCTCCCAAAACATCCGAGGATGACAGATTAGCACATTCAGACAGACAGAGTTAAACTGTCACTTCAATGTATAGTCAACACAGATGGCTACTGGGCCGGCCAAGCTGTTCCAAGGAACTCAGTGTGTTTGGATGTGTGTGTAAACAAGAGTTTTTTTTCCAACTCTATCGCCACCTTTTCTCACTCTCTTCTCCGTCTCGATATTTCCACCAACATTCTGCTTTCTCTTTCTTGTTGGTGATTGACAGACGGAAGGAAAAAAAAACACAGACCGTCTGGGTGTGTATTATTCATAAACAGCTGCCAATTACATGTCTGTTTACCATTTTATATCCCGCCAAGCTGGCCATAAATTCAGGTTAAAGTGGCAGTAAATTCCAAACCAAATCAAATTTAGGGTGTTTTCATGGGCAAAACTGAAAAGAGCTTCCACTGCAACAGTGTGCACAAGCTGGCTGCTTGAGCTTTGCCACATGTTCAGTTTTGTCGTGTCTTACCAGACCTCCTCCACCATCTCAGACTTTTTCAACAGTCCAAGTAGGTCTGGGTTTAACTATTGGTAGATTAATAAATTAACAGCAAAATGCCAACTATTTTGTGATTTGTCAAGCTGAAAATTTGCAAACATTTGCTGCAATTTTCAGCTTTTTGAATGTGAAAACTTGAGGTTCTCCAGGTACTTTTCAGTTTTATATCTAGAAGTCAATTTAGAAAACTGTGCTGGTTTTGAAGAATCAAGATAAGATTCTGTCAATACTTGATTAAACGTTCTGTTTTCAAAATCTACTTTTCTCTTTTTAGAGCATGGCATGTTAAATTACTTTTCTCTGCCTCACTTACTTCTCTGACTTTTGTCTCTCGTCTCTCCCGTGTGGGTATCTCACTCACTGACTCCAGTTGCAATGCTTATGAGAATGCACTGATTAATGGATGAGTAACATCACATGAGATGATTTACAATGCATGTTACTGGTCTGTGAGTTTCCTCGGCTGTTAAGCCAGGGCTGTAAAGGCAAGAAATGCTGCACCAGTATTGAGAGAAGGCATGGCCCAAAAAAGCAAAAAATAAAAATAATAATAAAAATATTGTTCCAAAAAAATACCAAAAAATGTAAATTAAATAAACAAGAAAATGACAAGAAAGAAAATGCTGAAAATTATGAAGAAACATTTTTTCTGTAACATATCTTTACTTATATAGTCAGAATGATTAGTAATACAGTTTTTTGGACATTTTTCCCTAGGTTTTTTTTGATAATTTTTTTTATAATTCTCCCCATTTTTTAAAACTTATTGTGAGGTCATTTTCTTCATCACCTTTTCTTAATTTCTTTAGTTAAAGGTGATTTTGTTTCTTCAAGTTGTGGGCAATTTCTTTCCAATTTGGTCATTGCCTTTTTACCCCATGTTTTTGAAAGAAATCAAAACAATTTTCTCAGGTGTCAAAGGGTTACAAAGCTTGTGAGAGGCAGAAAACTGATGTCCAACCAAGTTTTAATGGGTTAAAAGAGAAACACTAGTAGAAATTAAATGATTCTCAATGATTTACTGGTTATAAGGCTGGATCCAGAGAGGACGGCATCTGGGTCCCAACCGGATTGTGACCCGCCTGTTAGTGACCTTGAAGGGAATGGAGAGGGACAGCAGGGTAACAAGGGGAATGCATTTTTCTGATTTTGCAACCAAGTAGGAAAGCATCCCCACTCAGCCCCCTAAAATCACCTACTGTTTATATAATTGCAATATCTTTGTGTTATGAACCATAAAAAATTGCGATTTGAAGATGCCACTGTGGAAAATTAACCTTTCCATAGTCTTGTCTTTTAAAAATGAGCAAGCATGACACCTGGCATGGCTTTGGTTGGCTTTTCCCTTTCTAGTTATATTTTATGTTATGTGCTATGCGTCTATGTTGAAAAGAAAAACCTGAGTTTGAAAATGTTAAGATGTGGCTGGATATTGTCACAATCTTCGGTATTAAAGAGATTTGGGAAAAGACAGATAAGTTGGTTGCTGACAACTTTTTACGATGACATGGTTATATTATCCCTGTAAGCAGGGGCAGGACTTCAAAAGGGATTTCAGATGTGCTATTTTCACTATTTACACTATTATTTTTACATTTTATCGTGTTAATAAATAATCAAAAACTAGTAAATGACAGATTAATTGATAATATATACAGTATATGTATTATATGCATATCAATGGCCTTTGTTTATCCATTAATTGTTCCTTAATTGTTCCAGCTTTCTTTTTGTTTTTGTGATTGTAATCAATCAATCATATGTTGTTTATATGGCACCTTTCAAAAAAACTGAATGCAATTAAAAGTGCTTTACAGATTGATTAAAGAAACAAAAACAATAACATATGAAATAAGCAAAAATGGATCTTAAAAAAAAAGAATAAGTATAAACCATAACATTTTAATAGAGAGACACTACATAAAAGCCAGACTAAAAAGATTTTATTTTAAGATAAAAGGTTTTTAGTTTACCTTTAAAAGTATCAATATTTCCAGCTGTAATGAATAAAAACATGAAGTGTGTTTTGTGTGGAGTTTATACCTTCCCACTTAAGAAAGATTTTTACATATAAAGTGTTTTAGATGCAGAAATCGCCTTAATTCCACACACAAGATGGTGTAAATGATCAACTGTAGTAGTGAAAAATAAGTAGGAGGAGGCCTTTAATAGACAGAGCTGCAGTCTGCCTCTTTTCCGTGTACCGCAGCAGTGCATCTTGTAACTAAGTCAAACAGTCCATCACGACTTGAAGTGGATCCCATTTCCACCAAAACTGGTTAATAAAACCAGTGCCAGGAGTCGAACACGGAACTATTTTGTTTACAGATCTGACAAATAGTGAAATACTTCAGCCCTGAGCATTTATCTCATAATCTAACTTCAAAAAGACTTGAGGTACCTCCATTAATATTCTGTGGAATCCAAAACAAATCTCCATGATGCTCACTGTGATTTATTTGTGGTTCTCCATCACTTCCACTGCATTCAGTGTACACACTGATGACAGGATGACACATTTTCTTTTGCACATTACTGCAAACACACTTCAGTCCAGGTCTGAATCGTCTTTCAAAAGGTGGCAAAGAAAATTAGACTCTTTATAGAGAAACCAAGGTCAAATCTACAGCTCGGCGGCTCAACACTGTGTGAGGATGACTCCAGCATGGATACACGCTGCTTGATGCTCACTCACTGTGATATATGTGGTAAGGTGAGCTTCAGATGTTTGGAAATTGGACTTGGTGTCCAGGTTTGAATTTTGGTATTGTGACACGAGAATCAGCCAGCTCCGCTCTGCTCTTCCTTCACCATATAAACGGTGCTGTGTCTCTATAAATAGCACTAAAGCCCTGGGGCAGGCCAGCCTGAGCAAGGCCGCCCAGCAAACAGAAAAAAAAAAAAGACACCGTGACACCAACAACAACTCTGCTTCCCCCTTCTGCAAAGTCTGTCAAGTCTGTGCAGCAAAGTAGCAACAAGTTACCATGTTGTCTCACCTGAATAATGCAGACAACGTGCAGAACAATCAGTATCAAGATGCATAATCCCCCCACATTTTAGCAAAATCCGACCAGTCACTAACACTGCAGAAGTCCCTTCTTTTCCTGTCTACACTAAAAGGGAACAAAAGTGTGTGGACACCCAAATATTACACCCACACGGGCATTAATCTGCTGCTGTAACAACCTCCGCTCCTCTGGTTTCAGGATTTCCTCAAGACTTTGGAACCTGCCTGCAAGGATTTGCTCCCATTCAGACACAAGAGCATTAGTGAGATGCAGCATAGATGTTGGGTGATAAGGTCTGGCTCACAGTCCACTTCATCCTGCAGGTGTTGGATGGGGTTGAGGTCAGGGCTCTGTGCCAGTCAAGTTCTTCCACACCAAACTGGGAAACCATGTCTTTATGGAGCTGGTTTTGAGTACAGGGGCATTGGCATGCTTAAAGAGACTTTTTCATGCTGTATCATCCTTAGATTATTATGCTGTTGCCGGAGGCGTTATGTATTCAGGTTGTCTGCATTCTGGTGGACATAATATCACAAGAATGTCTCTTAAGATGGACGAATTTCCTAAAATTTGGCACAAACATCCACTTGGGCACACACCAGCAGACAGAGACATAAAATATAGTGCTTTTCCTTGTATTTAATATTCACTCATTGTGCAAAATATTTAAAACATTTCAACTTCGGGTTGTTGTTTTGTACTTGTTCACTTTGTCAATTAAAAGAAAAATGTTTGAAATATCAGCAGAAATCAGCATGTTGGCAGATTCCAATATTTCATTTTAGAGCCAATGTCTGCCGATATTGATGGTGTGCCAAAATTATTGTGCATCCCTAAAAGAGTCAAAGGTCACTGTGACCTCACAATAACTCCACAATCCATGCAGTAATTATGACAACATTTTACACAACTGTCAAAAAGTATAAAACGACAAAGTGATTACATTTGATATTAGACAGGTAAACTTCCCTGTGACACCGTAATGTTTTGCAGAAACACTGTTGGTGATACTAATTTTGAGTGCCCACCTTGAATCTGTGGGGATTGTAGAGATCTTCTGTGCTGCCGGGGGGAAGATGTGTGAGAAGCATCAATGTTTTAGAATTTTGTTGCCTCAACATCCATATACGAAACAGTGCCTACTGCCATGGCTGCACATGAGTCTGGACAGACATTAACCTAGTAACTTATGCACCTTGTAACTTATGTTACTATTTTTGCACCTTGTTTTCTTATTATACTTGGCACCTTATTCAATATTTTGTATTGCATTTTGCATTTGCATTTTTTTTACTATTATATCCTTCTTTTGCCACTTATCCTGTACCCCATAGCTGCTGTAACGCTGTAAATTTGCCCACTGTGGGACTGATAAAGGATTATCTTATCTTATCTTATCTTAATGTAAACTGTAAGTGTAACTTGACTGGTCCTCGCAAGCACATGACCACGAGGCGGTAATTGTCATTTTAAATGTATTTAAAATGTTAAGACTTGGTACTTGGTCTTGAAGAATCTATGAAAAATTGCATGTCTTTGCAGCTCTGTTTGGCTCTACAGTGGATGCAGACAAATGAAAAGCACAGATCTGACATTTACCTCCCTCCTGCTCTCCAGACTTCCTGCCTCCCATTAATTCTCAGTGATTCAGCTGACTGAATGACCTGAGCACAACACCACGCGGCAGCCATGACCCTTGTG